>NW_028263376.1:5973372-6284800 GCF_051168715.1 Poecilia mexicana | reverse complement strand
ACTAGAGACAACTGGGGCTTGGGTTGCTTCATTGCCTAATTTGTCAACGGTGTGCCAATAAATGTAATTCCTGGTTAAATCATTTGTTAACCATTAACACAACGTAACAGTTTGTGTCACAGTGTAACTCCTATCATCCTCTGCTAAAGCTAACAGACCCACTAACAGTAAACAAAGATAACTTAATATTTGCTAAAAAAAAGGTTTCTAAAACATTTTAATTAATAGTCGAGGATGTGTCTGTAAAACATAAAGTGAGGTGAATAAAGCAGATTAACATATTAGCATCAATTTCTAATATGGCATCTTTTTATTTTCTGCCTCAGAAGTTGCAACTTAGATGTGGGAGTGACACTGCACTCGAGATCAGTATGGTCTTGTTGCACATCAGAAAAACAGCGGGATTGCTAATTTTTGTGCTCCAGGAGCTGTAGCTCCAGGACTAAAATAGTCTTTCAATCGGTAAGTTGCCCATTGCAGCTGTGCATCTGCATGTAGAGTAAAGCGCTTTGAGGAGCCAATATGACTGAAGAATTAAGTAGGAGTTCTATTAGGTTGTTTTCAGTTTTGGACATTTTGACATCTAAATACAAGAACTGCAAGCCTTTCATCAAATAAAATACTGCAAAAACATGGTGTGTACAATTATTGTGCTTCCAGATCATTAACAACTCCATTTTTACAAGATCTCTCAGATCTGACTGTTTTAAGAAAGCTATCCAGAATGTTAAACCCCTCAGGGATAACACTTCTACAAAAAACAACAGGGTTGATGTCTTTTTTTATTGTCTTTATTAATAAAATTCTATTTTGATTAATGCAGTAACTGAAAGGACATCTTTATGCCTCAGTGTAAAACAAAGTAAAAAACAAGAACAAATCTAGAGTGATATGGTAAAGACTTCCTCGTATATTTATAACTAAGCTATAAATGTACACAGATATTAAAATAAGTCAAATTAGCAAATGATTTCCCTTATTTTTAGGTTTTTGGAAAACAAATTTCTGTTGGAAACATTTCCTTGTCTTGCACTCTTCCAACACTGTTCTGTTTGTTCTGCAAAAAAACTACGACTACAGAAAAGTAGGTCCTTTCCAGCTTTAAACATTGGTCACAGTGCAACAAAACTCCTACTGGAAGGATAATATTTCTATGAAAGTCTGCCTTAGAGCTCTTTAATTACCTGCACCACACAAATTATCTCCTGGTCTAACAACAGCTTTGGTTACTAATAATAAAACTGTCAAAACTGTAGAAGGTTTCATGCATTTAGCTCCAACATTTGTGGTTTAATTGACTCAAATGGAACCTAGCTGCACGATATATGACATTATCGTTGCAACATTCTTGTGTGCAGCTCGTATATTGCAGTGGACCATTGGATGCAATATTTGGAAAGCTAATACCTTTAAGCACCATGCAGTTGGTCGGTTGGATTGATTTAAAAAAGGCAGTATTATGTAAAATTGAGTTTTTTAAGCTTTACATCATGTTATAATTTTATTCCGTCGTTAAAAACACACCTAGAGTGTTGCTTTGATTCTTTCATGCATGTTTGAGAAATCTTTTAATCTCCAGTGGTAAGCATTCAGTTGCAGTTTCCAAGCTTCCTCCTCAACTCAGCTCCTTCAGACTAGCCAGGTGCAATTAACAAACACCTGGTGGAACTGCACAGGTGCTGAGCTCATTATATGAGCTACTTTACTTCTCAGTGCAAAAAATGTAGCTAAAGGGTCAAGAGAGGAGCGACGTGATGACTACCTGAAGGTAGAGTTTAACAAAAAGCAGGATTTGTTTTTAAAGAGTTACAGGCCTAAATTCAATGTGTTAAATAATGAAGTAAAAGTTATTTGATATATTCAGCATTTTTATAACAACTGGAGTTAACATAGTTACTTGACTATGCTATAAATGGCACTATGTGATTGAAAAATACATAATATTGGCCCTTTGAAGCTCTTGGATTGTGGGGTAATCATGATAATGCAAAAGAAAGAAATTAGTGAGAACAATGTTATTAAACCCAAGGACAGATTGGAGCCTTTATGACAGGTTCAAGTTCGTCATAACAAGAAGGTCCTAGTATCTCCCTGACTGACCTTTGACATCCCGCCTTCAAACTGGTTGCTGCATCATCAACCAGTGATGCTGCAGCAGGACATTGTAGGACAGACTCTCTCAGGAGACAGCTGATAGGAATAATTCATGTGTGCGTCCTGCTTTGAGAGGAGATGTTCAGCCCAGATGGACATGGTTTGGAGCTGTAATGAGGCGCCAGCTTGTACCTGCTTGGAACTGCCTCAGGCAACAACAATATCACCTGCCATCAGCTGAACCAGTCAGGAAGTCTTCTTTAGCTAGTCTCTTATCAACAGGAAGAGACTTTTTTCTCTCAGTTTCTGTGTCTCATGGGGGTTTCTCACATTCTCAACTCCCCAGAATGTCAACAGCTGGTACTGCCTCTTTAACTTTATTCAGTCAGCAACTCATGTCTCATGAAGCGATCAGGGCAAACAGAGCTGGAGGGGTGATCGGGCAAACCGGGCATTTTTCCTTAAGGTCTTTGTTTTTGATAACTACAATAGTAACCGCAGACCCCACAACCATTTCATTGGATAATTTTTGGCACGTCCAATACCATCTCTTACAATTTGTTTAGGAAAAATGTACTTTCTAAGTCTGAGTCTGAATTGTTTATACTGATACTATTGGATGGACACATGTTTATGAAGATTATTTGCAAAGACCATGTCTGACCAATCATAGTGGGGCACCTGGACCAAAAATGCCTGGATCACATTTTTGTACAGCCCTGATGGTCAATATATCAATGCCTTCCTTGACATTTATACTTTTGGTTACTTTCATGCAGAACTGCAGTATCTAGTTAGTTATTTTTAAAATGTTTTATCTTCAACAGAAGTAGCTTTTTATGATGATTCTTAAAAAAAATCATCCCATGTTGAGTCACAATATTACCAGAAGAATATATAAATAATTAAAAGTATTTACAAAAATAGTTTTCTTTTTTTTACTGAATATAATCAAGAAATTAACTACTATCCATCCTTCCATCCATTGTCTATATGAGCCTATTCTTGCAGCGTTGTGGGCGGTTCTGGTGCCTATCTCTCCAGCCGTCACTGGGCGAGAGACTGGCTACACCCTGGATAGGCTGGCAGCCCATCACAGGGCACATAAATAAAACAATTAGTTGAAATTAAAATCTTACATACACTATCACATAAAATAATCCTGTTTTATAAAAATAGCTAAATCATTTTCTGACAGCACAGTAGAGAAGTGTAAATATGTACGAGAAAGAATCCTCCCACCCCCACACCATTCTAATGTTATCATAACGATGAAAAAGCATATAATGTATGACATAATCTATTTGAGTTTATCTTAAAATTCACTGACCGATGTAATCTGACCTGGAATGATTCTTTTAGAATGCAAGCGTCAGAAGTTTCTTTTGGAGGAAGTGAATGGAAAACGTCTCCTTGCTATTTGAGAATTTGCAGAAGACGAAAACTATGTAAACCAGAAAATGCTTCTGCAAAGGTGGCATTATGATTTAGAAGAACAATCCAACCCAATTTCCCAATCTGGTAACGTTGGCTGCTATAAGATTCGTTAATATTATATATAAATTGATCATTACAGTTAGGCACCATCTCCCATGTAACCTCTGAAGAAGTACATATTGACAATGGATGGATGGTTTATTACAGTTTCAATAATAGTACCTATATTGTATATTTACTATTAGTTTCCTATTTTTTTTTAAACAGACATAACTGGAAATACAGAAAAACTGCTGGTAAATTTAGTAGTTTGGTCATTTTGAAATGTTTCTTTGCTTTGCTTTTTATAGAGAAACACAAGCATAACAAAATACGTTAGCTGGTTAGCTAGTTAATTAGGCCCTCTGCTCAGATTCACTGAAAAGACAGCTTGCTGAAAGTGTAGTTTCAAACATCAAGTAATGGGTGGCACAACTTCACAGTCTATGCAATGCAATGCTTTAGAAATATTTCCAAACATACAATTTGACGTTTCTTGTAAGTGAGGTGAAGGTAAAGCAGTTTTCTTTCAGTCAGCTGACCTGCAGTGCACAGCGAACCGGTGATGCTGCAGAACACCTGCTCAAAACTTTGATCACCCTGAAGCTTTCTCTGACAGCTCCTTAAAAGAACCATGAAGCACAAAAGCTGTCTCATGGAAAAATCCTGTTTGTGCAACCTCACAATGCCTTGGGAAAGTGGCCCATGTCGAACTGAGACCAGGTTGCTTCTTTTCCCCTTCATTATCACTCAAAACTAACTTTTCATAGGTAAAAATGTTTTAAAAAGAGAGAGAAACTTGAAGGGCTGCACAGTGACGCAGTTGGTAGAGCTGTTGCCTTGCAGCAAGAAGGTTCTGGGTTTGATTCCCGATCCCGGTCTTTCTGCATGGAGTTTGCATGTTCTCCCTGTGCATGTGTAGGTTTTCTCCTGGTACTCCGGTTTCCTCCCACAGTCCAAAAACATGACTGTCAGGTCAATTGGTTTCTCTAAATTGTCCCTAGGTGTGAGTGTGTGTGTGCATGGTTGTGTGTCTCTGTGTTGCCCTGTGACAGACTGGCGACCTGTCCAGGGTGTACCCCGCCTCTCGCCCGGAACGTTAGCTGGGAATAGGCACCCCTCCCGACCCCACTAAGGGACAAGGATGTAAAGAAAATGGATGGAGAAACTTGAATAATTGATATTGTACTAGAGTTTTAGGCTTGTTAATGTTTTATGTTTTACTTCTCTCTTCGGTCGGAGAAAAGTCTCACACGTTCTACGGCATCTTATTAAAGTCACTTTAAACCTCAGGAAAAATCGTAGGAGGAAATATTTGAGTACTTTATGGTAAATTTTAAAATCCTTAGAAGACACTTAGAAGAGCAAAACCAGCTCATGCCTAACTATAAAAGACATCCAGTCCAGCTGACGCAGATGTTTTACTTTCTCCGCTTCTTCTTTTCAGATAGGAAGTATGTGGCGATGCAGAATATCTCAGGTTTTCTTTTTAGGGTAGGGACTGACTGCGGAGCTAACATTGAGAATTAAACAATAAATCCGGAAAGAAAATCACAAAATCTTCAACATATATTGGTTAATTGGCCCAAAATATGACTAATCTTCTGTATTGAAAACTTGAAAATAGTAATTTTTGCACTACCCTACCGATCACAAAATGTTTTACAATATCTGGCTTAACATAAACTAGTGTGATGCAGTTTAGGCTGTATAGTTGCATCATTTGAACTGTTTTTTTTTTTGGGGGGGGGAACACTGGCTTAAAGCCCCAGCTGCATTACTGCAACACCTTAGTCACAATCATGACGTAACTCTGGCAATTCTGCAGCTCTGTAACTTACTTAGACTTTCTAATTTACATAGAAGGGCTTCCCATACAGCCGCTCCATCCATTTTGTGGCCTCTTCATCTTAACTGAATTAAAAATGTAAAGAGGCAAAGTGAATAAAGACTGAACACAGAACTGAAACTGGGGTGGTTTCTAGTTTAGTCTGTGTCTAAAAATAAACGACTCATGCAGCTGAGAACAACGTAGGGAAATTAATTGAGACCCCCACCTGTTCCCCCTTTCCCGTTATTGAGTTCATAATGGAAGGGAAAAATCATCAGTAGTGCTCGTATAGCTGTCATCTATCCTATCAGATCATAAAAGTTTACATCTCATTTGTGTACAGCCACTTCTGGACCTTAGAGTTCCTCTTTTGGAATTCAGCGTCGTCTCAGTAAAAAATAAATAAATAAATAAATAAAAAATAAAAGAAGAAGAAGAAGAAACTGTTCTTCAAATCAACAGCACATTATATTCCAATATAATAATATTTTCACTGATGGTTTAAGCCTTCCACTCAGCTGTCGTTCACTTTAGCTTCCTCTTTTCTTTTCTTTTCCCACACAAGCAAAACTTACCTCTTTTTAGTCAGTCACTTGGAAACACGGGCTGTCTCTGCACTCGTAGGGGATCTTCTAGGCTCAGATGATGATGACGGGCGTCGAGAACATTCTTCATTCCTCGTGCGCAGCTTCCATTTCTCCCTAACCCGCTCGCGGGGTCGGAGCTGCAGATGTGAACGGGGCGGCGGAGCGGCGGCACACTGGACTTAAAGGAGGAAGTTTGAGCTGTGCGCATCCGAGCTGGTGTAAAGAGGAACAAGCAACACGTCAGCCCCTGCTCTTGGTTTCACTGGCTGAACAGACCACAGCTAAGGCTTCCTTTTTCTTCTTCTTTTTAATTTTTTTATTTTTTATTTGGCAGTTTCTTCTTCTCGGTTACCCCGGTAGCCTACAGAAAAGAGGACAAATCCGTGAAAACCGAACGCAGTTTCCCACCGGTTCGGGGTTTATTTCAGATGCACTTTCAGCTGGGAGGTTCGGTGGAAGAATGCACACCTGAATGGCTTCACAGATGTGAGAGGCGCATTTGCATGGTGTGCAGGGAAGCTCTAACAGGTATTCAAATGATAGTTTGACAGCTATCACGCCGAGAGAGGGTAGGCAGAAACAAGGGTGGGTGGGGGCGGGGGGGGTAGAGGAGGAGGGCTCGGCATTAACAAACAGACACGAGATGTAATCCTTAATCAAGAATCAGGATTAGAAACAAAGTTGTCTCCTAAAGCGGGGCGAGAATGGGACAGAGGAATAAATAACCAGAGAACTAATGCTGGGTATTAGAACACATTTTGAGTCCACGCAGAGATGTTCATCCATTTCACATTCTAACCTCAGGGAGAAATTGCTTCCTCTTTTATCAGACAAACATAGCCAGGGTTATTTTAATAATTACACAAGAAACGACCCACAGCAGAGTACTGGACCTACTGGCTCATTCACAAGGAAACACAAGGAGTTTGCGTGCGCCGGATCTGATTCTTCCTCGGACAAAGAGTCGCAACGAGCCCCTGTTCCTGCATTCTGTCCATATTTTACATAATCCCAGCCCATTGCCTAATCCTTTGATCCTGTTGGATTTCCGTGTCATGTGGATTATTATTTCTAAGCTAGAAGTGAAATTTTCCCACTGGTTCTTGAGGCTTAATTGACCTTAAACGTCTCACTTCCTTGTTCAAGAAACAAGGGGTCAAAGGGTCAGGCTTCGGGGACAAGTTCAGGTTGATGTGAAAAAAAAAAACATCTCTCTGGACTAAATTTGACTAATTCTGACAATTAGAAAAAGACAGAATGAGAGTTTCTTGCTAAGGGTTGCCAAAAGCCTCTTCTCTCTAAAAGGGAAGGTGCTGCAGGGTGTAAAGTTTGCAAAATTATATTTAGTGGAAAAACAAGACTTCTGGAACAGTGTCCTTTGACAAACAAGACAAAAGTAGAGATGTTAAGCCATAATGCACAGCACTCTGTCTGGAGAAAAGACAAAACTTCACATTGGCACAAACACCCCAAATCATCTGTCAAGCAGGGCAGAGGAGGAGTGGTGATCTGTGTACGGACATGGACGCCTTGCAGGCATGTGGATGAAGAACTCCTCTGATAACCATCATGTTCTAGAGGCAAATGTGAGGCCATTTACAGCTTTGTAAACAAATAAGCAACTGAATACCTTAAAAAAAATGACCCAGTCAAAGTCTTGCTGTAATGCTGTTTTGGACCTTTAGAAAGAAGAGTGTAAATGAATGCCTGAGAACCTTAAAGAACTCAGTCAATGTTCTAGAGCAGAACAAAATTAATTAAAAATCAAAAGTGAAATAAAAGTGGGCGGATCAATCTTAAATATTGATAAAATGGATACCAAGTGTTTATCAGTATCAGATTTCTTTGTACTAACTTGTGCATCTCTATTCAGAGACATTTAATACTGAAGGTGTTTTGAACTCTGGCACTCTGTGATGAAGGAGTTACATGAATTAAAACATGGCATTTATTCATATCTTGCTCAGGTTCGGTGACAGGCAGATGTTTTTTGTTGCTCATTTCCACAGATTCAATACTTTTAAGAAATTAAGAGTTTGTGTAAAAATACATTTTATTTCTAAAAACTTTTATATTTTTACCGCGTTTCACATTTACTTTCTATTTCATAACTCTGTACCCACAACTCTGTGGATGTAGCATGACAAAATGAGAAAAGCTAAAGGGGTGTGAATACTTCAGTTTTAGTTTGAATCTTGTTGGAGAGCAAATTAAAAAACATTAAAAAAAATATTAATCCACATTTAGATGGGGTTTTCTCATACATGAGGAAAGGGAAGCACACATTTTTTTTCCCACTTTGAAATAATTAAAATTTCCATCCGTCATTTCCTGCTATGAAAATGTGGTGAAATTTCATCAGAGCAACCAGGAAACATGTAGAGCCTCTTAATCAAAGTTGAAAGACTCACCTCAATTACTAACACTTGTTGCTGTCATTAACAGTACATAGAGTACTGATCACTTTGATCACTGGTTTATAACCTGCTGAGCATAGAGATAAACTTCTGAAGCATCACTCTGCTATCCAAGAAGCTCTGTATGGTTAAAATGTTTCCATTTACCGTCATTCTTGACCTTTTTAGCCATGTTGTCTGTTGTACTTCTTGGAATAAGATATTTATTTTTCCCCCTAATACAGAGGGACTGTGTATGATGAGTCTGTGAACACACGCACACACACACACATATATAAATGGAAAACTTTCAATAATAAAATTTTACGTAAATGTTCTGCATTCAAATTTCATTTTTTTGCGAATTTGTAAAGCAATTTTATAAAAACAAAAATACAGTTTGACCAGGAGGTAAACTGTCAAAGTAAAAAAAAGAGAAAAAACCTAAAAAGAGAAAATGTATACCTAGATTAGATCACTCTGAACAACAACTAAACTTTTTGTCCAATATACATATATAAAAAGTAAAAAACAATAAGCCCCCTGCCCCTAGATTGCTATAATATAATGATCATTTGGGTTGTTGACTGGTTAGTCAAGGAATATTTAGGCCACAGAACATTAAAATAATTGCTGTACTAATGGATAGAAACTCACTGGCAGCACCCTCAACTGTAAAAATAACTTTTGCAGTGCACATTTTGTCCTATTTTCTGTACTGTCAAAATATATTCTTTAAATTCGGAATGAAATCAACAAATTTGCATTCTTCTGCCACTGCAAAGTTTTTGTCACCTCTACCACCCATATTAACACAAGCCGCCAAAACTGTGGATGGAAACTTAATGCTTGCAAAATATGTGCATTCTGAAAATTAAAAAGAGGAAGAGGAACATGCCTTTCTCTTTTTTTACATGTATTTTTTTCTAAAAAAAAAAAAAAAAAAAAAACACATTAGGGAGGAGTTTTGTTGTAAAAATAGCCGAGGGGCGATCAATGCTGGGAAAGCTACCCCAATGGTTTAGTTCCCAACAGGTAACGCCCGTCACTTTGCCTGTTTGGCCCACTTATTTGGGGTTTAATACAAGATAATTCTGTCAGAGTTCAGCAGAAATGGAAAAGAAGAAGTGGGGGAGCTGAAATGTACTTTGATCCGGACCTTTTTCAGGGTTTCACAAAGAAGCGACAGAAGCTTTCAGCAGGAGGATGTTTCTGTTTTATGATCATGTCTGAACAATTGAAAGCAGAAGTGACTGAGTTAGTACCACTATTGGAATGGAATAACTCACTCATTAACTTGTGCAGTAAAGTTCACCATTGGCTGGTCACACAGTGGTAGTTTGTGAAAACAAGCTGCTGTGTGTTGCAAAATGTGTGACTGTCAAAGCCAGACTGCATGTCATTTCTCTGCCCTGCAGCTTAGAGTTTCCTGATAGAACAGCAGTCAGTTTCAGTCACAGAAGTGAGCTAAACGTAAAACAACCAGAAACGGTTTTATGTGGACGGATTATATAAGGAAAAACCAGCCACCACACAGACAGTTTCCTCCAGGTTGTCTCTCAGATTGATACAATGCATGTTTGCACTAATTAAACTATGTCTGGCCCTTCTGTAAAAACATTTTTTTTTTAAATTTACATATTTATATATCAGTGGTTCTTAACCTGGGTTCGATCAAACCCCAGGGGTTCGATGAGTCGGTCTCAGGGGTTCGGCGGAGCCTCTGCCGCAGACGTAAAGACACACTGTGAATGCGCATATGAAACTGGGGGGTTCGGTACCTCAAAAAAGGTTAAGAAGGAAACTGATTTAATTACTATTCATTAAGAGCATGGTAGTAATAGTGTTGGGCTTTTCCATTATAGTTTAGTTTTATTGTTTTGTGAATTTGTCTAATTGGGTGCAGAATTCAAAAAAGGTCAAAGCTCAGATCTACCCTTAGTCTTCTCTACTTCTACAATTAGACAGGTCAAAACAAACAAGCAAATAAATAAATAAATACCAAAAACTAGCTAACATACTTTTTGACTAATAAAGTCATCTGTCCTTTTTGGATATGTTATTATTTAAAATTAATACAGTGTTTATGGGGTCGTAAGTGTTCATAAGTAGACAGATTTTCAAAAAGGGAAGAGATCTGGGTTTTTACTGCTCTCTAAGACAGCTAGCCTCATCTTAGTCAGCAGTTCCTGCTTATTAGATTTTTTTTAATCTTCTTGTTTGGAAATTATTTTTCCCATTTTTTAATTTTCCCATTTTAGCAGTTGCATGTATTATAAACACATGCTATTTTTTTGCTTTTAGTTACTGAAAACATACAAGGAAAAAAACAACAACTTCTTAATCCAAGTAGAATGTTTTTTCTACTACAGCTCATTATCACAAACACAGTTTTAGCTATCCACTGTGAATGAGATTATTTTTGAACGAGTGCAAGTGATTGATGCTGCTACTCCGTAGCAAGTGAACATACAAGGTTGTCATTTACAGATGTGTCGGAAAATTTCTGATTCTACGACACTGCTCTGCAAGACAGCTGCTAGCCTGAACATCTGTTTAAAAAAACATTTAAATCACTAAATATAGATGGAGGTTTGCAGACAGAGTTTGCAGACGTTCAAAAAGTCAGTGCCAACCAGTTTCTGTGGGGAGTTTAACAGAGCTTGATCTGCTTTTCAAGGGGAAATTGACATGACAACTATCTGCATAAAGTTGAAAATAGATATTGTGTGAATGTGTATGTGTGTGTGTGTGTGTGTGTGTGTGTGTGTGTGTGTGTGTGTGTTTAATAGCTCATAATAACAGCAGGTAAAATGAAAAACGCAATGGTCCAAAAATGAAGCCCTGTGGTACACCGCTATGTGGACTGAACTGAAATGACAGAAACTAGCACAAAGGCTTCTGTCAGTAAGGTTGGATAAAAACCAAGTGAGAGCAGATCCTTTGGTGTCAACCCACTGCTGCGACCTTGACATGATCAAAGGTTAGATCCAACAAAACCAGAACTGCTGGGTCACCAGAATCTGTTACAAAAACAATGCCAGTAGAAATTCTAAGTAAAACAGGACTTTGTAGTGATTTACAATACAGCCAGACTGAAATTTGTGCTCCTCCATGAATGACTGTAGCTGTGTAAAAACAAATGAAGCCTTCATGAAGTACTTATCTTCATATGACCTGCCCAGCCGATCACCTCATCATGCTCCTCCTTCACAGGGTTTCAGTATCGGTCTTCTCCTCGTCTCCTCCAAACATCAGGCTTCGCTTCATTCATGAAGTCCGACATCCTCTCTACACCTGTTCCTTGTTGAGCTTCAACCCACCTGAAGCTCAACAAATTATCATTGAGCTTCAACAATGATTTGGCACTTTGAGTGCCAAAGGGCACTCGGACCCCTTTGGCACCGGGGTCCAAGTGCCAAAAATTACCGTTATTTTTTTTCAAATAAAATTTCTAATAGCTACTTTCTCTCTGAATGAGTTTTCCAGGATGAACTTCTTTTCAGCAAATAAATATGGCCTCTTCCCAAGCAGATGGTTGACTGCTTGCTCACATGGTGTTTAAATAACTTAACTCCTTATGTAATTTAAGTATGAACATTTATAGTTCACTTTTGCCACGTCATAGTGAGTTATTTCCTCCTGTTTGAGGACAGGTTCAATGCACTGGATGGGGTAAAAAGTTGAGTGATCTCATCTATAGGCCTGATGAAAAAACCCCCCAATAGATTAAGAGGTCAAAACAGTGACATTTTGAACCAAAACATGATTGATTTTAAGTTCAATCATGTTTTATTAAAGTTAAGTTAATAAAACTTAACTTTTAAGTTTTATTTAACTTAAAAGTTAACAATTTTCATTATTGTGTTTTCAACGTAATCTGTTTCATTTTGTTGTTTGCAATTTTTTTCTTACTCTTTCTTTCCTCCCATTTCAGTTCAAAATTCGATATCCATCCCAAAGGGAAATTGAATGTTGTCCTAACTCATTTCACCAGAATATCTTCAAAGACTCGTTGTGGATGCTGTGATCCTGTAGCAGTCAGTATTACAACAAATCTGTAGAAGCTTCTGATTAAATACTGCTGCTGCAGGATGGTTTCATGCTAATAGTTTGAATGACGTTATTATCACAAAGCACAAAAAGGCAAAACAGTCATTATCATAAAAGAAAACTTTATTCCGACCACATACTTAACACGATACAACACATGACACTAATTAATTTCTGTAGGTCTGGGCATGATGTGCTTGTTTTTCAGATCATGTGAGACGTGATTTCTTAATTCTACAGTAAAACTGAAGAAAAAAATAAAAACCTGACCAATCACAGGATAGTGAAGATTTTAACAGCGGTAGAAATGATGTTTCACATGAGGCCATGAATGAAGTCATCATTTGAAAACTGCTTTGTAAATCAGTGTTTCATTCTTTGATGTTAAAGATTTGTTCTAGATTTGAACGTGACAAAACAGAAAAACCAGAAGAAATCCGCTGGGAACTAAGAACGTTTTTGTGGCTCCACATGCTGGTTGTGTGACAGAGTTTAAGAAGTGTGGCTACTCTTGAAGCTGCTGGAGTCAAGGATTAGTTATCATCCCAAAATCTGAGCCGCTCGGTTTTTGGGTCGACTACAAGCTACATTCGCTATGTTGCATTCGCTATGAAGAAACATGTTGCGAGATGACACTACTATTGGTTTAGCATATCCAGAAGTGAAAAAGGAGCACCCAGAAAGAGAGACAGGCACACACAACACAAAAATAACCTGTTATAATACCTAATCAGCTGACTAATGTCTTGTCACTTCTGCTGACAGACCCACAGATTACTGTTATTTTCTGTAGGTGACAAATATTAAATCCCACCTTATCGTTGCAACCTGTATTTGCAAAGTTACAACCTCTACATGTAAATAAAGGTGTATAATAGGTTGCACATGTGATATTTTGATCAAGTTCTGCACACACACAAAAAAACTGATCTAAAAAGGCAGTGGAAGCTGGTTAGGCGTCACGCTGATGAAATAAAACAAAATGCAAATAAGCTGTTCCTTTCCGCGGCAGAGCGTTGAGGACGTTTGATGAAGTCAGTGCTGGGTTTGCATCTCGCCATGCTGCCTCTGTGTGGGAGGAAATCAGTAACTACTCGTCGGTTTGAGCATCCAGGTATGATTTCCATCCTCCTCTCTAGCTGGGGCTCCTCTCCTCGGTCCTCACTGTGATCTTGATTCTTCTCTCCTGGTGCTTCTCTGTGAACAACAGAAGGAGATTTTAAATTATTTTAGACAAAAAAAAAAAAAAAAATCTGAGAAAAATCCTTGTTAAGATGAGTATAGGATTAGGAATAATTAAAGGAAGAGATAAAACGACAGCTGTAAACTTAAAAATACGGATTTCAGGACATCTGTGTCAAAATGTAAAGGATTTAGCTTAAATTAAATATTCTTATTAGCTTCTGATTTTGTTATAAAGGCCAGCCTGGTTCTATCTACTTCCCACAAAACACTCTAACTGGCCAATTTATCACACCTTCCTTACTAGCAAGGACTGGACCTTCAGAACTTTTTTAAACGGGACCTGATATGCAAAAATGTACTCTTATTTTTTTTTTTAGCTTTATATCACATTATAATGTTATTCCCTCATCAAACATAAACCCAAAAATGTTGTTTCAATTCATTCAGTTATGTTTGAGAAATCCTTGAATATCTCGTGGCAACCATTTGGGCGTGTCTTTTCCGCAAATCTGACCAATCACCTTCACGTTTCCTTTTCTTGTTTTCTGACCAATCACTGAAACTCGGCTGAATTTTGACCAATCCGCTTTGCCCCTTGATAATGTAACTTACTGCTTCACAATGTCTCTTGACAACTGAACCTGCAAGGTGTAATCATGTCTGAAGTTAAGTGATAACATTTAACTTTTTTTGCAAAACCCATTTTGAGATGTTCGGTTGGATTTGTTTATATTACTGTTCATATCAACTTGAATGACCGAGATGGAATTCTTCTTCTGCAGTTTGACAACTCCTCACGACGTGATTCGTTTCAAGAACAAAACAAGTGAAGCAGCTGGGATGAGGATTTCTTTTTTCTTCCTTTAAATATTAGTCATGTTAAGATCCTATCTTAACATTCTGTGTAGTAATTTAAACTTTTTCACAAGATGGGGTTAAGGGAAAGATAAAGCATAAAACAATTACAACTTTGACCACAACTTTGTGAAAAATGTGCCACAAAATCAGTCATTTTAGGCTGCAACAATCTCAATCGCAATGTTGGGGAGGGGCTGACTAAACTAAACTAATCCATGAAGCGCAGAGCAGAGATCTGTCATTCTGAGAGTGTGTAGCCTTCTCTGCAGAACTGAACCAGATTAAACCTCTGAAGCGCTGCAGATCTTATCTCCACATTTAAAGACAAGGCTGCCTGCGTCGTGTTAATCAGGGCACATTCACATGCAGTTTATTTTTGTAGCATGGAACAAACTAACTTTGTTCTTCTTTATTTTGCTACTAATGCACATCTGTGGTTTCACTTTTAAAATAAACTAACAACTGTCTGGCTATAGATATTTGACATAATAAGAGGAAACACTTGGTAAATAAATGCTGCATGGTGATTTAAAAATAAAAAATCAGAATGCATATTTTCCTTCTGAGCAGTTCAGCTTTTTGTTTTTGGCAGTATCTCAAAATAGAATTCAACTTTCTGCAGGCTTCCTGAAGCTCCTTGGGTTCTCTTTTAACTTAGTTTTTGTCCAGTACCTACGACAAGCATGTTGTGCATGGTGTGCTTAATAAGTGCTGAAAGTGGACAAATGGAGGACAAAAGGAGAAGTGTGTCAGGCCTATAACAGTCTCCCCAGCAGATGAACAGGATCTGAGAGCTGTTTCTTTAAGAAAAAAGGGGAGAAAGGTAGAGCAAAGAACTGACACAGGACAGAGAGACGCCTCAACCATACTGCTGAATGCCCAGTTTTCAGCTGACATCTTATTTAGGATTCATCTTGATGGAGCTAAAATCTGATTTTCTGTTAATTATGCTGTGTAAATATGTATTTGCTGCTAAATTATGTAACACTGGAGCTTGAGGGCTTTTTTTCCCCTGGAATATCTTAATGGTTAGACATAAGATTTGAAATGACTCCACTAGAGCTGAGGTAAAAAAAAACAAAACTCTTTCCAAAACCCTTAGAAGTCCTGGAGCAGTACTTTAAAATACAAGTAATAAGAACAACAAGAGAACTTGAGAGAGCTAATAATGATGTCTTTGTAGTAATAAATTTGACTTTTTCATGTGCCACTGTAAAAATAATTTACCCTATTTTACTGATTTTGCTTTTTTGATTCACTAAAACATTAAAATATCATACAACAATAACCTCAGTAATAAGAGAACCAGGCAAAATAAAATGAAAAGAAGTATTTTGCTTCTAAACCTATAAATAACTGTCTGGCTGTCCTACTACACACCTCAAGTCTGTTTGAAGTTGAGGTCACAAACTGGCAACCCTACATTCTCCTTCAGGCTTTTCTGCGAGAGAACAGAAGTTGTAGTTCTCTATTGTCCAGATCCCAAAGAGTCAAAGAAGCTCCACCCTGTCTCACTTCCAACACCATGTTTAACTGTAAGTATCCTGTTTCATTTCTGTGGAATGCCTTGGTAATTTTATAATGTGTATCGAGACACTTTCAGAAGGTTAATATGTCATCTCACCAGTCCACAAAAGTATTTTCTCACAAGTCTTAGGAATCATCAAGATGTCTTTTTGCAAATGTGAAACTTGCTGTTGCGTTATTTTCGGCCTGTCTGGTTTGGGCCGTAAAACCCCTCCCTCCTCCCAGATACAATTGTTGCCACATCTCTTTCTTGTTGTTGAACCATGAAGACTGACTGAAACTGATACAGGAGAGGCCTACAGTGCTTTAGATGTTGTCCTGCAGTCGATTGCAAAGTTGGAATAACATCGGTAGTCTGGCCTCTCTACCATAATTTGATGAGTTGTATAGTTACACAATGTTACTTTTTGTCTTATGCTAAGATCAGCTGGATGATCCGAAACATTAGATGGGATGAAAAACAAACAAACAAACAAACAAACAAACAAACAAACAAACAAACAAACCCCCAGTAAAGTTTATGATTTTATATTTTGCACCACTGTATCTTTCAGTAAATAATGCTCAAGCATCATCTTCCTGCTGCTGTAGAACATTCACTTACAAGGATAGTAGAGATACTTCTGTACTGCTTCAACAGAAGCAAGCACAACTCAAATAATAATATTTATTTCACACAGTCAAAGAGCTTTCTATTGGAAAAACGATTGCACAGTTTGACATATAAATAAACTTGTTTAGTGGAAGCAGATCAATTTTGAAAAAAGAAACTCTTGTTTTTCAATAAAAAGATTATGGCGCTAGGCCGAGGTGATTTTTATGGAGCCCCTGAGGGAACAAGGAGGACTTTTCCCCTTTTAATTTACCTTGAAAAACTATTGCATTCCCTCACAATACTTTTGTGTTGCCTCCCAACAGGTTTTGTGTTCTCTTGCAATAACGTACAGATCAGTTAACGAGGCATAATTGAATACTGAAAATTCTTTCTGACGACGGCCACCACACTTTCTGCTATAATGCAAGGTTTTTGTAAAGGTTTTTCTTCTAAACATATAATAGGTTTATAGGTTTAGAATAAAGCTATAAACCTACTATAGGCTTATTATTATGTTATAGGCTTAAAAGAAAAACCTTACAAAATCCTTGTATTACAGCAGAAAGTGTGTCAACATATAAGGCAAGATAAATAGTGCGACAGACGCATTACAAGTATTTCCAAGGACCGAGTTAAAAGACATGCAGCAAGAAATTTTTACAATACTATATGTTCTCCATGCACATAGTGTCATTTTATAGCATAATCAAGTAACTATGTTACTTTTTTACAGTTGTTAAAAAATGAAATGAACATTCGATATGACTTAAAAGAAATCTAACTTTGTAGTTTAACACCTTGAAATTGGTCCTCTGTCTCTTTAAAAACTCTTGCTCTGTCTGAAACTCAGGAAGTCATCACATTACTCCTCTATCAACTCTTTGACAGCGTTTTTACTAGTGTTGCACTGAGAAGTAGGTCATATAATGAGCTCAGCAGATGTTCCACTAGATATTTGCTAATTGCTGCTGGCTAGTCTGAAGGAACTGAGTGGGGCCGTTGCAAGGTAGGGCTGCTCTGTGAGGCAGAAGCTTGAAAACTGCAGGTCTGAGGAGGAGTTTTGGCTGAAAGGTGGTGCGAGGTCCAACTAGGCATTTTGCACAACTGAATGGTTGCCATGGAGATTAGAGGATTTCTCAAGCATGCAGGAAAGAATCAAGGCAACATAATGTTTTGATTATGACATTATGTAAAGCTCAAAAAAGTTGATTTTACATAACACTGCCCCTGCCACTCTCTAAAGAGCAAACATGAAGAAGGAATTGTTTCCCTTTGTATTGGAACTGTAGTCAAACTGTGCCAGACTAATTGGTTCCCACTCAGTGAGCTTTTTTTTAAATTCTGGTGCTTCATTCTTATCAGTTCTGTTGGTCACATTACCCTGAAATACACACATTTAATGTGTCTAACATTCAGGGACTAAAAATGAACCCGCTACTCACTGTTTGTGTCTGAGTCTCTGTCGGTTTCTGTGTCTATGCGAAGTCTCTTCCTCCTGCGGCCTGCCTTGCTCTTCTGACCCGGCCCACTCTTGTCTTCCTGCTCATCTAGGCTGCTGTCCGTCTCGTTTGCTGAAGACAAGGACTGCGGCGATGCCGAGGACACACAGGGGCTCGCAACAGAAGGACACTTTTGCTACAGGCAGGAATAAAGACACAGCTTTAGGTTGAGACGTTTGCCAACACAATCAGCTCTGTGTCTTGGTTTGGGTTACCTTGCCGTTTGACGATATCGACTCTTGCTTCTGTAGCGCAGATGTTAGGGTCTCTAGTCTTACCAGTGCTGTGGAAAAATGAGTATAAGTGAATCACTGGAGCACAAACTATGCTTTTCCACTGTGAACTGTTTAGCTAAAGGAATCTGTCATACTTTTGTTCTGCTTTTCTTTGCTTCAGTGCGTAGAACATCAACACCGAATATCAGAAGAAGGCATTGCTTCACTCTTTCACAGTTCTTGCCTTGACAGGCATTTCTCACAATCAAACTTGCTTATCTACATCAGCATGTGACACATTTCCATAATAACCTGTTAAGCCACTCGCTCAACACACCCGGAGGAAGAGCTGTTATGGTTTGGTGAGTGCTGGTGGACTGGTTATATGGCGAACAAAAAAAGGGAAAGAATAGTAGATCTGTCATACTAAACCTGTGCTAGTGTCGGATGAGAACCAAACGGGAGTAACCAGTATGTCACACTGATTTTTAATTTTGACAAAGAATACATACAAAAGCAATCATTTAGATTAATTCCTGTGAGGCTTAAAATAGGACAGAAGTCCTGTTCAACATTGAACTGTAAATAGTTTGTAGAAAGTTGTTGTCCTGAAAGACACAGAAGGCAAAAGACCAATATCTTCATGCAGAAAGGATATTTAAGCACAAAACCAGACATGAGAGTTCAGATGCATTAACACTGTGAGGCTCTCTGGCTGGTTTACGCACGTTTATACAGTTATTGACTCTATGGCGACACTTAGAGGCTATGCTGGGAAACTGATGTGAAAACACAAACTATACAAACTAAAGACATGCTGAACATTTAATAGTTAATGCAAAGCAAGCTTATTGAATGTGTTATGTGTGTCAATAATAATATTTATATTTTATTTTATATTATATATTATCAGTAGTGGTGGGACTTGACTGAAAAGTCTTAAGTGAGTTAATTGAAGGGTCTGTAATTAATTACTAACAATGAATCACATTTTAATTGAAAATCACATACTGAAACTATTTGCTAAAGCTCTTTTTGCTGCTAAATTATTGCATAAATTGACATATGAGCTCAACAATAAAGATATTTATTGTTTATATTCTGTTATTTAGATTATTCAACCATCAGTATGGTGCAAAGTTTTGTTCTATCCATTCAGCTTTCAAGTGTTTCAGGAACACCTGATCATTCATGGAACTTCTATAAAAAATACTTCTTTAGAAATGTGGACAGTGGGCGATGACATTAGCATTAGGATGCTAATGGATGACCAACTCCTCGGTTTTGAACAAAAAAGAAGAAGCAGCTTTGTCATCCATTGCTGTGGTTTGTGGATGTTGCTTGCACGTCAGATTTATTGGGTGTACCAGAAACACACAAATAAAAAGGTTCCAGCTCAGGACTTTTGTATGAAAAATCTAAGAATTGCGTTAAAATTTGTAACTTGTTAAAATGTATGTAATTAGTCATTCAAAATGAATAAATTAAAGTCTCAGCCCAAATTATTGGACTTCCTATTAATATTGCAAATGCTGCAATATAAGATAACTTGCTTCATAAACTATGGTGACATTTTCAGCCAATTTTCATGTCAGACAATGAGAAAAAATACATTTCAAAACTTTTTTTAGTGTTTGTAAATGTGTGGCTTCAGGTTTTTGTTTTCTCATAACAGGTACTTTATGAGATATTGGCAACTTATAACGGAATATAGTCAATGACGTAAGAATGTTCTTTTTAATGAATCAAGGCTGTATGGAGAACTGACGCATTGAGTAAATAGCTTTCTTTCCCAGAACTTGATTTTCAAGATAGAGTCTTCCACTCTCATCTGTGTAGGCTAAATTCAAAGCAAGTTTGTCAAGCTTAGCAGGAGAAGGAACTCAAAGTAAAGTTAAAAAAACAACCTCTGGCTTCTTTATAGTAGGGTTGAGTTAAGTCATTTAACACTCAGAGTGGTTTCAGTTTAACGAACCAAAAAGGAACAATTAGGGGGCTCAAGCTAACACATGATCAGAGCAGTGCCAATTCACAAAGACATTTTCTCTTTCTAAAACTCAAAACATCTCAAACAAAAAACTATGTATTAGGGGTGTAATGGTAAATTTAAATGTTTTGAAAATACTGTAATCAAAAATAACTTCTCATGACATAGCTGTATCTGACACCTGGGAATTGGTCTCTGTCTCTTTAAGAAGCTTCCACCCTTTCCAACACTCCCCCTTCAGCATGACATAACAATACTTCTCCATAATGCCGTTTAAAATCATCACGAGGAGCATTGTAGTTTGTACGATGAGTTCACCTTTATTTTATGTCTTTTTTTTTGTTGCAAAAACCATTTCGAGATGGTCGAGGTGATTTGCTTATAGTACAGTCATGACGGACGTCAAAATAACCCAAACACTCCTAAGAAGCTTGTTAAAGAGCAGGAGGAAAACTGGTTAGCATCTCATCTTTTGTACACTTTTAAATCTGCTCTGGTGTAAGAGGAAACACTGTTCATGACATAGGGATATAAATGATGTGGTGAATTCAGGCAAAGTCAACACGTCAGAAGGAAAGGGGTATGGGTTGATTTCTAAGCTAGCTATTTCCAACTTCTGTAAATACCGCTGGTTATGAGCCTGAGCCAGGTGTGCTACTTCTGGCAAAACAACTTGGGAAAACAATGTCAGTCGCTTTACTAAATACTGCCATCCCGCTTTCCCACCTCAACATGATTAAGGGACGTAGTTGAAAGGGTCAATAGCGTCCTGTTATTTCTCTTTGCTTGATTTTGCATTGAAGATTTGTTAGTCAGTGAGCAGACAGTTGCAGACATTTCTGTAATCTTTACCTGGACGTAATGACAGAGTGAGGACAGGAACTTTCTTTCCGTTGGTTTGCTCCGTTTTATCATTTGCTTCTTCTTTTTTGTCTTGATCTTCAACCTGTTGCAATAACAAACACCATCATTACATCTTTTGTTCACCATGGTAAAAGTTTTAAAGGTTTAATTTCGGTGTGAAGAAGTTTTAAAATACCTCATGGTTATGATCACTGATCAACTCTTGTTCTTGTTTGATGGGTGTTGAGGAGGAGGATGAAGGGAGGGAAATGAGTGAAGGTGATGACACAGGTATCGCTGTATTCACATTTCTGTCAGGGCTCCTCTGAGTGTCTCCCTCGCATTGCAAGGCGATGGGACTATCATCATTTCCAGGTTGGTTGGGTTTAGTCTTCGCTCGATCTGAGAGGTCCAGAGGCCCATCAGAGCTCTCTCTAAGTTCTTCTCCAGATACCTTCTGAGTCTTGGAAGGTGGGCTTTCTTTTTTCTCCATGGCCTTAGTTTCATTCTCTATGTTCTCTGGCATCCTCCTGAATGTGAACACCACTGTTGGCTCTTTAGGGGGCTGAGGTGTGCTCTGCTTTTGGCTCTGCCATGAAGAACCAAAACCATGCCTTCTTGAGGTGGCTTGTGAGACTGGTGGGATCAAGCTGGAAAGACGTGACAAATGAGGCCTGCTGGAAGGGTTCTGCAGTGCCGGGTTGGCCCCCACAGCTGCCATGGGACCCCAGTTCGGGCCTTCAGATAGAGGCCAGGGCAGAGAGATGTTGCCACTCTTGATTGGTTTAGGATGGCAGGGGATGGGAGCGTGGATCACAGGTCTGCTTGGTCTCACCTCTCCACTTGGTGAGGAGGAGGACTTCTTCCGAAGATGTGGGGTATGGATGGAGGAATGCTGATCAAGTGCTTCAATGCTTTGAGGAAATAATGAACAGAAGTTACTTATACATTAGGAAGGAATATGATCTTATTTTATCTTTTAACAAGATGGGAAAACCAGAACAAAAAAAAAAACAAAAACAAAATTGAGGTAAAGTCTCAAAGGTCATGTCCAGTAGATGTACTCTTTGCTCTCTATTGAAAAATTACTCTTTACATTGCTGCATATTTGAAGTCGTTAAAATAATAATGTAAATGTAATTTGCCTTGACGTAGGAAGGACTGTATTTTCTCTGAGAATACAGATTTTGTTGTCCTTCATATTGTATAGCTACTTCAGAATATGCTATATCACTTTTTATGCAGATGACACCTGCTAATAAAATACAACTATTAATAAAAACTTAGATGCCTCAAAATGTCCAGACAGTCAATGACTTAAAAGAGTTCATTATGTTTGGTCATCTACCTTCTTTCAGCCACTTTTGTTTTACGATTATATTCATTAGTTCAAGTCAAAACCAGGATTTGGGAATGGTGGCAGTCCTCCCCACAAATGTTACTATGTGTCTATATGAGTTTATAAAAACTCATCTGGCATCTGGGGATCAAACCATTTTGGCATGTTTTTTTTTTTTATCTTTCTCCTTTTTTGAAGATATTTATGTATAAACCCACTGATAAGGTTTTTACCTCTTTTCTCCACCTCTATTTACTCTGTGTTCTGTCTTCCAGGACGATGCTAAAGTTGGCTGAGGCTTGTATACTTCCTGTGTGAGAAAAATGATTGCAATACAAGACATTTCAAGGTTACTACCAGATTTCTTTGATTGAAGGAAATACAGTATGATACCAAAGGAAATAGCTATACCTTTTAGAACCTGGGGGTGCATTCACACTGTTAAGTCTGCTTTAATTTAACTCTAGTTGGTTTGTCTAGAAGATCTTGTTCGTATGGGGATGTGTGAATGCGTAATCAAATTCTGGTCCACCTAAAAAGTTATTGGGGAACAGGTTGCTCAAAGGGTTTGGCTCATTTGGCACAGAGCCGCGTAAAAGTGAATTTCAGCAGCTGGAAATGGAACAAATGTCGCAATTTTGGTCCCCAATCAAACCGGGTCAGCCAAACTATCAGGTTTGAAAACACATTAACACCTTTGCTCATGTGTGGGCTAAATGTTAGCTTATTTGTCCAATGCAGTAATACAAATGGAAGTTGTAATCACGCTAATTAGGTAACTGTAAAAACTTAATTTAGGTTTTAACAAAGGCAGAGTAGAGAGAGCTGTTAAAAACTTACAAAACTACTTTGGTTTGTGCGTCTCAACAGCCTGCATTCAGTTTCTGTAAAAAAATAAAAATAAAAAGACAGAAGAGAACAAATTACAAAATCTGCTCTAACAAAAGAAGCCCTTCTTCTCTGCTGAGCCTCACCTTCACCTCTGTGGTCTGCCTCAGTCTTCACCAGTACATCGCCATCTGCTGGTTGGTCTCTACACCGACTGATGGTTGGGCTGACCAGGGTTACAGCTCCGGGGGACATGAGGTCAGGAGACATCTTTGGTTTGACGTCGACAGAGTTGTTGTGCTCGCTGCAACTTCTGCTTTCACACACACCGACAGGTGGTGTTGAAGAAACAAAGGACAAATTTAAGAGGGCGCTAAAAACAAAACTAAAGTAAACTTAATGGAATTTTTACTGGAATTAGCTGAACTTGATAAAAATGAGATTAAATTATTTTGAATGCGTTTGAATTTAATCAAATGTGATCTGTAACTGGATTAAATTTGACTTTGATATATATGGGACGTTTGTTGTGAACTGACAATGTAAAATACTTTACTAAACCAAATCAGATTACATTGGTTTCTTTTGGGATATACAATTAATTTCAATAAACTGATTTCATCGTTTTCATTGTATTTCTTTGGAGTTGATTACATGGCATGAATTTTTACCTCACTTTTTTTTTGCACAATTGTGGGGTCATTTGGATTTTGCATTTTTTTAATTGAACTGAAATTAGCCAGTGGAAGGTTTGGAACGACGATGTAGTCAGCTGAACTTTATCTTTTTACAACAAATCTGATTTTGTTGAGTGATTATTAATCTGTAGAGGTTATTCAGCTTCTCAACTGTAATTGGACCGAGGTCTAAATTACACAACAATGGCAGGACAATAAAACACAAACGTTCTGTTGCATTTTAGCCTGTCGTTTACAAGGTAACAACATTATGCAAAGATGGTCACCTTGGTAAAAGACAGTTTTAATGGACTTTATTATACTGAATCCTCATTGGTCACATTTAGTTATGACACCCAGAGATGATTAAGTTGAAATCCTGCTGTTCTTGCTTGTCAACTTCCTTAGGATTCAGTTTTAAATGTCACGTTTATTTTTTAATTTGCACTTGTATCCAAATCCCTTTTTACTGCAGCAATAATAGTTTTCCTAATGAGTGAAACTGTACAAAAAAAAGGTTAAATAACCTAAACTGTCCACATCAGTAAGTAGGATTTTAGTGCTAGCTCTAAAATAAGCTAAACCTTATTGTAGTTTTAGCTTACAATAAGCTAAACTAGGTGGAAACCTAAACCTTTCCAGTCAAACATCACATACTCACTCAAGTGTTGCTCTTAAACTGGCAATGTCTTCTTTAAGTTTAAGATTCTCTTTCCGAAGGTTGGTCATCTCTCCAGCTAAAACCCAAAGAACAAGTCGCAGTAAAGATAAAGATAAAGGCAACAAAAAAGGATTTGAAAAACAAAGTGACTTTTAGAAGAAGCTAGTGATGCTTATAAAATGAAAAACATCTGGAATACCAAGGAGGGAGATGTGCTGGAGGCTCTGTATGCGTGAGGCTTCGTACTCCTGCTGTCTCCGCTTGGCCACTTCTTGGGTTACCGTACATCTGTCACACAGACCGGCTCTCAGTCTGAACACACAGCAGGAAAAAAAAAAAGTACATTCATTTTATGCTAATTATGCTCCAAATTAATATATTTGAGGAGACGTTTGTATATTGATCGCTCTGCGAAAGCTGAATTTGTTCCACACTTGAAAAACTAAACTGTTTGGCAATCAGCTATTATTGCAAGCAAGTTGATTTTGTAAAAAAAAAAAAAAAAGAAAGAAAAATTTCTCATTCCAGGCAACCTCAGGCGCTGAAGCTAGGGTTTTCGCACTTTTTAAATAATAATTTTAAAATGGGAAAAATGTCGACTTAACCAACATCATCTTACGTGACAATACAATTTCAAGTCCCAGTAAAATGACGCGTTTCCATTGACCGTACAACTGTGCAAATCAGAAATAAGAAAATACATTTGCTTAATTGAATTTTGCTAATTTTGAGAAAACTCATGATTTTCAATAAAACATTTTTTGTGTTAGTATGAGGTATTGAAATAAGTGTATAACCAGCAGGAGAGATACAAAGCCGTTTTCATCTTCTTGTATCTTACTAATCTCAAAGAAAGTCTCCACACTGGAATCTTTAAGGCCCCCCTTCTGGTGCTCACAGTTTTCAGATAAACTAATTTCCCTTCTAACCTTTTTAGAGCTTCAGCTTGTTTTACCCTGCTTAGCTTAGTTCATGTTGTTACTTTCCTAAGCTTTAGCCACTATCAATTTTCCTGAGTTCATCCTTTAATTACTACCTGGATGACACTGGTATTTCAAGTACCTTTACAAAAAAGAAAACATTAGTTTTTAATTTGGTGTTACCTGTTTTCTAGAGTTTTGATGTTCTCTGTTAGTAATCTCTGCTGCTCTTTCATCTGCTGGTTTCTGGTGAATAATTCCTCCATTCGCTTTGTGTCGCTGTTGGCATCAAACAATTAGAGTCGGGTTTTAGTAAAACAAACAAATTATATAAACATACAAATGAAATCAAATTTTTACACACGCAGAATAAAAAGACACATACACTGTTATTTCTCACTGTCTGAAGTCAAATCAGACCAAACTTTTTCTTCTTTTTCAAGAATTTCCTAAACTATTTCTATTTGCTAGTTGTCACAAATAGGGACGCACTGATTCAGTTTTTTCACTTTTGATACCAATACAAAATCTGAGGTTGCGACTAGACCCGATACCAATCCGACACATAAAAACAGAGCTGAATTGACTTAAAACATTTCTTTCTTTAAACACAAACATAAACATATTGAATTTAATTTATAACTCTGCACCTGTACAGCACAATTAAATACACCTATAGCATAGCCAGCTTGTAAAAACAACGCAACTTTAGTTTGTTCAGTCAGCAAAATTAGGAGTAAAAAAGCCAATGTAAAATAAATAATAAAGAAACTGAAACTGACAAAAACCAACTAAACAAGCAAGCAAGCAAGCAAGCAACCAACCAACCAACCAACCAACCAACCAACCAACCAAACAAACAAACAAACCTTCTTTCTACTGGTTCAGAAAGTGCAATTAGAAATTCTAAATATAATGTAAAAATAATAAAGCATGATGTCGCTCAGAACACAAAGCATTGAATTACTGAACAGATCTGCCCTTATGGATTGGACAGACGGGATCTGGAATTGTTTTCAATATCAGGACCAATACAGGTATTAACATCAAATTGGTGCATCTCTAGTCACAATACTGAGAGAAAAAAATGTGTCAGAGATTTATTTAGAAGCAAAAAAGTTTGATTGTCATTAATTTCCTTAGATTTGAGTGTACAAGTTTGGTTTAAATGATGTTAGTTTGCTATAGGAACTTCAGGAAACTGAGCCACCAAATCATCTAGATTGATCTGAATGTTAGCATGATCAGCCCTTACCTGTGTAAAATAAATAAATAAAACAATTTTTTAATTTATTTTCTTTTTCTTTTTTTTTAATTATGTAAGAAGTACAAAGGAAGCTGTTTAAAAGGAAATGTTCTTCCATAGCATGCCAAAACATGTCCGTGGTTCATTCAGGCTGCGAGACAGTTCAAGACTTTTAGCAGAAAACAGGAATTTCCATATTCCTCAATGAGGTTTCTACCTGTCCCCGTCAGGGAACAAGCTGCATCTGGAAATGTTAGGAGCCTTCTGGAAAATATTAGATATACACAATCTTGACCAAAGAAGTGGTTCTAACTACATAAGCAAATACTGTCTTACTGGATAATTACTGAGAGGAGGGCTGACTCCAGAGGAGTAGCACAAATTGCATTTTTCTTATCTTAAAATCAGTTAATAAGACTGCACTGTGATAGAGAGATTGCGTTATTGTTTTGTTTTTTTTTCCGTCTAAGCCTCTTAGACAGAAAAGGTTTTTTTCCGTCTAAGCCTCTAAGACCAAAATGTATCGCTTTACAGCCTCACTATGACTAGGATTCCCGTTTATTTATTTTTTTTGTGCATAGTTTGAACATGTCCCTGTTTGGTTTTTGTGTGTATCTGTGTAAGTATATTTTATTTTAAATGTACAATCACTAGTAAAAATATTTGATTTAGGGTGCCTTCAAATCAGCTCTATTTAGTTCACCTTAGTCAAAAGCAAACCAAACAGTTTGTTTTCCTATTAACCAAACTTTCCTAGAAACGTCTGGTTCGTTTGGGGAGGCGGGAACGGGCAGTCAAACAAAAAAAATAATAAAGCGAACTCTGGTCTGCCTTCAAACCTAGCTCTTGGTTCTGCTGAAGTGAACTCTGGTGCGGTTCTAATGTACATGTGAACACAAAGCGGACCGGACACCCCTCCAAAAACCGAAAGCAGACTATTGTGCAGGATATTCTGGGTAAGTACAATAAAAACAAAGAGAGTCTAACTCTAGAGGGAGAAATGGCTCACGCTAAGCGCTGAAGAGCGATTGACACCACACCAATTTCGTTTACAATTTGTGAAGAAAGAAGTTGCGTTCATGTCTTTTTCAGAGCTTTTCATGTTGTTCTCTTCAGTGAGTCTTGGTACAGTGCCCCCACAGGCCAGGGGGTGAACGGTTTCTCAAAAGGTTTGGTTCGTTCGACACAGTGCAGTGTGAAAGCAAACCGCACCAGCTGAAAATGTAGCAAATGTTTGAATTCAGTCTACTGGACTATCAGATGAGAATTCTTCTCTGTTTGTCCCAACTTTGTCCACATGGACTTTAACTAAGCAAGCAAGTTGCTTAATCTCATTTTAAGTAACAAAATTAAAGGTTAATTAGTTTAATCCCGAATAGAGTTTGACATATACCCACCAAAGCTTGTATGTTCTGTAGCCTCATAAAACTGAGTTTTATTGACATATGCCACCTGCTCCTATGGTAAATAAAGATCCACTGGGAAAATGTTTGGTATCTTCATTACACTTTCTGAATGGTTTAAAAGTGATAATCAAGTGCCAATCGTTTTTAATTGTTTGTCAAGTTGTTATTGATATGATAGGTGTGCTTACATTGAATAATCTTCCCATCTCCTTTCCCTTTTCTCTCAGTTCCAAGAAGAATCAAAAGTTCGGTGACTCAATAACAGACTTGTCGCGACATGAGCTTCCTTCCTTCCATGCAGCACATGACGTGAGTGAACACGGAGCCAGGTGCAGGTCTGGCGTGCCCACCCGCCTCCCTGTCTGATCTGAGAACGCTTCACGTTTTAACTGTCTTCAGTTTCTAACCGTGAGTCTACTCACCAGCCCTTCTTGTTGGACAGCTCTTTGACTTTCACCTGCAAAACTGATAGAAAAATAAAACATACTCATGACTATCAGAACCTGTGGTGATATATATAAAAAAAACAGTCTTTGCAAAGCTCATGCATCTTTAGCCCTCACCTTCCACTTCTCGTTCATGGGCTTCCTGCAGCTTCTGCAGAAGGTCCTTAAAGCTCTCCATTATTTCCAGCATTCACAGTTGAACTTCACTTAAACTGTGTGACAAAAAGGCAGGTGTTTATTTTTTTAATCATTGTCCATCAGAAGAATAGAATAAAACAGGATTTTCTTTTTTGCGACAATAAGATTGGATCCAGCTTGCACCACGCCCTTAGTCCAATGTTATTACGAAATAATAAAACCTGTGGAAACATTCACAAGAAACAGTTAAACACACGAACGTTATAGCCTCAGGACTGTTTGTGGGAATCTGAGAACGAGTCCCCAAGTTCTCATGAGGAAGCGATTTTTTTTTTATATTGAGGAAAACTAGTTAGACTGGACCTGCCAGGTGTGCTACTTTGGCTTACAGTTTGTGATTCAAATACATAAACAATGAAACACACTATAAATTTGACAGCATTTTCAAATGATAGCATACAGGAATAAATTAATTCAAGAAACTTTCCACTCCTTCAGTAAATTCAACATACAACATAAGTTCAGTGAAAAAAACGGAAGAGGAATACGCTCAGAAGTGACACTCTGTGTGGATTTATAGAGCTGGGTCGATCTGATCAGATTTTACAAAAAGAACCACAGGAAATTCTTCTCCACATGTTCCATGGTGTAGCTCATTGTTTTATTCTAAGTGCTGTGAGTTAATTGTAGCTCCCAGTGTTTCTCTACAACACATTGAACATACCCCATAATCGGTAACAAATTATATGGACACTCTCTGGCTTGTCCCAGACTATGTTTCCAGGGGTGACTGTGGCTCTGTGGGTAGAGTAGCTGTCTTGCAATCTGAAGGTTGTAGGTTCAATTCCAGCTTCCTACTGGCACATCAGTAGAGGCAAGGCACTTAGCCCCAAGTTGCCTGCTGATCTGTGTGTGAATGTGACTCAAGTGTAAAGGTCTTTGAATGGTCAAAATGACCATGAACTGAACTATATAAGGAAATTTAACATTCCATTTACTAATGTGTGCAAGTCTGCTAGTGTTGACCTCATTAAATAAGAATAAGCTGTAATGAGATGCAGTATATTGTTTTTCAAAAAAGAGCCAGTAACAGAACATCATTTCTAAAAGATGATCATGCTTATGAGCTCTGGAGCACATCAAGATGTGACTATATGTATGGTAGATTCATTCTACTACCTATTATTAAATGATCAGGGTTGGAACATATAAATGCAACTGAATGAATGAAAAACTTCAGAAGTAAGTTCTGTGCATTCAGGCTCGCTGCTGTATTATGTATTGGAAAAAGTCTCAGGTCTGTACTGCGCTGAGCAAGAGCTTCGAAAATAAGTGTTGTGGCTACAAACTCTTAGTAAAGGGTAACGATTTCCTTAACTACTTACTTTTTCCTGCCTACATGTAAAGACTAGCTTAATTTTGCGTGGAGTGATATTGCAATGAGCTCACCTTACCCTTAGTTCACATACTAGCGTGTTAAGACAACCTCTGCGTTCTGGAGCTCTTGCTACAGCTGCAGCCTCCACCCTTGCTGAAGGGTCGTAACTCAAAGGTCGTTCTACTTTCTAGCACTGCTCAGGACCCAGTGGACAGCAACCTGTACAATGTGTGAAACCTGGCATTCCATGTTGAACAGCTTAGAACACAGAAAGGGAAGAACATGACTTGGGCGGTGGTCAGAACCTTGTTACCAGGAAAGCAGCTTTTACCAGCTTTTTCAGCTTGCAAGATAAGTCATGACTGGTCAAGCCGGTTTCAGCTCCCCACCAAAGGCTTCTCTAAACCTGAGATAAAGTACAAGGGATGGGCGAGCTACTGCAGAGAATCTCTCTCTCTCTCTCTCTCTCTTTGTCTGACTGCCTCACCTCTTGTGCGTACTGAAAATTGTGCAGCTATGCTGAACAATCAGTCTGCATTGTTGGCACAATGTTATAGCATATCAAGCATAAATGACACCTAGCCCTGCTCTATGTAAAGAAATAAAGGTGTGATCTCATTCTGATCTTTAAGCAGTCGAAGCACCAAGATGAAATCGTTAACGCTGTCCTATCAGTACGCTGAAACTCAGTTTGGTCCAGTCTTTTCAAAAGATCAAGGAGACAAGCACCCACATGAGGTTGCACGCTTTAGATGTTGCATGCTGACAACATATCTAACGACATTAACCGAAGGCCATTCCCACCTTCTCCTCGTTGTTCTCTGCCTTCTTCCTCAAGGAAGAGAAGGTTATAAAAAGGATGATCAAACTGACTTGTTCATATTTGAAGTGCTTGTTTGTGTTAAATTCACCAACAAGCATCATTACACACCCAACAGCTCTTTATCAATGTAACCAGGAACTCACCTGTGCCCCATCACATCTCCAAAAAAAAAGGAAGCACCGAATATCTTCAGAGATATTCGTTGAAGGCACTGGGGCACCCATGATTATGGGTGCTGCTTTATTCCTGTCTGACTCGGGGACTGAAAGTAATTTTGGCAAGCATATGGTGGCCCTGGATTAATTCAGGGTTTACAATGAGAAACGTGGCCTCTTTATTGGCTGGGACTATATATTTGAAGCACAAGAACAGATTTCTCATCCATGCCTGGACCACTTGGCTCTGTTTGTCCTTCAAAGGTAACATTTGAATGCTGAAAGTCGCCCTCCAGAGGTAGTTGGAAGAGTCCCGAATGGAAGGACCTCTTTGACTACTTTTACATGAGCAATTGAGTATTAGTGTGAGGGAACAGACCGCTATGTTTAGTATTATGTGATTGAGGTGCTACCGAGCCTATTGGAAAAGGGCTGTAACGATTTCATTGAATAATTCAACTACCTCAATTTTTAAAATTTCTTGTGGCAAATTATCTTCTTCAGGGCTTCATTAAATTATGTTTTTATATTTAGCACACTGTGTTCCTGTCAGATGATTATTTGTGTTGTGCAATGCAATGCTATGACTTCCTACAATGAGTTGTTAACAAATGCTAAGTGCTATTAGCAGCTATGGAGGAAGACGATGAGGCACAGACAGAAGCGCCACCAAGAAAGAGATAAAATGTCTGAAAAGTGTGCTCGAGACTGGAATGTCAGGACTGTTGCTATGTTCAGATTCGACGCTAGCATGTAATGCAGGAATAGTTTTATCTCCCATAGAGGAACACTGAGCAAAGTGAAAAAACTGAAAATGAGAATATATATCATATTGTTTGGTTCTGTGACAGTAGAGTGGGCTACTCTACTCTTGTAAAGGCACAAAAATACAGGTGAAGAAGAGCGGAACAATAAGTAAGTATTATGCTACATGGTGGTGACTTGGTGCCCAGGGCATGGATGGTAAATGGTAAAATGGGCTGCACTTGTATAGAACTTCTACCATGTCTGAGGACTCCAAACAGCTTTACACAACAATTAGTTATTGACCTATTCATACACACTGATGGTGGTAAGCTACATTGTAGTCACAGCTGCCCTGGGGCAGACTGAGAGAAGTGAGGCTGCCATTCAATAAGCAGCACCACGCCCTCTGAGGAACCCCAGCGGGCAAAGGGGGTGAAGTGTCCTGCCCAAAGAGGCAATGATAAAGTGAATGGTCAGTAGTTTGATTGGGGACCAAGATTGGATCATTTGTAACATTTTCAACTGGTGCTGTTCACTTTTACTCTGCACTGCGTCAAATGAACCAACCCATTTGGTCGGTTGTCCCACCACAACCGTTTATTTGGCTGTGGTGGGATAACCGAACAAACCGCTGTCCTACTAAATGTTGGCATGACAGCATGCCAACACTTGAAGTGTGTTTGGTTTCTTTTTTATACATCAGTGTCAATAATTAACCCGGCAATCACATCTTTTTGCCACATCATTGATTTACAATCAGATGAACCACTGAAGGAAGCAACACAAAACCCACTGAAGAAGTCACTGAGCAAAACGTCCTTCTTCACCAAGTGTAAGCAAAAATAGAGGGACATCAGATTTTAGTGGTTATAGAGTTTGTCATTTGACTTTGGTAAAAGACCACAAGTCATTTCTCTCGCTAGCGGGAGAAATGGCAACCCACCGCTAGATCAACCTCTCTGTCACAGATACTGATGTTTTTGGAGTTTCTTCATTCGGTTATCAAAGAACTAATGATTAGCTTAAATACCCCACCTGTGAGGGTTTTAGTTTCCATTTCCAATGGAAATGTTCAGTCTCCATTGCTGAGAGTAAAGCTGGTAAAAATGTAAGCTTTTGGGAATTTTCAAACTTCAAGTAACAGAGCTTTAATCTGACAAGTTCATCAACATGTTGGTCCTCTGAAATCGCCTCGGGCAACATTCACCTACAAGTATGAAATCCATACATTTTTAAAATAGTCTGAGCACCACAAAACATATTTATGTTTTTCAAATAAAAATATGTCTTCTTGTATGGATTTGACAAATACAACTGTCGTGTTGCAATTCATCCAACGTCTGATTCATTGTGTATAACAGACTCACAGTTTGCCATCAAACTTGTGCCTGAATGTATTCCAAATTTAGTCAAGTGCTAATATTTAGCATTTTGATCAGTGGAGTTTCAGTTCTCTTGACATGTCAGGATATGTCAGGAAAGAGGCTGTTCAGATCACTTCAGCAGAGCAAGAAAAGACCTGCCTGCCTCAGTTAGCTGGCTCTGCTATCACAGATCCTTATTCACACCCCTTCCGTCTCTCTCTCTCTCTCTCTCTCTCTCTCTCTCAATTTATTACTGCTTACCCAGTATTTCAAGTTCACTAGGCTTCAGATTTTATGTGCAAATGCATCAAATTTCCCAGTCAATCGAAAGAGATGTTAGCATGTTCTTTGGAAACACATCGCCCAGGATGCTCCACACCTGTGAAGAAACCCATAACACAATGGGAAACACACCTCACTCCTGCTGCTTTCAGGCAGGCAGCTGCTGCCAAGCGGTTTGTATCAGAGCGGGAAAGTTTGGAGTCTGAGCAAAACCAAACCTGAGTTGTTTGAGAGAAGGAGAAAGTTCTGGTGTTCAAGTCAGCAACAGGTACAATTACAGAGCTGTGGAGAAAAGGGAACAGAGCAGGAGTTTTAACTCAGTCCTCGTTTACAACCAGAGGAAGACATGTGCCAAAAGGATGTGGTTGCCGGGTTAATTATTGACACGTTTTTTTTAATTTTATTACAAAAAGAAAAATTCTGATGTAATAGAAATCCTGTCAACATAAAAAAAACAAACACATTTCAAATGTCGGCGTGCTATCGTGACATATATACTCTGTCTGTATTATACAGAATATTAGTGAGCAGCTCTTATAACATTCATAAAACTCTCAAACTTCCAAATTAAATCCTCAATCATATGCATGAGTTGAACCGACACTTCTAACTAGTCCCCTGTACAGTTGTTTACTCCTTCCAGTACCTACCAGCAGCTCCTCTGTCCATCTATCAGCCAGTCTTTCCTGGCCTTCAGGTCCGACCTTTGCCAATTCCAGACTCACCTCGCTCACCCTGGGAATTCTCGCTCCGGCGCTCCTGCTGTCCCGTTTTCTGCCTCTTCGTTCAGAACTCCTAAGTGGCCTCGAAATAGAGAGAGGGAACAGAACACGCAGTGGAGAAGAGGAGAGACAGAAGAGACTGTGGTGAAGGAGAACGCCCCATGCACTCACACTCACCCCCCCACCCACCTTTCCTTTTTTCTCTCTCTTTCTCTCCCTCTCTCATCTCTGTACCAAGAGAAAACCGGTTGGGTTGGTCCTCCCCTTGAGGAACACAAACACTGAGGCCCGGGCAAGTTCTCCCTTGATATTCCTGTTCTACTGAAATCCCACAAAACTGGTTAAACCGGTTCCAGAAAGCCCGCGGTGATAAAGGGACAGAAGTAAGCAACGAAACAGAAATATCCAATGTAGGCACCAATGACTGTTTATCTAAACCAGGGGTTATTGTTTCCTACATGCCATTGAACTTTAATGTAAATTTAGGAGTTTAAACATGGGCACTACCTGCTGAGATATTGTTCATTGTCCTGATATAAAATGAAGCAATTGTCTGTGAAGACGCTTCAGACTGGAGTTTGAAACAGTCAAAGACGCCTGTGGCACTACTGGTATGAGAATGTATGGGCAGGCAGCAGACAGCTGCAGTGGACAGTCTGTTGCCACAGAGACGAGACACGATTCATGTCTTGTGTGATGTTAAAAAAAAACAACAAAAAAAACCTCGTCTTCCTGATTCTGAAGACAAATTCCTCGCGACCGGCTCAACTGGACTGAGCCGGGCATCTTTATTGTCATTGTATGACCTGCCACTCCCTTGTTGGTTATGGCGCTATGCATGCCTGCAACAATGGAGGGTATGACGCGTTCCTCATGTCTTTTGGTCACTTGTTTTCGTTCTGAAGCCTGAGAACGTCTAGGGAAACGTTCTAAAAGTCTTTCAAGAGGTCAGTGGATTTAAAACGAATTCCAAGTGGAAGTTCAGCATTGGGTTTATTCAAACCAACGTTGAGAGCAGAGCCAGTGTGAGAAGAAAGACTTCATGACACATAAACGCTGCTAATTTATCATTTGGCAGTGTAATACCACTCATAGCATCTATCCAAGCAGGTGTTTTCACATTCAAGTAGCTAATTTGTCTTAAAAGAAAACTTTCAACAATTTGACCCGACCTACCAAACATCATGCGAACTAAATATAGAGCTACAGGTGTGGAACATGGTTCCCGGAAGAGGACAAAAAGAGTACTTCTTGGAATATACCAGCTATCTCCACCATGACACGCTACATCGACTCAAGAGGTGGAACATGAGGTTGTGTGTGTGCTTGTGTGTGTGTGCGAACAGATGAGACGAGTGTTTCAGCTAATTCTTCTGGGAATCCAAGACAACAGGTGAAAAAAAATCAAAGGTTTGCGGAAGTCATCCAGGAGGGTACTTCTGAGAAATCTGTGGTATAGCTCTTCTTACTCTTCACACTTAAATGCGTCGGATCATCAAACTCATTTTAATGCAAGGCACAGAAAACATTTACAGGCACAGAAAGCATTTTTAAAATGATGATTTTATCTACTAAAGTCAAATAGCCATACAAACCAACCTGGCCCTATGTGAGGGAGTCTTTTTGTTCAGTTGGGAGTTAATTGAGGTTAATCCCATCTTTTATTAAATTGAGTTTAATTTCCCCTCTGGCATGTCGAGTGCCAGACCTGCAGAACGATAAAGTCACTTCAGCATAACCTGTCTGACAACATAAAGTGGGATAAAAGATGTCAGAAAAGAGTCTAAAATACTCAAAGTGACAACATTCATGATTTTATTCAATACTTGTTTAAAGATTATTTTCAAAAGGTATTTTTAATCTGACTGAAGAGGCTCATCAGATCATATGTTCTAATTTACTGAGATGTACCTGCATATTTATGAATATATTCAAATTGTATTTGATCCACAATCATCCTCTTCAGGCATCTCAGCACTGTTGTCAATGTCAAATTTCTTTGTACAGCATTTTTACAACAAGCAGACTGACACCAAAGTCCTGTCCCACAAGAACAATAAAATTATTGATAGTCGTAGAAAATAGGAACAAACAAGAAAACATACAAAAAAGACATTAATAAAATAATTATTTTGTTTAAAAAATACAATGTTAAAAAAAACTGAAATAGTTGAGATTTGAAGCCCTATTTAGCTGAAAAGTCAAAGAGAAGAGGTGGGTCTATTAAAGAACCGTAAAAGTCTTGGGATTATGAGCAGCTCTTATATGGATCAGTAACCATCACCTCTAATTTTCTGCTTGTACCTCAGAACATATCAGATCAACCAATTCTTTGACCTTTGCCTTCTTGTGGATGTTTGATATCACAGAAGATCCTTCAAACGTGATGAGACGAGATCATTAGCACCATTAAAAACCCGGTGCGAAATGTTTACATGAATCCTGTCACAAGCAGAAAGCCGCTGCAGCGAAACCAGAACTGAACCCATATCTTCCGCTTTACTAGTTCCTGTTAACAGGCGAGCAGCAGTGTTGTGTACAAGCTGCAAGCAGGTGAATTAAACACAGATTTGCGACAGAAGAGCGACTTTATGAAAGAAAAAAAAAAAGGGCTCCAGAAGGGTGTTGGAAAGATCTGATCTCCCAAATAACATAATATCTGTTTTATTATTGTCAAAGTGTCTTGCCTTCTTGCTTTATAAAAGCAAGACAGCCAAATAATGTCTTTATTAATTAAATATTCTTTAGTTTCAGTTTAGTTTTTATTATTTTTGGAAGTAGTTTTAGTTTGTCATACATCGGTTAATTTTTAGGTGCAGAATTCAAAAAGTTCAAAGAATTGTATTGTGATTATGCATATATCAACTGGGTTCAGCTTCACAAGTTCCATCATCTATAACATTAGATGTGTCTGTTGAAGATGAACAGGTTAATAAATGAGAGCTGTACTTAGCAGCTTCTTCTCTACCACCATCATCATCATCCACAGTTTCCTCATTCAGAGCATTCCTTGTCAAAGAGTTCCTCTCCTTCTGCGGTGACAACCCCAGCACTGCGGCGCTCTTCGTAGTTTACTCACAGTCGCTTCTCCAGTCTTCAGACCCCCAACTCTTACCTCGGCCACCACTCGTCTCACCTCTAGTCCAAAGAGTCCTCTTTGGACTAGAGGTGACCTCTAGTCATTCTGTGTTCTCATTGAGGATGACTGGCTTCTCCAGCGATTGTTCCAAAGTGCTGAGGGGGTTGAAGACGACCCTCCTCTGTTTCTTGAATGGGTCGGGGACAATCTGCCTCTTCACAATGTTACCAGGATAACTTCCCTATCCTAGTGGCTGTAACAGAGTTCTCCTGTCATGTTTCGTTTTCGAGTTTTAACCTGATGGATCATTGCTGTGCACATTCACGATCTGGTTAGTTGTTCACCTGCTCCTCTTTTGGTGTTTACTAATCATCCCTTGAATACTTTTCCCTCACCTCACCAACTATTTGTTTGACAGCTGCAGTCTGCTTTTTATTATCCTTATCTGCATTCCAGTCATCATTGAGTTAAGCTTCTCAGTTCAGTCACCTTTAGTCAGGTCCAGTTTTTATGTATCTCCACCTGAGATTCCTGTGTTTTTTGGTTTCCTCCTCTGGACATGTGACACCGATCTTAGACACAACTCACTGTCGATGCGAACAGTGACCTTATTGATTGCAATGCCGGTTTTGCAAGTTGGAATTTCCCAGTTCCAACTACAACTGGAACCGTTTCACCAGTCTCAGCTAGGCAGCAGTTGAGACTGATGGATATGGGTCCCAGTTTGTGTGCTTTACAGCTCTGGAGGGTGTCTACAAAATAGCTGAAAAATAACCAATCAGACCTGTTATAAGTCACAGCTGATGCAGAATAAATATCACATGTTCAGTAGGTGCTTGCACCTCGCCATTGTTGTGTTTAAAGGGGCAGTTATGTAAAATTTTGTTTTTTGAGTTTTACATTATACTATATTATTCTCTCATCAATACCATTCCTGGAGTGTTGCTTTGATTCTTTCATTCATATTCAGGAAATCATTTAATCTCTATGGCAACCATTCAGCTGTGAAAGACTCCTGGGTGGACCTAGCTCCGCCTTCGAGATGGAGCTCCTCCCTGGAACTGCAACTTCGGCCTCGCTGAGCAGCCCTCCCCCTCTCAGCTCCTGCAGACTAGCCAGCGGCAAGTAGCAAACACCTGGTGGATACTGGGCATCTGCTAAACTCATTATAGGAGCTACTTCTCAGTGCAATGCTGATAAAAACATGACTAAAGGGTTAAAACAGGAGCAATCTTGTGATGATTTCCTGAGTTTCAGGAAAGAGCGAAAGTTTTTAAAAGGACAAATGTCCAATTTCAAAGCATTAAACTGAAAATTCAAATGTCTTTTAAGTCATGTTTGATATATACAGCAATTTTATAACAACTGAAGGTTGTTACTTCACTTGATTGTGCTATGAAATGACACTCTGCCTGGAAAATACATAATACTGCCCCTTTAAACATTTAATTCATCTCATATTTTCAGATTCTGAAAAGTTGTTTGCTTCTTATACTGTATGAGATTTTGGGATAAAATTAAAGGGAGAAAAAATGGCCAGTTTTGATTTTGTGATTTTTATTCATAAAGAGAAAGAGATTGCTTGGTTGTAGGTTAAATCTATAAAGACTGAAAGAAGGCCAAAGAGGCAGCAGGCAGGTGTAACTATCAACTTTTGAAAATTCCCTGCAAACAAGCAGGGAGAGTGGCCAACAAGAGAATCTGAAGAATAAATTCAAAAGAAGTCCTTGAAATAATGACACAGTTTCACACTTTTCATCTGCTTTCAGTGTTTTGAACTATTCCAGTGTAGCTCCTTTGTTTAATAAATGCAACCTGCAGTGTGGTAACATACACCCAAGCACAGAATGAAACAAGTTTTGAGGGTGTGTTTATTTTACTTTAGCTATTATGGTTGGAAAAGTCATATCCAGTGCCTTATTGTTGCAATGATTATTGTGATCCACAAGAGGGCACACTGGGACCTGTCAGAACAGGACAGCTTCACAATTCTAATGAGATATTAAATGTTAGCGAGATGTCAGCGGGAAAAGACTTCCTCATTCTATCCTGAAGAATAACGGGTGACTGGAAGTAGACTCAGAAGAGGAATGCTGTTGAACTGCCGGAGTGGAAAGATGAGGTTTTGTTGAGTGATCGACTGTAAAGTTCAAATCTGCAAGTTATTGCTTTCAGGTTTCTTTCCACTGGGCGGCTTCGTTTCTTCTCCGACTCCTCTCAGAAGTCTCAACTCCCTGAAGATGAGTGTAATGGGGTTTAGCGCAAAGTCAACTCAAGAAACACGACTTTAATGGTATGAATGTGTGCGTTTCATTCGCACAAATGCCACCTGACACTTGTCTCCATTGTTTCTCCCCTGTCTGCTCCCTCTTCATTTCTTTGTGCATCGACTGTTATGGTTTTTAAGAGTGAGCCTCCAATGTGGGCAGCAATCACAAATACTAAGAAATAGCTTGAGAGGTTTGCCTGTAGTTGTGTGCAGTAAAACGATTCTCCCAGGTAAATGACAACGGTCCAGGTCAACGTGGCGGAGGAAGAGGATGTTGAGCTTGGTGTGGGGATTGATCATTGGGTTTGTTGGTGGTGATCACACAGATTACCTGTTGAAATTAGAGTGAGTTCCTAAATTCTCCTTTCACAAACTCGTTATTTAGTTCATTTGGGTGTGATGCTGAATTTCCTCCTAATCTTAAGCATCTGAGCGAACAGCTAAAGGTTTGGAGCTGAAGCCGTCTGGTATTTGAAAGTATTCTTCATTCAGCTACACAAACCAGACAAGTTCCATTGTAAGGAGGTTTGAGGAGATTTTAACCAAGTCTGTGTGCTCCATGTCCCCATGTAGAACTAAACCAGTTTGTGTTGGGAATCACTGCTGCTCTTGGCATTTTCCTGAACCGTCTCCTCCTGCAGCTTTGTTCCATATGTTCTCTAGTTCCTGGTGACTTCGTTCATTTTGTCGGGCTGTTTTTATATTTACTGCAGATTTTTTTAAATTCACCTAACAAATGATGCCTTTGTATCATTGAATCTTGTTGATACATTGTAACCTTTTTTTGCGAGCTACAGCTTCAGATGAAAATTAGGAAATATCATGAAAATCCAACTGAGTTTTGTTTCCGGTTCCATAATTAGTTAGAGTTACATTTGCAATTTCCTGGGCACTGACAACAAAAGTTCAACGTCAGAACATTTACAAGCCTCGTTCAGTTTGGACTCAGTCCACATAGATTTCAGTACAAGCTTCCAGTTTATAACACAACTCAATGCGATGCAGTGACAATCAGTCAGAAGATTCCTCATCTTCTCTCCTTCACACCTTATTCTGTTGCCCTGAACCGAAGCCTCACAGGCCTGTAAATCACTCTCCCTCTCTCTAGACGCAACATAAACAGGATTTCACATACCTGCTGAGCAGACAGCCGGTTTCAGTGTGCACTAGTCAGGATTACTTTCTCTAATACGAGTCTTATTTTCCATCAACAAATTCATTCTGAAATACATGTGAATTTAACAGTGATGCCGAATATTGTTAAAATTGAATTGGCATCCAATAGTTTATACAGTAAGTGCCCAGTTGCTAGAATATGTCTTTACGTCACTGATGCGATTGTGGCGGGACCAGTGTGATAAAAAATGGGTAACTTAAATTTAAAAGCACTTTTAAATCAAGATTAATTTGGTTGCAATGACTCCACTAAAAAATTACCTTTAAGGCACACAGACCCGCTACAGATGAGGCTTGAGACAATCTCACAATTCAATAAGTTTACTTACAGGTGCTGGTCATAAAATTAGAATATTGTGATAAAGTTCATTATTTTCCATAATGTCATGATAAAAATTAAACTGCCATATATTTTAGATTCATTGCACACCAACTGAAATATTTCAGGTCTTTTATTGTTTTAATTTTGATGATTTTGGCAAACAGCTCTTGAAAACCCAAAATCCCTGTCTCAAAAAATTAGAATATTATGAAAAGGTTCTCTGAACGAGCAATAAAAATAATCATCTGAATCAACAAAGTAACTCTAAACACCTGAAAAAGATTCCTGAGGCCTTTAAAAACTCCCAGCCTGGTTCGTTACTCAAAACCGCAATCATGGGTCAGATTGCTGACCTGACTGCTGTCCAGAAGGCCATCACTGACATCCTCAAGCAAGAGGGTGAGAAACGGAAAGAAATTTCTGAACGAATCGGCTGTTTGCAGAGTGTTATATCAAGGCACCTCAGTGGGAAGTCAGTAGGAAGGAAAAAGTGTGGCAGAAAACGCTACACAACGAGAAGAGGTGACCGGACCCTGAGGAAGATTGTGGAGAAGGGCCGATTCCAGACCTTGGGGGAAGCAGTGGACTGAGTCTGGAGTAGAAACATCCAGAGCCACTGTGCACAGGCGTGTGCAGGAAATGGGCTACAGGTGCCGCATTCCCCAGGTCAAAGGTCAAGCCACTTTTGAACCAGAAACAGCGGCAGAAGCGCCTGACCTGGGCTACAGAGAAGCAGCACTTTGGACCACTGTTGTTCAGTGTTCCAAAGTGCTTTTTTCGGATGAAAGCAAACTTTGCATGTCATTCGGAAATCAAAGTGCCAGACTCTGGAGGAAGACTGGGGAGAAGGAAATGCCAAAATGCCAGAAGTCCAGTGTCAAGTACCCACAGTCAGTGATGGTCTGGGTGCCATGTCAGCTGCTGGTGTTGGTCCACTGGGTTTTATCAAGGGCAGGATCAATGCAGCAGCTATCAGAAGATTTTGGAGCACTTCATGCTTCCATCTGCTGAAAAGCTTTATGGAGATGAAAATTTAATTTGATCTGGAATCGGCCCTTCTCCACAATCTTCCTCAGGGTCCGGTCACCTCTTCTCGTTGTGCAGCGTTTTCTGCCACACTTTTTCCTTCCTACTGACTTCCCACTAAGGTGCCTTGATATAACACTCTGCAAACAGCCGATTCGTTCAGAAATTTCTTTCCATTTCTCACCCTCTTGCTTGAGGATGTCAGTGATGGCCTTCTGGACAGCAGTCAGGTCAGCAATCTGACCCATGATTGCGGTTTTGAGTAACGAACCAGGCTGGGAGTTTTTAAAGGCCTCAGGAATCTTTTTCAGGTGTTTAGAGTTACTTTGTTGATTCAGATGATTATTTTTATTGCTCGTTCAGAGAACCTTTTCATAATATTCTAATTTTTTGAGACAGGGATTTTGGGTTTTCATGAGCTGTTTGCCAAAATCATCAAAATTAAAACAATAAAAGACCTGAAATATTTCAGTTGGTGTGCAATGAATCTAAAATATATGACAATTTAATTTTTATCATGACATTATGGATAATAATGAACTTTATCACAATATTCTAATTTTATGACCAGCACCTGTATTACATCACTGTTTTAATCAAAAATACTAGTTTAAAACCACTCAGACAGTTATAAAAGACAGTTATGGCTCAACTCAGATAGGAGTGCAATTCAGGGTAGTGTCCTAAAAGAAAATGGCAAAAACAAAAGAAAATCGTGCACCAAACCAGAAGTAGTACCACCACCAGGAAAGTCCACCACCAACACCACGAGCTGGCCGTTCCTGTTAAAATAAAGGAAAAACAAACATTCAAATTACAGACAATACAATTATACAGTCACGACCAATCAAGCAGCAATAGTCCAAATTGAGGGTCCGTCCGGAGAGAAACCGATCCGCTGTAGCAGACGCCACTCAGAGCGGCACAAGAAGGATTAGTCTGAGCTGGTCACCAATCCGCCTAAATCAACCACACTGGACGAGTGATAGGAGCCAGCTTTACGCCGACCAGGACGGCGGGCATGAAGCCAGCAAACAGGACGACAGGTAGGCAGCCGACAGATTATCCAGTTGACAGACGGACCGCCTGTCGGGGACAACCAGAACAACAGGTGTTATGCCCAGAAACGCATGCCTGCCCAAAATTGCATCCCCTCTCGCGGGAGCGCGCATCGCTCTAAGCTCTCGCATGTTGACGAGAAAACGGACTGAAATATGACCGAAGGTGAAATTTTAAAGATATAACACCGGTGAGAAAGACGCATTTAGTTCAGTGTCCATGAGATGATATTCAGAAAGGATTCTTTTACTGATTGATTTTAGTTTCCTCTGCGATGAACTCTTTGCGTAAAGTCTATCACGTCCTCGCATGAGGGTGTTAATTATAACCTATCAAATGACCGACGGGCTTTAAATTTTCATGTAGTTAAAAAAAAAAAAACGGTCAAATACGGAAAATATTCCGCTAACGCGACCTCTGGGTCGCATGTAACGAAGCACAGCACATGGCGCTACACCCCCACCACCAGGAGGCGGCATCCTGTCCAATCGTGTAAATATTTTTATCTGAAAAAATGTTATTTTTTGAATGTGAGGTAAAACATTCATTCATCATTCACTTTAACCCTCAGCCCCCTGTGAGTATCCCTCCGAACAGGTGCCCTCACAGAGGGTAACGTTTCGGACGAAACATTACCCGAATCGTTCGCCAGTTGAACATCGGGGGCGAGCGGGTTAACGCCCCTGGGCAGATCGCCAGCACATCCCAGGGGGAACATAGAGACAGACAACCATGCACACACATTCACACCTAGGGAGAATTTGGAGGGACCCCAATTAACCTGACAGACATGTTTTTGGACTGTGGGTGGAAACCCACGCATGCACAGGGAGAACATGCAAACTCCATGCAGAAGCGTCCGGGCCGGGAGTCGAACCCACAACCTTCTTGCTGCAAGGCAACAGCTCTACCAACTGCGCCAACTGTGCAGCGCGTTATAAATGCCTAAAAATACTTTTAAGTCTTATAATAATTACGTCATGAGGGAACACGTGACGCAGCTCGGACCCTGTGACGTGTTTGACCCATTCCATTCTGTTCTATGTGACAACAACGCCCTCTGGTGGTCTTGTTTTGTTCCTCCTACTCATGGACTTTCACTGGCGACATTCTGTTAAATCCTCTCCGCTGTTCTGATTTGCTTGATGACTTTCAATTGCCCCTTTTCCACCGGCAATAGAAACAACCTGGTTCGGTTCGGCTCGGCTCTATTTCGGAGTGATCGCGTTTCCACCGGCCCTTCTTGGCTCTGTAGCAGGATGCCGCCTCCTGGTGGTGGGGGTGTAGCGCCATGTGCTGTGCTTCGTTACATGCGACCCAGAGGTCGCGTTAGCGGAATATTTTCCGTATTTGACCGTTTTTTTTTTTAACTACATGAAAATTTAAAGCCCGTCGGTCATTTGATAGGTTATAACACCCTCATGCGAGGACGTGATAGACTTTACGCAAAGAGTTCATCGCAGAGGAAACTAAAATCAATCAGTAAAAGAATCCTTTCTGAATATCATCTCATGGACACTGAACTAAATGCGTCTTTCTCACCGGTGTTATATCTTTAAAATTTCACCTTCGGTCATATTTCAGTCCGTTTTCTCGTCAACATGCAGAGCTTAGAGCGATGCGCGCTCCCGTGAGAGGGGATGCAATTTTGGGCAGGCATGCGTTTCTGGGCATAAAACCTGTTAAGTACAAACAGCAGCAGCTATCAAAAATTAATGTTAGAAATGGAATCTAAAAGCATGCAAAAACTAGCACTTCACTTACCACTGAGCTCTATAACTAGTGCCTCTGACAGGAAGGAGGAAACGGGCAGCTTGTACAGGCGGCCTGGATTTACAACAGAAACTGAGCTAAAGCTAAGCTAACAAACGTCTAGTGTGGGAAGATTCTTACCACAAGGACGATGGATCGGCGATCAGAGCGTCGTTAAGCGCAGTTTTGAGCGAGCATTAGTTTGCGGCTGTTATACAGAAAATGGAAATAAGTCACAAGTAATAGCTTGATGGAGAGAGATGAAGCCTGCCTTACCTAGCGTGCAGCGACAGTAAACGCCGAGGTCTGAACCGGAAGGAAAACAACGTGATGTCAACCAGGTGAGGGAGGGCCCTTTGTATACAGGCAGCCAGCGCCACAACCAATAGGGTATATGCCACGAGAGGTGGTGACGTATTTCCGTTTGAATTTATTCCACATAGGTTGATTCCAGGTCCTGCTTGCTCCTATTGTTCTTGGCCGAAGCTGCAAGATCTGTACCATGAAAAAGATGCAAAACTTAAAATATCTGTGAGCTGCTGGTACAACGACTGAGTTTTGTGGTGTGCCGTTGTTTCCAGTAATTAGTCGGTACCATCCAGTGCTTAGTTTTTTCATTTTCCAGCTGATATCAAGGCAACAGCGGACTGTAGCCAAAACTTAGCCACTACAGCTAACACGCGGTTTGTAGCTGCCTGCTATTTCAAAGCTTGAGGATATTGAAGATCCAGCATCAGAAATGGGAAGATGGGGGATATAAAGGGAGTTGTACGTGGTTCGTTTAGTGGAATAATTTGTTGGAGGAAAATAATGCCGGAGGAAATCCACTGCAACGGGAACAGGCTGAGGACAGAGGCAGCGATTCGGCACAAGGTAAGTCAATATGTGTGTTGATGTGCGTTTATGTTATATGGAGTATGAAATTATTTTTAGGCAACTCCTTAGTTTTTGTTTATGTGACAATTATATAAAATAGATTTAACATGCAGTCGGAGCGATACCGAGCACGGTAATTTAAAAACAGCCGAGAGCAGCAATGCTCCAAACCACACAAGAAGTCAGTCAGATTAAGGTCCAAAACCTTCGCTTTACAGCCGTTTAAGTGGCACCGACCCACATAAAAAACCCACAGAACAAATGGTGCAAATCACGTATTTCCCGAATCCCGAATATATGATTATCTACCTTTGCTGTTTCATCATTATTATCCACATTAGAGTGATTTTTTCCACTTGGCTGCTATCATCTGTTCTTGCGTTACACAACGTAATTTCTCTTTTTTTCCCTCTGAGATTCTGCTTAGAAAATGAGGTTATGAAGTTACATCCTCCTGCTGCTTTTTGTTTTTAAAATGGTTAACGGTTACTGTGGGCACATCCAGCAAGGACCAAGTGAAAAACTCCATCTCTAACACAGAGTGACCTGTGCACCGGAAGCAGGCTATGTGGAAAAAAAATGCGGAAGTGCTAAAACGGAAGTCCGTGGCATATACCCCATTAGATTCAGGCACTTGTGTGGTGCGTTCAAAGCCTACAGGGCATACTGCCACACGATGATGTGTGTGGTTTAATAAGACCATTCAGCTTCATGCAGTCTAATTAACCCCATCCACTGCTGGTAAAGAGGCAGTGTTATGTAAAATTGACTTTCTGAGCTTTACATCATGCTACATCAAGAAGGCGGAGTTTCAGAAAGAAAAGGAGCTTCTTAAAGAGACAGAGGCCCAATTTCAAGGTGTTAAATTATGAAGTCAAATTTGATATACATAGCATTTTTCTAACAACTGAAGGTAACATAGCTACTTGATTATGTTATAAAATGGCATAAAATGTATCTGGAAAATACATAATACTGTCTCTTTAACTGAACAATGACCCCAAATCCCAAAGGAGGAGAAAAGGAGTTGGACCAGAGAGCAGAGAGAGAAGGACGAAACGCAAACCGTCTCTTCTATCATTCCATCATATCGCGCAATGATCATGTCAATGTTTTTTTTTTATTTGGATCCCCATTAGTCATTATTGTAAAATTACTTTTTCTCCAAAAACAGTTACACACACTTAATATAACGTTAGTAGCATAGTATACTAATTCATAAAGGTACAGTTATAACACGAATAATAATAAAAAAATAATTAAACAGGTCTTGTTTAAAAGCTCTAGCTTTTGTTACATTTAAAGCAGATGAAGGAAGCGACGTCCACATTTTCATTCTTCTAGTAATAAGTCTGTCATCCAGCATTCCTGATGCTTGCATGGGGGAAGAGTAAAACAACCTTTGAAAGCATGCCTCGTGTTAAAATTGCGTAAAGTGTGGTTAAATAAAAGTTGATTTAAGTCAAAGAGGCTTAAAACAAATGCATGCTACACTTTTTTAAAAGTTTCTAATTATTCCTTCAAAATCAGATCAAAATTATACACTGCTTAACATAGGTCCGTCAGTTTAAAGTTCTCCAGAAGTTTGTGGTTATAATTTGGAAAATGTAAAAAAAAAAGTCCAAAGGATATCAACACATTTGCATTGTTTCATTTGTTCATTTATTTATTTTTTTAAACATCTAGGACACAAAGTTTGCTCAAAAAACAGCTTTTTAAATATTTTAAACACTTTTTATAAGATACCTTATTGGTTATAGGTGACCTGTTTTATATAAAAGTCTTAAGAGTCATTAGGCTACAATGAGAAAAGCTACAAATGCCTAAACAAGGGCTTGACACACACACACAAACGTGCGTGCTTACACTCACAGAGCTGATAAGACATCAAAGCTGTAGGCAGATTTATAAGACACTGCTGAGGGCCTTTAAAAAATACTGCTGCGTAAATGTTTGTGCAGCTCTGCCGATGCCAGGCACTAGGGGGAGCAGCGCATGCGCAGCACAGAGACAGACACTGGAAATGGATGGCTGCCTGTAAATCTGACAGACAACCAGAGCGTCTCACAGGGCGGCTCCGCTACAGCTTTAAATGTTTGACAGCGTAAATGTGCACTGCTCAGTGAGGTCAGCCAGGTGAGATTCTCCAGCTTACTGAGGAGATAATGCTGAAAACCATGATCTGCTCCAATTACTCTTCCCGTTTTTACTTATTAATAATCAGCATATCTGACATATCAGAGGAAGACAAAGAAGGGCTTTTTGTTCAAACATGCAGACTGTGAATATTCCTTTAACTTCCTTCCTGTTGGGATCCTTTGGTGTTTGGACTTTCAGTTTCAGTTACTTTCTCTTTTCATAATTTCTTTATTGTTTGTTTTGTTATATCTTGCCCTTCTTGCCATTTTAGTTCATTGTGTTAGTTCAGTCATTGTCATTTCCTCATTTGCTCCTTCCTGCTCCTCCCCCAGCTGCATCCACTCACCTGTAATTAGCTCTTCTGTTTCTTTTGTCGGTTCCACTCCCTCCTCATTTTATATAAACTCTCTGGTTTCTTTGTTCTCCACTGGATCCTTCCCTTATAACTCCTCGTCTCTTTGGTCCTCTATTGAACCCTGCTGGTCCTCCTGTTTTTTCCTTGTTTTAATAAACTTTCATCATGTTCGCTCCCAACTCTACTTTTTGGTCCAACCACAAAACAACACTTCAGACTCCGTTACTGTGCCCTTCCTTCATTCTTCACTTTCACTTTCGTTCTTACTTGTGACCTTCTTGTGTCCCTTGTTTCCCGTTTTCCACAAGGCCTATTTCTATCTTTCAGATTTAAGGAGCAACTGTTATTAAATATGAAATTAGATGTCACTGATTGAGTAGTGGTGAGATAATTCCTAGCAGAATAAATTGGACAGTAATCAAGACAGTTTCGAGCTTCCAGCACACGGAGGTGAGTGAACAGCGTCCATATTAAACTATGCAAAGTTTGGTTATTATTGGGTCATTACAGCAATGTTTTAGTTTCGGTTGTGTAGATTCTGTAGCGGTGGACATGTGTACTAAATATGGAGTATTTTCAGAATGCCCGAAAAGTCAGTCTGGTGTCATCTGGTAATCAGATTGTGATGCTTCAGCATCTTTTTCCTCTCAACCTACACCACTAAAACAGAAAGTAGACAAACTATAATGTGACAAGGTATCACTATGAGAAATAAGAAACATTGCTTGGATGTGGTAATAATACATTTATCCCAATACATATATGAATAGCAGACTGTAAAGGATTTCATATTAGAGTTACAGACAGCAGGATTTCTCTCAGTATATTTTAAGCCTGTCGGGTCACCAGCCTTTACTTGCCCTCCACCCCCACCAGGCTTAACACTGTTTATATTAAATAGAGTTTTTTAAAACATCAGTAACAGTGGCAGTAAAAACAGATTAAGCTAGGTTCATGGTTGACTCATTGAACTGGGCTGTGCACCAGTTTTGCCATCCCTGCACCATCATTTCTAATTGATGATGCCTGCTTGTGAGCTGCCCTGGTGCCCCTACCACCAGGCTTAGCAGGGTACCTGGGGGAAACCTGGGCTGGTTCTCTGTTGGTGGTAGGGTTTGGCATTTACTCTGAGTGACACACAGAGACATGTATAGTTTGTAATGTCACAAGAACGACACCCACCAGCAAATCAACTCCTCCTTGATTATATATGACTGAACATCCCAACACAACAGGTGGTTGACCTCATCAGACGGCTGCTCTTCCGGTCCTCCTGCTGATCTCTAGATAAGAGCCTGTTATTGGCGTGTGTGTGTGCGTGTGTGTCTATCAGCTGCTGTGTGAGTGAGCCTGTGTACTTAAATCCTGGTTGTTGGACTCCAATGGGGCATAGAACAGTTTGATGAGCGGGTGGAGTCTCTGGGCCCTGAAGTCGCTTCAGCCTGGCTGCTGGAAGCATGGCCGTGTTTAGACACACTCTGTGGGCTGGCCCAGGAGACACACACACACACCCACACACACATATACAGAGTGCACTATATGAAGCAAAGGTGCAACACTTCACCTTTGATCAGTGATACAGGACTTGATTTGAAATATACTGATCAGGTGCAACAATAAAGAGACACTAAATATGATTTCCTTCCTACTGACCTTCTGACGCCTGTATTTAATTTCCTCTTTTTTTTTAAAGAAACAATGAATGATTTCCTAGATCTGATCGAATCTGTAACAAATAAGCCACTTGGGGGCAGTGAAAACAAGCTGTTAATGTGACTCTGAAACAAAAACCACAAAATAACTAGATACGTTTACAGTAAGTTCTTTATTACTTTGTCATAACAAAACTTAATAAAAGCTAAAGTATAATGTCAACCTTGACTTTTTGCTGCAAACCAAATCCAATTTGCAGAGAAAATACTGAAACATTGAACATTTGTAAATGCATGCTGCGTGAGTCTGTGTTCGGTTTTGACAAGAACAATTTAATTTTAGAAATAAGACTTTAGTCCAACATGTTTTTCTCACTGTATTCAAGTTCAGGATCAATTAATTGCCGCTCACATATCAAAATGTTTAAAATTGGATGTCACACACTTTCAATTTATTTCAAATAACAAATACATTTGTTTGATGGGGAAAACGCAGAAATAAAATCTTCAATAACCCGCATGCAGACTGTGAAATTAAGACATTATTGAAGCTATTTTGCATCCAGTGTTCTGTTAGTCTTCATGATAGGTGAAGCTGTGATGATAGGCAGGAATACTGATGAACCTGTGAATGGACCTCTGGATCCAAAACCTTGAGTTGTTTTATGGAGAGCCGATGCTAAAGAGGGACCTGAACGCCCCGCATCACAGCGAGTCCAACAGACGTCCACATCAACAGCAACAGCTTGACCTGAAGTCAGCAGAGGACCAGAGACGTCCTCACAGGCAAACCAAACAGGCTCTGGTTAGAGGACAACTCTGTGACATTTAGAGGATGGGAGGAAACGGTGAGTAAAACGCTGCCTGGCTGGTGACCGTGTGTCTCGGTGGAGATGGTGTGTTTGCATGTAAATTATTCTCCAGAGTTTTTACCACTGAACTTGGAATGTTATCGCGCATGTTCAGCATGTGTTTGTTTATGCTTAAGTCTGATTTTTGTTTTCAGTAGTCATAGCTATCAAATTAAGGTCTGTGCACAGTAGAAATACAGGAACGAACCGGTGAGTTGGAGAATACATCAAGGTCTCTTGGTGAGCACGTATTCCCATTGCATGTATTAATAAATCAGAATGTGTGACAGCATAAACTAGTTAGATTACCTTTAGGGATCTAACTAAAGGTAGATCCCTAAAGGTCTACCTTTAGGGATCTATCAACAGTATATATGCCAATATACTGTTGAATGCAGTATATTGGCATTCAACATTTTTTAACCTATCAGTATTGGCCCCATCAGAAGAACTAGTTTGATATTAAGAACACGTTTATTTCCATCTTGTTGTCTTTTTGTGCTTACGTTTGGAGAGGGTAGAGAGAGAGGGTTGGTCATGTGATATTAGTTTGGTCATGTGACAGTAACTGTGTCGCTTTATGCACATTTAGAATAATCAAATTAGAAAAGGTTGATGGAAACAACAAAAGTCGAAATAACTTCCTCACGTTTGCACAAAAGTTTTCACGCTTGCTCGAAGTGTTTTTTTTTTGTTTTTTTTTGTGGCTTTTCCAAAAATCAAGTTAACGCCGTAATGGAAAGACGGACATTTGCTGAAAAAGTTCTGACGTATAGCGATTGTCTACCTCACATACTTTTTGTTTATTACAACCGTACGCAGCATCAACATGTGGCAAAATTATATTTTGCGTAACCTGGTGAATTTGCTCCAAAGCAGAAGATGGGAATATGGCTTCTGCGAACTTTCTTTTTCTTTTTAGAGACATTTTAAAAGTTCGCTCAAAATTCACAACGGATGTAAAATTAGCCAGTGATAGTGACGCACAGTGCAGATTATGGGGTTTTTCAACTGAAGCTGTGTGGTTGTTTCTTCACCAAAGTGAATATAGGATACTGATATCGGCCCAGATTTTCATATCGGTGCTTCCCTAAATGCCTTCCTTGCTTTGCTGTTCCATTTCATAATGTTGCATAGAGAAACATATAAATTTAATTTCTTAGACTACCTAGAAGCATGTGAATATTTTTACTGAGCTATTAATGTTTCAACGTTGCTGACTGTGGCAGGTTGAGTCTTCCTTGGTGTGCGCTGTAGCAGTGTATAACTTGTCGTTTCATTTAAACTTGTACCATGTTATTTTAGCGAGGCGGTTTTCAATGCATATTAAAAATGTATTTAACATTTCAATTTACTTCCTAGAATTGTCAAAATTGCCAAAAGTGACTTTATATTTAAATGCAGCATTAAGTGAACGGACATTGCAGCTAACTTTCTACTAAACACCTGCGTGAATGTGACCGAACCAAACTGTACCTTAGCTTTTCATGCCCCATTAAGTTATAATTAAGCTGTCTTTTTTTTTTTTTTTTTTTTGCAGAGACTGTGTGAACCTTGTTGTTGTGTTGCCGGTGACTTCCTGTCCTTACCAGTCTGTTTCCTGTATGCCTCCATGACAGGACGCCCACATGCTTCCTCTCCTGGATTAGTGTGTGACGCTGCTGATAAAAAACTTTTTTTTTTTTTGTTTGTTCTCTTTATATATTTCTGTTTAAGACTTTTCTCATTGCCTGAGTCCAATAGTTAGTCTTACTCACAAGGAACAGAAGAGGTTTAAAGTGATGACTGTGGAAAACTATGCAACATCTGCATCAATCCTCACCGCAGCAGATGGGGACGGGCAGCGGACAGAGGGTCTGAGCGGCACAGAGAACATTCATCACTTGGTTTGGGTCCAGATGTGTGAAGGGTTAGGGTTAGGATTGCTGTGGAGTTAATCTGAGAGGGAACGAGTGAAAAGTTTTGACACAGTGAACTGTAGGCACGCTGTTGTCAAATGTTTACTACTTGACAGAGCAAGGTCCTTTCTCACAGGGCCTTCGCTGCCCAAAGAAATGGATTGCTTAGCCTTGGATGGAGTCAGTGTGCTAGAGGGAGAGTTTGCCCTGATTTATTTTCTGTTTGTAGGCCAAGGCCTTCATTTAACACCCTCTGACTTCCAACGTGAAGCTCAGGCGATTGTTTCCCCCCGAACATTTTCTGCCGATCTACTTTGTCAATTTTTCCACGCTACTTGAAAACAGCCTGAGCTTTTCTTGCTATCTGTGGTTACTGAGTTACAGTTATGGATGTGTATTACTTTACCAGGAAGTCAATCTGGAAAGATTACTTGGAATTCAAAACAAAAAGTCCCTCCATGTCCCTGACTTCAGAAAAATGCTGTTTACTCTCTTGCTAGCCCTTCTCACCTTGCTGTGGCCCCATTGGCTGTCAGCGGGGCCATTCATCCCAGAGGGAGCCAATGAGCAATGGACCCTGGCTTGGGATTGAACCAATCAAGCTCCAAGAAAATGGTGACATTGAGGGAAATTTGGGAATAGCTCAGCAGTGTTTATGGGCTTCTGTCTGGCTGACGGAAAGCAGAACCATCTGATGGAGGGGAAAAAATAGCAATTAGGCAATTACACCATCTAGTTCTTTAAGGGTCTCACATCGTACTGTTTTCTTAGCCTCTTTGCAGACTGATAAGAAATGACTGCTGCCAGGGAAGTGAGGATGGCAGGAAAGAAGAATGGGAGGGGAAGATGAGTGGGGAAAGGTTGTAAAAGAAATGAGGAAAGGTGAAAGAGAAGAACAGGAATGACCAGTGTTGGGAAAGTGAACGGTAGGTTTCTGAAGCAGGGAAAATATTACAAGGCTGTGAAAAATAAGGGATAATGGGCCGACTTCCAGAGGTTCACTGGGTTAGTTGGACTGTCTTCTGGGAATTATTCAAAAATTCTTTAAAATATCAAACATGATCAGGGAAATTAGCTTTCAGAGGGGCGGTACTATTTATTTCCTGGCACATCATGCAATTTTATAGCACAATCAATTATGTTTCCTTCAGTTATTATAAAAATATATATATGATATATGACATAAAAAATGTTGACTGATATTTAATGGCTTGAAATTGGGTCTTTGTCTCTTTAAGAAGCTCCTTTTCTTTCTGAATCTCTGCCTTCAAGAAGTCATTGTGTTTTTGATGAGGGAATAACATTAAAACATGATGGAAAGATAAAAAAATAAAAAAAGTACATTTAACATAATATTGACCCTTTAAAAGAAACGCACAGAGAAACTGGTTCCTGACCAGAACTGAACCGTTTGATTCAGGGCTGATCACTGAACACATGGTACCTCAGATGTAGGCTGAGGTACCATGTGTTCAGTGATCAGCCCTGAATCAAACGGTTCAGTTCTGGTCATGTTGCAACGAGATTTTTTAGTGTGGATGATGTTATTGAGGACAGAAGGCTCAGCTGCTGTCATTATCAATTGGGTGTAAATCAGAGAAAACACGGACATGTAGAAAAAAAACAAAAAACTACAATGGGCTAAAGCTGCGGTTCGTGACTTTTATGAAATTTAATTTTTTTATACACGTGTTATAACTGTCACTGTTTCCTGACAGTAGACTGGGAGACAGATAATCTGTTTCCTCCCTGTAGGAATACACTGTTTGATCAGAACAAACCAATCAGAGCCAGGAGGAGGGCCTTAGCGTTGTCTATCATCTCCTGTACGCGCTGCTCACACCCTGCTATATGCTGCAGGTCCCTACCCCACGGTGGATGCTATTCAGCGTGGTCACCGATGACGGCAGACAAAGTTTTCCTGGTTGTTTCTCCACCATAAACGATGAAGAAGACGTCGTTTCTGTGTTTGCAGCAGCTTGATGCTGCAGTGACTGTAAAGTCTTAGATCAACCCAGTAATCATTCATGGAGCTGCAGCAGCACACCTGGGTGGTCTGCAGGCATCTCTCTCTCTCTCTCTCTCTCTCTCTCCATACCTCCGTGTACGTCTTTTCTTTCCTTTCCCGATCACACCTTTTCTCTTTCACACTTAGTTTCCTTTCCCTAACTTCTCAGTTCTTCCCGTCTTCATGCTGTTCACATCTAACCGATACTTTGAGGAACTTTCTGGCGAGAAGACTAAACCCAACTGCAGCAACCTAGATAGGAGTCCTAATCTGCCTTCTTCATTTGTTGCCTCCCCACCTCTTCCTGCCATCAGATTCTCTTTGTTTTGAAGCCAGCTGTCCCCTCTTAAGTACACCACTGAGAGACACATACGGTCCTCAAAGACTATTTCAAAACTAATAAATAATTGTCAGAAGAGAGGGAAAGCAGAGCGAGCACTTTAAAAGCACATCAAAGGCCAGCGGACGGTGAGGCATGAGGATCGGGAAGACGGATGAACGAGGACGCACATGGATGCAGGAAAAAAAAAACTCTTTGGACTTAAAATTATATACAAGAACAAGTGAAAAACTCTCAAGGAAGAGTTTTTTTGGATCTGTATTATGCTGAGCAAAAAATAACACTCTTTATGGATGAATAGCTTTTTTTTTTTTTGTAGCCTTGGTGATCCCATATTTTACAGCAGCATGAAAACGGTTTAAAGACGTCCGATGTTTAGAGTTTTTCTTTTCAAGCTGCCAGAATTTTTTTAAAGTGGCTTTGGCTGCTTGTTCTTGTGTGGTTTGTAAAAGTAAGGAAAATGGAAAGTGACAGACAAATAAGAAGCATCAGATTTAGTGGGGGAAAAATGACAATTTACAGTACGGTTTAGTGATGTCCTTAAAAAAATAGTGAAAATCAATCAGAAAGACCTGACACAGTATCAGAGAAATGCACAATCCTACTGCTAATCATATACTACAGATCCTATTTTCTGTCTGCATATCTGGGATTTTGATTTGATTTTTTATGTGATTTGACAGCAGGTCAAAGGTCAGACACCAAACATGAAATCAAAGGGATTGTCTGTAGATCTCTTAGACAGGCACAGAAATCCAGAACCATTTCTGCTGCAAATCAAATCAAATCTTTTTTTTTTTTTATTTTTTTTTTATTTTGCATATTTTAACATTTGTGTTTTTTCAAACTCAACAACAAATTTGGGAACAAATAGTACTTGTGGGACAGGTTGCCTGTAAAAAAGTAAAATAAACTCTCACAGCAACACACCAGTAATATGAGTTTCACTGCTATCAGTCAGTGGACATAGCATGGGGTTTGTAATTTACTGGACAGGTGGGACCTGAGAAAGAAATCTTTCTTTCACACCTTCACTGCCTCCTCCAACCCAAACCTCCCCTCCTCGCTCCTAGCGGAGGAGCTGGAGGAGCCAGGCTGGCTGAGACGCAGGGAGCCAAGCCTCCGTGGAGCTGCAGAGGAGGCGGGGCCGCACGGGGGAGGGAGAGGGAAAGAAAACGCAGAGTGGAGTGGAGGGAGATAAGTCAACTTCACAGCCCGTGACATAAATCACATCGAGATCTGACAGCAGAACACTGACCAGGACCGCTGATAAAGCCCAGCAGGGAGGGAGAGACGGAGCGAGCGATGCAGAAAGCAGAGGAGTTGAGGGAGGAGAAGCTCTTTCAGGTTATTATTACCCCTGCAAACTCCCCATCTCCAACGATCAGCGGCCACTAATGACTGGGTCTGTTGGGCTCCCACAGTGAGTGGGTGGTACCGTTTCCGAAAACAGAGAAGGTTTCTTCTTCTGATGCACTCCTTTTTGTTGTTAGGACAAAGTGCCAAAACACCAAACTGTTCATATTCTGCTGATTAATGGATCTGGCGATGGGACTTTTTCAGATCTGGTCTGGTGGGTGTCGACTGAGGGAACAGTGGTGAGCTGACACGTCTTTAGTTTCGGCTCAATTTGAGGAACATTAATCAAACATGGACGGAGCTAAGTTTTTACATAGATTAATGTCAGTTTTTGTTAAGCCTGCTGGTAACTGAAAAAGCCTGCAGCATGGTTAGCCTCTGGCAAAAACACTTAGCAAGGCCATTCAGAGGTTCATCAAGGTCTGTGGACAGTTTACAATCACACTTAAGTTTCATACTGACAGAAAGATAATCACAACTTTCATAAGTTTGCAGAGTTGCAACTATGAACACAGTCTTGTTGACTGTTAGAGCCAATATAATAATATATAGTTCTGTGATCCATTCTTATGAATCAATTCACATTTTTGCAAAATGTCCCAAAAGTTTAGATTTGGCCTCTAAAATACTTAAAGGAATTATCTGAATTCTGCACTTCAGTTCAGTTGTCAGAAGCTACTAATATAAATTAATTGATATTGAGATGTTGAGATATCGTTTATCCCACTATGCATTGATGAAAAAGTATTTGTGCCACTTACCTGCAGATTTCTTCTGTTTTTGCAGTTTTGTCACATTCACTGTAATGTTTCTCATCATCAAACTGATTTTAAGATGAGCAAAAGATGAATCTGGCAAACACGAGATGCAGAAAATTTCACCTTTTTGTTCAGCAGCTCTTTTTGGCCTTTGATCTCTCCCTCGGATGCCGTTTGTGTTTACTTTTTTTTTTAACAGTTGTATCATGAAGACTGAGATTAACTGAGGAAACTGAGGTCATCATGCTTTAGATGTCGCTGTGAATTCTTTTGAGACGTCTTGGAAGAATTGTCCATACAAGAAATTAAACAAAAAACATTGGGTTGATCAGGAGGGTTCCAGGATTTCCGTCTTTCACCTCACGGATATTGTGAACAGTTGACATATTTCTGTTCAAGAGTGACTGAAAAACAAAGTCCATGCATTTATTACTTCAAGACTTTACTACTGTAATTCTTTACTATCAGGAAGTCCAGAAATGTAGTTAAGTGTTCTGCTGACCAAGAATGCTACATGCATGTCCACTATGAGGGATTGCTGATTTAAAAATCCCATAACACAACTAAGTAGTATTGGGAGTCCAGACCATCCTTGTATAATTTTTATTCTAACTGTGACGTGGGTCTAAGCTCTCTGAGAACTTAGAGAGTTCTCAGTTCTCCTCACAGTGGGACGTTGAAAAGAGAAATTAAAGTGGGTTGTTTGTAAAGGATGCAGGCTAACTGGTTTTTACCATCAAGCTAACACTTTCACCACTTTCAAACCTGATGTTAGCACCAGCTGACAGACCTTTAGAGGTTCACTGCTTGAAGAAAAGCACACAAATTGAATGAGAAAGGAGGGAAAGATGATTTTAATAGAAAGTCATTGTGTGGATACGCATACAGTGAGTGTGTGAGTGCGTGTGTGTGTGTGTGTGTGATGTATTTGGGTTGGATCCCCCTGGGTAGCAGGGGCTGCTGCCTGTCAGAGTGAGTGGTCTTATCTTCCCCAAACATTTACTTAACCCTTTGTCTTACAGGGCCAGGACAATGAGCTAGCCACCAGGAATCTCAGCATGTGCACACACACACACATTCATGCTCACACTCTAAGTAAGTCTGGTGTGAGTGTATATAGTATGTACTACATCACACACCAAGACTACCATTGGTAGAGGTTTTGAATGATATGCAACCTAACAGCGATGGAACTTGAACTTCTGTGTTGGCATTAGAGGATCTTGAGGCGGTGTCTCACAGTTGCTATGTTTCTATTGGAAATGTGAGTAAAACATTTTTTGAAATACAGCTACTGTCAAAAAAAAAAAAATTCTCAATCGCAGTGTTTCCATTAACAAATACAATTAAAATCAAGTTCCAATAAGTTTGTTTATGCAATAATCCGTTAAAACCACCTTATCCTAACACAAAGACGTTTTCAAAAACCGTGAGTTTTTTCTTTTTCTAAATAGACGTGTTTCCATAATGCAGATGTATTTGTGCAATTCCGATATTTGCAATGTTATTGATGGCAATTCATCTACAGCTGAATATGACATCTGAATTCATGAATCGGTGGGATTGTGACTAGTTCTGGGATAAACTGGTTCAGACCTTATTTTGGAGACTGGAATAACTTTGTGTCATTTGGATGACAAGCAAAATCAGTTGAGAGGTTCCTCAAGGATAATTTGTGGACCACTTTAGTTTACTGTCTTTATAAGCCAAGCTCAGATTTTACAACAGTAAAATATCTCACCATATGTATCGTCTCTGACTGTGTCCACTATATCACTGAGTGCATGGGTCAGAGTGGATGAACTTTTCTAACCAGATATTAATCTGTGTTCTGCTGTCAGATCTCACTATCATCAACTTCTTTGCCTAATTTGCTGTGATTTATTGTAAAATTGGTAAGAAGCTGTTTCACTGTGCAGCCCACAACATGTAACAATTTTCCTTCAGATTTCTGTCAAGGTTTCAATGTGATCTATGGATAGGCTTTATATTTCACTTTGGAAAGCTTTCAAATATTTCAGTTAACATTAACAATGAAAATGTATGTTAATGAAATTAAGTCATCTCTTAAATTTTTTTTACTATTATTATTATTATTATTATTTTTTTTTTTAAGACTATGTTCAATTAAAGGATGTTGTTTTTTCATATAAGTTCAGCTGAATACAGATGTTGGTGATTCTAGGAAAGCTTAAAGAAATAAAGCCAGGACCATGCTTCTTTATGCTTGCTCTCGTCTCAAACTGCCATTATTGTGAGACGCAGTTTCATGTAATTGGACCATTGGCTTCATTGTCTCTTGTTCTGGCTGGGCTGGCTGCAAGTATTTATTTGGTCTTTGCATTGAGGCCATTTCTCCAGACTGCTGTAAAGACAGCTATCTGAAGGTTGAGCTGATGTATGAGAAGAATGCAGTAATCAGTCTTTGTTTCTCTGCAGGCTGAGAGGAGGGGGTTGAGGGGGCCTACAACGACACTACAGACTGTATAAGATTATTTTTGTAAACAGGCGGATGCAGTGCGTGGTTCTTTTTCAGTGTCAGCGTTTGTTCGGGTTCTGAAGAGTTCTTTAGCTGAAAGAAAAAAGGAAATGACAGAACAGGTGAGGATGACTTTTAAAACAAGGTGATATTTATGGGCTCCTTTGAGTTTGTTTTATGGCGCTTGGCCCCAGCTTCCATGTCGCTGAGTGGATCATTATCCACTGTGACTGTGTATGTGTGGGCTTGTTACCAAGGCACAGCTGAGCAAATCTGAATTCAGGCTTTATTCAGATAGCTGACAGATTCATCTGTGAGAGGTTTTCTTTAAGAGGCTTCTACTTTGAATTTTTTTTTGTTTTTTTTAATTTTGTTAGATTTGACAAAATAAAGAATACAGAATACTGGTCCTCAAGGGTCCTCAAGGGCCCTCCAGGACCGACTTTGGACGCCACTACTCTAACCAGACAAGCTAGTTCTTACACAAAAAGTGCTACGGAGAAAAAACTGGTGATGTTACTCCATATGATCTGTAGACTGTACGACAAATAAAAAAATATAGTAAAATAGGAATAGTCAAACTGACTGTAAAAAACAGGACCAGCAAAATGTCTGTGCTTTTCTTCTTCCTACAAACTTCTACAAAGGAAAGGATGAAAAAAAAATGTTTACAGTGAACAATTGCTATCCAGCATGTTAAACACATATGACCTGTGAATGGCGTCTGCTAATTTAGTTTTCCAAGAAGATGTCAGAACGCCCAGAAGACTCAGGAACTCTGGATCACGGAGGGAACACGGGAACTGTCCAGGAGTCCATGCAGACATGGCCGAGGAACCGGGATGCAATGAGGACAAAGACAAGAGAGAGAGCCAGAGTAGTTACTTACGACTTGGAGGGGCAACAACCATCTGGTCCCTGCCTCAAGAAACCAGCTCCCCTACATACATCGCCCCCAGACGGCCACAGACGAAGAATAACTCTTCAAGCCCTGCAGAAGAGAAAAAGTAGAGCACACACATCGAGCACCAGCACACAACCTACGGAGGCAACAGCAGAAGATATTAAATGGTTGGGTGGATACAAACTATATGAACAATCTATAGAAGAGCCACTGGGACTTCTGTCCAGACTGTTCATTAGCAGTCTGGACAGTGACTGACTGCAGCTGGTAGGGACTGGGCTGCCAGTGAGTGTTTAGGAAGGAACCCAAGGCAGAACCTGCTGCTTGATAAGAATAATAAGAGGGATTTGTACTTTGATGTGAGCAGTGATCTTTCCGAATGGGCCGATACCGCAGCCTAACTAACACATCCCGAAGCTTCGCCCAGCATAACTTTAGAGAAGTTAGACAAACGAGAAAACAGCAACAAATTTAACGGATATTTGTAATAATCTAGATGTGAACCTTTCACCGCTCTGAGCATTTTCTCACTTTCCAACAAGCTGAGCGATGAGACACCTTTCTGCTACCGTTAAGAAAACCATTACTTCTGATAACTTAACAGATCGTATCTTATAAAGCAAACTATGCCTTTAAACGAGAAGACGCTCTGGAAATATTTCGTAGAACACTTTAAATGTATTTTCTTTTTTCTGTTTTATTCTTTAATTTTGAACAAAAAAAAAAAAAACATGCTGAACATGTTTGATGACTCTGACCAGGCTCCAAGTTTATGGAGTGTGTTTCACTCCCTCTCGGAGTGACGCAGCGGCTCGTCTCGGATAAATCCTCTGCAGACAGTCAGTCTTTGGTCTGCGCATTCTTTCCCAAATGAAAATCAACGAAATAAATAGGGTGCATCCCACCACAGGAAACAGAGGGGAGGCGTTTCGGTGGGTTATCCAGAGTGCACTTTTCACAAGCTCACGTAGAGACAGATGAAACAGAATGCAAAGATGGACAGCCCCCCGAATGAGGGAGACAGATGTACGGACCAAGGCAGCCGGCGAAAGGTGGGGAAAAGAGGAACAGATGAAGGTTAAAGTGATGGAGAAAACAGACTCCGGGGGATCATATTAGAATGACAAAACGGGGGTTTATCCCTCAGAGTATGGTGGAGACAAATGAAGAGGAAGACGTATGAGCAGGTTGAGAAGCAGAGTAATCAAATGAGACCAATAAAATGACTGATGTCTGCCTTAAGGAGCGGCGTAAATAAAGCCGCTCTGACAGCAAACGGTACAAAGACAAAACTCGGCCAGAGATAATAGAGAAGGATGAGAGTGGGCTTTACGACGGCCCGTGATGATTGTTTTTTAGTGCGGCGCTTAAAGAGAAGGGGTGGTGGCAGAAGGGATGACTTCACTAACTGGAGTTTGGTCAGAAGATCAAACACAGCGCCTGTCTGCGGTGCTGACTTGCAGAACAGCTTAACTCCGCTGATGCATCTTCAAAGCTTCAGACGACCCAAGAAAATTCGCTGTTAAATACCTGGCTTTTTAGCATTCTGGTCCCTAACAAACACCATCCAGTGCATGAAATGCATCTACAAAGCATCTTCTGCTAACCGTTACTAAATGTTTCCACTGAATGTGAAGAAAAACCAGCTGCTAGTGATGACACATTGAACCTTTTTTCTCTGTGTGTTAATTTCTTTTAACACCAAATCTACAATGGTTGCTGCTAAGTATTTTGGGTTTGCTGTAGTCCATACAAGCCATTCAAGATTTTGGAGCCTGTTTTTTTTTTTTTTTGCCAATATTGCCATGTGTTAGCCTGGCTGCTTCCTTCCTATTCTGCTCTATTCTCATCTCCCTTCAGTGCTCCGTCTGGGATTTCTCCCATTGAGCTGTTTTAGGATTGCAGTCTGCCTACGTAGGCAGTGGCAGCGGAGGAAGTGAACGAAGCCATTCAGTCCATGTCGGCCATGCTTTCAAATATGGAGCAGTTTGAAGTTGGATCAAGAGGAATGTTGTGTCACAAGATGTTGTGGCTCTACTCTCCACGGCGTTTGGCAGAAGGTGGTTCGGATGGTTGTTTACGGCGAACACAATCTCTGGTAAGCTTCATAGTGCAACTTCCTTCACAGGTGAGCTGGCAAATTACATATGTCTCGGCCAAACATTAGCGGTTGGGGAAAAATCAGATCCAATTGTTAAAAGTTTCAACACAGTTCACACCTCCAGCAAGCAATCGTTTCTCACAAGTAAACAGTCCAGGCCCTCTGTGTGAAGCAAAGTTTAGAACAATAGATTTGCTTTTTAACAGGCCAGCTATGCACTGGTATATGTATGTCACGTTTCCTCATCCTGGATGGAAAAAAGCATCTCTACATCATGATGCTACCATCCCCTAGTTTCTTTAGTCACAACACAGTTTAAACATAAATTGTTTAAGTTGTCATATCCAGAAAGTTAAACTGAAAGTCAGATTTCTTTTTGACAACTTTTACCTCAAACCTAAAACATACCAGCAATCAGTTCCCTCATACCATCACACACTGTGTTAGCTTGAACTGAGAGACATACTCTAAAAATGAGAAGAAATTATTTTTAAGATCTTGAGACATTTTTTACTTGGAGGTCCACTATAATGCAAAATGCATTATATCCGTTTCTGTCCTTCTGTTTGGGTATCTCCTGCTTTGAGAAACAGTCCAAAAACAGTTTCAAAAATCTCCAAATTTTTGTGCCACAGTTTTTGACTTAGCAACCCCAAGCCACGCCCAGCGCCTCACCTGGAAATCCAAGTGGAGCTCCTCCCACCTCATTACAGGAATACATTGAGTTAGCACTGGAAAAGGGAAATGTTTTGTTATTGACTGCAATACAGAGCATGTGTCCATGCATTTCCTCCCGTCACAGAGAACAGAGCTGTGTGTCGGGAGGCTCCACTTCTGCTTCGGAGTCAAAGATGTATAGTTGTGCTGAGCGTCTGCTTGTTGCCATTTTCACGTGTCTGAGGTCCTAATGTAATCAGCGATTATTTGTGACGATTATTTGCATAACTCATGTAGTCCTAAAACAAGCAAATTCCTAACTGAGCTCAAAACAGGCAGAACTAATTGGGTGAGCTGTCAATATTTGAGAATTATTTTGTGTATTAAAATGTAATCAACATGTTTTATAAAGCCCACACACCTGTTCTAGCTTGAATCTATACAAGCATGAGAGTAGATCTTTAAAAGGTTTTGTGTAATTAGACTGTATGCTATATTGACATTTGGAGTCAAGAGTTGTAGTCTTTTTCATGTGTTATTTGTGAGAAAAAAACTGCAGTCCAGACAAAGCTGTCTGGTGAGACAGTGACCTGCAGGCCAAACACGAGGTGATCGAGTGTGTTTTTGTGTGTGTGTGCACATGCGTTTCTTTGTAAAACGTTGTGGGGACCATTTTCCCGACACACACTACATTGTGGGGACCCACTGGCCCTGTGGGGACCGAAACCTGGTCCCCACAAGGGGAAACAATGTTTCTGGATCAGGGATTAGATTTCGGACTAGGGTCTAAATTGAGTTTTGGTTAGGGTTAGGTATGAAATGGTCAGGGTTAGGGTTACGGTAAACTTTAGGCTGTAGAAATGAATGGCAGTCAATGGAAAGTCCCCACAAAGACAGCCACACAAACAAGTGTGTGTGTGTGTGTGTGTGTGTTAAAAATACCAGCAGACCTCTGGAGACTCCTCTAGTCATCGTCGACGCCACCCTGACATGGACATCCTAGGTGGTGCTCTGAGAACAGCGGTAACACTCGCTCTGGAGGACGGTACCTGGCACCCATCACTCTGCACCTCATGCTCTCTCACAGAGAGATGCAAGCTGTTTGCATCCGTCACCGTTTTCTCCAGCTCATGCATCTTTTACATACCCAGGAAAAGCTGACAGGCTACAACAAGTCCTCTGAATCAAACTACAGTAAAACTGAGACACAAACAGTTTGATCTGTAAACCACAGAGGATCCAGTTTGGAATTAGTTTTAATCTTTGCTTTTATTTTCATGATATCCCCATCTAAACAATGATATAAAAAGTAAATGTAAAAATATGGAATAAATATAAATGTAAAAATCTTAACAGCACAAATCAAAATAGGAAGTCTGAGCATTGAAAGTGTGAAAATCATAAATTAATCAAATTTGAAGATGACTTTTGAACTGTTGCAGCTTCAGGAAAAAGCGAGGAGGGATCTGACTGAGCTGGATGAGTGTGGACCCACAGAATTTAGTTTGAGGCTAAACAATGAGCTTGCTAACTAAATATTTAGTTTGGAAATAAATATTTAGTTTGAGGCTTGCTAACTTACTTCCAGGTAATATAAAATATCTAACTAGCTTGCTAGCTATCCTGCTAGCTAGATATTTAATTTGATAAAACACAACACATAAAAGATGAACAGCCAATGATAGTTATAATTGCTTTGTCTTGGGCCAATCACATGGCTGGAATAAAACCATAGAAAGTTACTCTGACGAAGTTAGCGCAGCAGCAACGAGACGTGCTAACGGCTAACGTTCCTGCAGATCTACCCTGTTTAAACTTCATATGACATAAGTAGGTAGGACATAAGTGGGAATAAAAGAGAAACAGTGAGTGTCCCAGAGGAAGAAAAGAGCGGAAGAAAAAAAATCGAATGACATCGTTGACACGAAGGACCCAGATGGTTCAGTCGTGTTGAGGCGTCTTGGCTAGTCAAAGTTGGACAAAGAACAAACATGTCTGTTTTGTCTTTGGAAGCTGCTGAAGCTGAGGATGTAAGCATTTTTCTGTCTTCCTTGTCATTACTCATTGTCATGATCCCTGGGTTTCTGTGTGTTTATTTTGGAGTTCTTCTGTGTTCAGTCCTGTTTTCCCTGTGAGTCTCTGTCCTCCCTGTTGATTGCTCCCCAGGTGTGTCGTATTCCCTTGATTACCGTCTGTATTTAAACCCACCTGTTGTCTGTGTTCCTCGTCGGGTCCTTGTCGTTAATCTGTCTATTGTACGTTGTCGGCACTCGCCAGTAGAACTGATAAGTCCTGGTTAGTGCTAGCTCCCGTATGTTCCTGTTAGTCAGTTGCTACCGGCTATTAGCTGCGTGCTTGTTCCTGCCGTGCTGCCTGCCTTGGACTGTTTTTGAGCAACATCATTATTAAAACCATCATTATCATCTCTATACCTGGGTCTCTGCGTTCTCTCCTCACCACTACCAACCACACCTTATGACACTCATTCTTAATAAATGTATTTAAAAGGAGCTATACAAAAAAAGAGATTTAGAGAATGTATATTTCAATGCCTGCTTGGCAAAATAAAGAGAATGTTAACATTTGTTGGGTTCTATAATCCTTAAAGATTTTAATTGAAAAATCTACCTCTTTTATTTATCCAAAGCAGCTATATCATGCTGACATGTCCAACTTTTAAAAATAAATCTTTAAAACAAAAAATAACCTTGTGATATCTTTAAATTTCACTTAATAGTTCCAAGGGAAAACTAAAAATTGACCAAAAATAGTGACTCGTTTATAACGTGATTCATATTGATTTCGATTGATATGAAAAATGTTATGATGATAGGATTTTTTTCCACATAATTCAATTCAATGTATTTATCAACAACTTACACCAGGTGTCATCTCAGGGCACTTTACCAAACAAAAGTGGATTCAGTCTGATCAGAAAAACTCATTCAAAGTCAAATACATTCCAATTCCTAATCAAACAATGCAATCAAGTTTATTATTCAAATTGGTCAAATCTAAAAGAAGCCACTAACTTGCAGCTTTCGGACCTGAATGAGCTTGTGGCAACAGTGGACAGTATATTGCATTAATTTGTTGAATTTGCTGTATTAAAACCTTTAAGAGTATCCTAAATTATGTTGAAGTTGTTGCCTTCATCTGATTCTGACCATTTTTCCAACTACTTTCTAATTCTCCATCGGTCTCTACATCTTTTCTCCATTTATCGGCTCCTTTCACCAGGAATTATCCTTTAACCTCTCGTTTCTCAATCCTCCACCAGCCCAGGTTTTTTCTGCCCTCTTTCAGTTCATATATCTCATCATCTGTCCCCTTCACCCGTTTCATTCCATGCCTGCTCCTCACATCCCCCCCCCCCCCACACACACACACACACACACATTCATCTGAAAGCTAATGGTGATAGGGGGTGAGGGGGAGAGGAGGTAGAGGAGGATCTGCGGGGGTTGAGTAAGCCCGGACTTGACCCCTGCTTTCTGGGCTCCGAGGAGTCTCCTCTCCACCCTGGGCCAGTGACGAATGGAGAAGCAATTCCACAAACACACGCACACTCGCATGGCTGCACACACACTCACCCTGCATTACAAGTTCACACATATGGAGTGAGAGTGATCTCTTTTTGCTGTACTCCCACGAGTAAAATACAGATAGCAGCAGCAGCAAAGCATTTGTTAGGCTCAAAACACACAAATCCACTCACACACAGAAATTCAGACTCGAACGTGGGAGATATGGAGGCCAGTTGAGGCGCCAGCTTCAAAATCCGGCTTTGCATCACTTTGCATCCCCATGTGAAAAAAGATGTAAATCCATTGAGAACTGTTGTAAACATGTACATAAAATGAGATTAGAAAACAGCTGAATCACCAGGAAAATATGTTGCCCTGTGAAGGGGACATGTCTAGATTTTTTTTTTTTCTCAGGTGGGGGAAAGGCAGGGACAACAATTGTAGAATGGTGGCATGTTAAAATTGCAATTTCAATGAACAGTGAGCCAAATCTGGAATAAGAAAGCCATTTATTTAACCAAACAAAACACGTGGAGCTGTTGAGCAGGTGGAAACTACGCAGCAGAGTTCCTTGTTACAGTTTCCTAGGATACAGGTTATTGTTTTAGTCACATGATTAGCCTGTTTAGCTTAGCGTAGCTGAACTGTATTATTAATTCAAAGTGAAAATTATTGAATAATTTCAAACAACTGCTTAACCCCCTTTTGTCCTTTATGAAGAGTTTTTTGCAGCAGCAGTCTGAGGCTGCTTTTTCCTGTTGCTGAACGTCACGTAGTTCAATCTGAACTCAAGAAAGAAGAATCTGTCATTATCATATCATTTTCTTTACCTGTTGCAAAACATCCTAATTAAAAAAAAATCCTGAAGTTTGTGGTTGCAAAGTGACAAAATGTCAGGAAGTTTAAGGGGTCTGAATACTTCATAAGGCATAATACAGATAGCAATACAACTTGTGAACATGACGAGTGAATGAATTCCCTTTCAGGGCTAAATTCTGTAGCCCCCCTCTCCCTCCCTCCACCCTCCAGCTTCCTGTTACCTTTTTCTCCCTAGGAAACAATCAAACTCACGGTCGCGGAAGTCATCGTTCTTGTTTGTCTCCGCGCAATCCATCACTCGGTTGTTTTCCGTCTTATTTTAGGCCCTGCTCTGACTCTGTCCTGTGGTGGCGTTTTGTGTTCTTTCCACCTAAAAATGGAAGAATAATTCTGGGAATAGATTTGAGTCATGGCTAATAATATCAATAGATCGTGTGAATCAAACTCTTTGCTTGGAGAAAATAAATACTGCTGCGTGTCTTCCCGCTCAGAGACTCCATTATTTACTGCTCTCCTCAGATACCCGAGGAACAGAAGTACGATAAAACATTTACCAGAGTGTAAGCCCTCTGCTGCTCAGTTTCTGCTGCATTGCTGTTGTGCAGGCTGAGTGTTGTTGACTCTAGATAAAAGCATGAATGAAGCATGCAGGGTTGAAGTGGCTTGTCCCTCAAATAACCTGTCGCTCCAGTAAGGGTTGGGCTATTTGGTTATTTTTACGCTGGGCCAAACTATATGATTATTGTTTGCATTTGACTTCACTGGCTCACATTGGCCTTTGTATACACTGATGAAGTTAAAGGAAGTGCTTTCCTACTCTGGTTCCAGCCTGTGTTTACTTGTTCTTTCGAGGAATTTGTTTTTATGTCCCGTTTAGATCTTGCCAACAAGGCGGACTGCGAACAGAAGGCTGAAATGGTGCGGGCGTCTGATATTTACAGGATTTTATTTATTTTTTTGTAAATCTCTCTTAGTTTTTGGGTTTTCTAGCTTTGCTGTTATCACTAAATTTCCTAAACTTGTTATGTGCCTTTCATAGGGTTCTAGTCATTGTCGTGATGTTGGGGGAAGTGAAGCTGAGGACAGTTTGGCTCTAAAACCACAGAGCTTTCAAACACAATGCTTAAGACAAATGGGTAAGAAAAATATTCACATAAATACATGTATTTATGTAGACAGGTTATACATCACAACAATCTTCCTACTTTTATATCATCACCTGATATTGGGATGGATCAGCTTTAACAAGCTTTAACAAAACAAAGCATTTAGTTATTAGGAACATGATACATGGAGTTAAATGTTTTACCAGTGACACTGGAGAAACATCTGTCTGGCTCTGTGGCCTGAGTGCCAAGGTGAAGCCCATTAGATTTACTTTCACAAGTGGAGCACTGCAGCTTCCAAACAGGTGGGGTCCACTGTAATCAGGTGCTACAACAAGAAGCTACTGAACATGCCGGCTGCTTCTCTAACTCCTTTTATTGGAACGAAGGAACTGACCTGGAACTGACTTTATGAGATACCAACAAATGCGAACGCTTTACAGAGTTGCTTTGAGTTTTAACCTCTATTTATCTATAATGGGACAGGATACGGATGCGGAAAAGTTGGCAGCATTTTGGAAATTGCAGAGTTAAGGTAAGGATCCGATGAGTACACAGCGAAACTGATATGTACAGTTAGCAAAGCAAACTCAGCTCAGCCTTCCAATAACTAATCTAATAACTCTTCTGATACAAATACTCATTGACATCTCCAAGCAGGAATAAAAGTAACAGTTCTTTAAAAGAAATCTGAATTGGATGAAGTCACTACCTTCACAACTCTGGAAAAAGAGCAGAATAATTCCTTTGTTGATTCTCTGAAGTTTTAAAGGGTTCATTTATGTTGATTCAAAGCTTGTTTCACTCTAAGCCTTTGCAATATTTTACTAGATAGAGTAGATATATCTCTGTATGTTTTCTTTTAGATAAGGGATAAGGTTTTCCTGTAGATAACATGTTAGATAACATATCCTGCAAAACCTGCAGAACATGTTACACATATCTAGCTAATGTTACTTTTTGATGTCAAAGTTACAGTAAATGACGGCTCTTTAGATTTTATGTTTTGCATGTTTATGATGAGACGTTTTCAGGGTTTCTATAAATTGTTTGGTACACTTTGTGTTTTGAATCAGTTCTGTGTTGATACTGAAGATGAATACATGCTTTAGTGGCAACTGGCAGCAAGTCTTAATCCCTCTGTTGGGTTTTGATTTACTTGTGTTCTGGCAGATTGAATGTCCTGTTTTCATAGTCACAAAATAAAAATGAACAGACAACTGGTGTTATCATCCTGCAAGACTCCTGCAACGGGGAACTCCTTTACTCAGGAGGTGGAGGTGGGCTCATAACATGCATTTCCATTGACTATATAATTGCACAATTTGACATTTAAAAAATAAATTTGCTTAATGGAAACATGTTAATTTTGAAAAAACTCATTTTTCAATAAAATGTTTTGGTGTTAGGATGAGGTGTTTTTTTTGACCATATTGAAATGGGCTTGCTTTGCAAAACTGCAATGGCCATGGTTTTTTCACACAAGTCACGTGATCAACAACCAGATGTTGCTACTGGAGCAAACCACAAAGAAGAAAAGGGCAGGAAGTAGCAGGGAGTAGATGGCCAACATGCTTTCTTTCAATGACTTATTGCCTGAACAAACTTATTCACATGTTAATTTAATTGTGTTTCTTATTTAACAGAAACACTTCAATTGTGAAATTGCGATTTTTTTCAACACTAGCAGGAATACGGCTAATGTTTTATACATATTTGTACTGAAAACGCAGCTGTAGGGTCCAACAAGCAATCAAAGTGTTGTAAGTGGCATGTCTGCTACTTCCTAGTATTTTGTTGCTTTTAATTTAGCAAAATTGGAGTTAGAAATACTATGTTTTTTTCTTTTTTTTTGGTTTGTTTTTTTGCCTCAATCAATAGTTGGTTGAGAACTTAAATAACATGAGCTCAATGAAACAAACTCAAAGATATCATCTAAAAATGTCTGAATTTCGATTTTCTTGACCCCGAGTTTAACACGGGGGGAGGAAGCCTCACGCAGGTGAGGAATGAGAAGCATGCTGAGAAACAATACTCATGTTCCTTCAGAGCAGAGAACAATGGTGCTAAAACCGACACCTTCACCGCCACGAAGCACTAATTAGACATCAGGTACAACAACTAATTCCTAGCTGTAAGTACAAGTGCAGTGATATTCGTGCTACAGGATGTCAATCGATCAATTATTATTTTACGAGTTGTTCAAGAGTGAAACCTTTGTCAGATAGTAGAATGATGTCATGCATATCCCTCATCATAGATAGGTATATTCTTAGATTACAACGATAATCGGCTTTGTTTTCCACCTGTTCACTATGGCTACAGTTGGATGTACTTTGGTTTATGGAAGGGCTGCTGCACTCCAGCCTTTGCCCTGCTTACTCTTTGACTTTCGAACTGTTGATGACTAATACCTGCACACTTTTGGTTTGATCCAGTTTGGTTTTCCAGGGTTATGTGCCGATATGACTCGGTTCAGAGTTAAAGGTATCATGATGTTTAAAGTAATTGTCAAATAGTTGTCGATTACTAGAACCAGATGTGCCTCTGCAGCAGATCTCATCAGTGACCGACGCAGTAAATCACACGTGAACGGGGAGGTTCTAAGGTGAAACAAATCAAATCCCCCCAAATGTCTGCCGCTATCCCTTCCTGACAACGTAACGTATGTGTGCTCATGGAGATTGAATAGTTAGACTCTGGGAGGGGTCAGAGGTCAGTTTTAAAGATTTAGGCCTTTAAGGACAGAATGATCCCAATAAAATAGTGAATTTCATTATAGTCCCCATAGTATGGCAGCAACAAAAAATACTGCTCAAATTAATAACTTAATTTAAAAATACCAAATACTGCCATTATGGTGATAAACAGGCTGAAAGTGAAAAACAGGCTAGACAGTTGTTGCTTTTTGCTTATTTAAAAAATAAAGCTAGCTAGTGTGTTCACTTCAGCAGTTAGTGTTTATCAGGACATTGATTTCAAGATGATTAGATTTCTGTATACATGGCTGACAAGTGAAATGCCAGACAGATAAAATGCTTCCTTGTTTATTTTATTTTATTTGCTGAAGAAAAAGACTGTTACTCAGGTGGACCACGACACGAAACTACACACGTGCACGGACACAAACACACACAAAATGCCCCATCTAATCGCAGTCAGTGTGACCCCACCAGTTTGCACATAGAGTAAAAAAGTTGCGGGGTTTATCTCTTAAGGAGGGCTAAATGTTCCACAGAGTCTACTCCTTCAACAAGCAATCGTGATTTTTTTAGCCAAAGGTTCAAAACCTCTGTAGGTTCAGAACCTCTGTGGGACAAGGAGCTGCTTTTTACAGGCTGACTCAAGTTAGGCCTGAAGCATAACGTTTCCACTTCCGTGCTCGACAATGGAGATGTTGTCAACATTTCACTTCTAAAGAAGACTCTTGTTCAAATTAATGTCAGAGTGCATGGTTTTAGGTAAACTTTTTTTTTAACTGGTAAACTTAAGGCATCTCTGTATATTTAAATTCTGTGGTACAGGGCTGTAAGATTTGAATCCATTATGACGTATGTTTTGATCGGAACTAGCTTCTCGCTGTAATCCTATTGGGGATGGTCTTGGATAGAGACCATGAAGAATAAGAGGGTTTGATGATCATTTCTTCCATTTCTGAATGATTGCACCAAGAGTGGTCATCTTCACTTACCAAGTTCTCATGATCTTGTAGCTCGATCCAGACTTCTGTGGATTGAGCTAGATCAATCCGACCAAACATTCCTCATCAGATGTTTGGTCTTATGTCTGTTGATGGAGAAAATGACATGGAAGACACTGGAACTTCACATCATGAGTGGATATCAGGGATGTGCTGTTATTGGCTGACAGGTTGAAATCTGTCTAAAATTTGTGAGAGGAGAGACCCAGGCACAGATACAGTGTATAAATTACTTATTTCACTCAGTTACAGTTGGTTGAAGTAATTGCTTTTTCCTTGTACCTTTACATCAAAGCTACCATAAAAATGACGTATTGTTCATTTCTTTCTTACAAAATCAACAGAAGCTCAGACTATTATTTCCCTCTTGTTATTTACAACAACATGCCACCCAAGGGAGGCATCGGTCTTTCTTTTTGAAAGATACAGGATACAAGAGTCCAGTTTTGTTCCTGTCGCTCTAAGGGAAAAATAGAACCTCTGGGCCAATCACAGAGAAGACAGCGGGAGGAAGTTCTGATTTAAAGGCTGAAATTTTGTTGAATAATGTGTGTGTGTGTGTGTGTGCGCGTGTGTGTGAGAGACCATACACATAGCAACTTTAAATAACCACAGCCTGTTAGGAAATGCCCTGTTTTTGGTAGAGCCTGTAATTGAAAGGAAAAGCCTGCAGCAGCAGCGAACAAAGTATAAAAAGTCCATTCCTCAATACGGCCGGCTGATAATATCGCTGGACTGATGTGGCCTTTAGCCCCATGTCTGTCCAGGAACTGACTTGCAGTGCTGCACAAGCTAACATTTCAATATCATCCACACAGTTGAAAACATTAAGAAAAGGGGGAACATAGAGTTCTCAGAAACACAGAGAAGAGTGAAAGGGAAACCTGGCAATTGACAGATGAGTCAAGCTATAGGGGGGCTTGAGGGGTGTTGACACAGCAACTTTAAAAATTGCTACAGAGACGAAGCCATCACGGCCTTGACATTGGTCTGACCTCAGCCTTGATGCCGCAGGTCTAAATCAAATCCAAGGCTTTTCTGTCAGCACTGACTGTCACTTCAAATGAATATATTAGCTTACTTAACCCAACAATAGTAAATTAAAGTACATGTGTGCGGCAGGAAAACCCCCTTCAGAGGTGACAAATGTATGGCTGCATTATGTGTGACTGAAAGAAATTATTTGAATGGAAGGAAAAGTTCAATTAATCTTTTTATTAACACACTGCAAAAACAAACTCCTCATTAACATATCGCTACAAATGGAAAGGTATGCCTTTTGGGTTTTATGTGATAAACACAAAGGAGTGTGTAGCTCCATAAAAATGTAACACCTTCAGCATGCCTTTTTCTCTCAGGTCTACTTAGACTGTCACTTCCAACCAGGGCTGAAAGTAGTTTTAAATTCTTGGCGGTACTATGACAAAAGTATATATAAATAATAAAATGTACACCTGTTTAGTATTAATTACAAAAAGCTCTTATGAAGTTAAAAAAAATACTATGGGAGAATTGATATTTAAGATCTACACCGAGTTAGGGTTACTCAGTGTTAAATGACTAAATCCAGACAGATTTGGTATTTAACACTTAATTAGAGCTAAGGTACCAACTCTCCAAAAAGAGTTAAATTAACACTTTCTGGTGTGGACCCATATACTTTAAAAGTGTTTAAATCAAATCTGACATAGTTAATTTGAGCCTGCAGGATTAGCTGTAGGCTTATTTCATTTGAGATGTTTCACTTTGACAAGCTTTACACAACAAGATGAAAAAGTAAAAGGGCCTACATTCAAATACTGCACCTGATTGGCTCAGCTCACACGTCACAAATTGACTTCAATGACCGACTGAACCAGAGTCTTTGAATGTAGGCCCTCTGTGATCGTTTGGTCACTAAACTTTTTTATTTGTGTTGCAGGCTGACGTTTGTAAGAACGAACCAGTTTGAGAGGCTAGTTTAGGTTATCCTTTCTGTCTTTTACCTCTCTCTTCATCTATCCCTCTATCTTTTAAGATATAGGTTTTAGCATAGCCTGACAGCGAGGGTTTGTTCACCACAAGTATTGCCACGCGACACGAAAACAAAAAAAGCATTAGTGCCGGGGCTTTTTTAAAGACTTTGTCTTTAAAAAAAAGACCCTTTTAAAAAAAAAAAAAAAAAAACTTTTTTAAAGCTTTTTTTTCTGAGTCTTTGAAAAAAGACTTCTTTTTTAAAGTCTTTTTTAAAGACTACGTCTTTAAAAAAAAAAAAAAAACCTTAGTAAAGTACGATGTTGGTACCCTGGGGGAGGAGTTTTTGTAAAAACATAAACCCACCAAATATAAACTTCAGCAAATTTAAAAGTGTTAAATGTTTCGGTGTAAGTAAACTTTCAATCAATCAATCAGTTAAATTTTACTTGTATAGCACATTTCAGCAGCAAGGCATTTCAAAGTGCTTTACATAATTAAAATAAAAACATCATGTGAATAAACAGAGAGAAAGAGAAAGAGATTTTGAAAAAAAAGATTAAAAAAGATAAAAACATTAAAGCCCGCTCCCCATTTAGGACTTCTTTGTGCAAACACAGAGTTAATTTTACTCCAGAGTCGCATTCTGTTTTGCAACCCTGTGTAACAATGACTCTATTAGGAGTTAAAAGCCAGTGTTAAAACAAAGTGTCCCCATATCAACTCTTAAAATGGAATCAATAACTCTTGACTTCTTAACTCTCACACTGGCTGTAACACTAAAGGAGTTAATTCGGTGACTCCACCCAGAACCACAGGTTCCCACCGACGCGACAGAAGCCAAGTCATGTCAGAACAATTTGCTCTCCACATGTCTGACTTGTTCACCAAGCTTGATAAGTAATTTATTTCTGAGATGGTTCATACTATTATTTTGAGTTGAGACCAACATGTATGACAGACGTCACGTTCGCCACATTGCTTGGTGTTAGCATATTTAGCTTAGCACAAGTGTTGGAGAAAAAAATCGAGCAGGTGATTTGTAATTTTCTGGAGCACGTTTTGCCTTACCTTGAATGTTCACATAAATATTTGTCAGATTTATCAACCTTTCTGAATCCGATGTTTTTCTTTGAAAAACTGTAAAAGGCTTTTTCATGTTAAAAGCATATTCCGTGCTAATACTAGATGTAATTTATGTTGTGACTATTGCAGTTGTTGTGCCTTCTCATATGCATTTTGCAGATGCATTTGTTTCATCATTTTCTTTACTAAGATGAGTTTGCTTGAGGATGAATCGCCATCATCAGTCTCTCTTGCACTGAACTGCATGCATTACTTTTTCCGCCTTGTACTTTGAACAATTCCATATATATTGTATTGAAGAAAAATGTGTTAAGGATACTGTGTTTTGTATTGCACAGCTGATATATGTCCAAGCTTTCGATAAGCTATATTTGAATGAAAGCGACATGTGAAACATGAAAGCGTATGTTCCAACTCTAGCTTGTATGGAGTGAACTGTGTAGATGGCAAGTAAATACAGCAGGAGTATGTGGCTGTAACAATTTCTCCATATAAAACTTGTTATAACCAGTTTAATAAGGAGAAAACAAGATAATTTCTAATTATTACTAACATTCAGCACCTCTCCCATACTTCGTCTGAAGAGTTGACGTGCAATGATGTGGTTACAAGACGTTTGCATGTGCACACATATTTCATACACACCACAGACCACCTGTCCTGACCAGTGCATGTCACGACCCCATCGTTGGGATTCTCCCTTCATCCCTGCTTCCTTCATTTTGCCTTCATGAGACGCTCATGGAGAGAGCGGCGCACCTTTCTGCAGACCGCCTTCCTCTGTGGACAGCCACTTTCTGATTTTCACCCAGGAGTTTTCAGCCATTTGACAGTCAACATCACAGTACAGCGGGCCTTAGCTGGCAAAAGATAAAGACTGCAACATCTTTCCCAACAGTCATAAACCTGGGCAGTGTTGTTGGTGCAGCGGTGCCTCGATGTCGCCATGGAGGCAGTAAAGTGGCGGCCGTGTTGCTGACAGGCCTGTATTTCCCTCAGTTGTGTGGTGAGTTTGGACCCGGCCGCCATAAAGGAGAGTTGGAAGTCAACCTTTGGTCGGCACTGCTGGAGAACACGCCCTGCTTGTACACACAGACACATGAGAGTTTACAAATCTGTACGCATGACAGTGAACGCCACAGCTTAAATCAGTACAGGCAAATATGTGTGTGTTCATCAATGGTAATTAAAGATGCAAAACCTCCTCTGCAGCATTGATGATGCACTGCATGAATTTTAGGTTAGGTAGGTTGCAAAAAACAAAGCTAAACTAAATTAAGTGTTTTCCATCTTAAAGACTTTCTCCAGTTTTTGATATCGTCTCACAATCAAATGTTTCAGATCGTCCAATGATGACATCAGACAAAAATATGAAAGTATAAAAGTAAAAAACGCAGTGATTTCCAAGCTTGGAACTCTTCCTTGGATGCCATTATTTGCACAATCTCTTATTTATTGTTGAACTATGAACTCTGACCTCAACAGAGGAAGGTGAGACCTGCAGCATCTCACGCGTTCTCCGTTGTTTGGTGACGTCTAAAAATTTTGATAGGCCGGCTGCTCTAGAAGATGTTCACAAACATTTCATCTTCTCTCCCAGAGTGGATAATTTGGCACTTTGATCCACTGAAGCCTCAGAGCCTCAGACTTTGTTTCTCATCAGTTTTTTTTTTAATTTCTGTACAGGGCTGCACAGTGGTGCAGTTGGTAGAGCTGTTGCCTTGCAGCTAGAAGGTTCTGGGTTTGATTCCCGGCCCTGGTCTTTCTGCATGGAGTTTGCATGTTCTCCCTGTGCATGTGTGGGTTTTCTCTGGGTACTCCGGTTTCCTCCCACAGTCCAAAAACATGACTGTCAGGTTAATTGGCCTCTCCAAATTGCCCTTGTGTGTGTGCATTGTTGTTTGTCTCTGTGTTGCCCTGTGACAGACTGGCGACCTGTCCAGGGTGTACCTCTTACCCGGAACGTTAGCTAGAGATAGGCCCCACTAAGGGACAAGGGTGTAAAGAAAATGGATGGATGGAATTTCTGTACAGGAGGGCATGATGTTTTGCTTTTTGAGATTTACTTTTGTTTGCTTCATGTTGTCACACAGTTTATTATGAATTTTCCAGGCATATAGTACCATTTTATAGCACAATTAACTAATTATGTTACATTCTGTGGCAGGGTGGTAAAAAAGACAAGGCTAATATACTTTTAAACAAGAAATATAATGGGATCATATCAAAGTGGTTTTCATAGAGAAAGAGTGGTGATGGATCCAATGTTTTGTTTTGAAGATAATATGTTTTCGGAAACCATATCATGCTGATAATGGGACATTATGGCTATGAGGTAGAAATATTAATTTAGTTATGGAAGGGACTGTAATATGTAATATTTCCAGGCGCATAGTGCCATTTTATAGCACAAACAAGTAGCTGTGTTAACTTCAATTGTTTTAAAAATGCTACATATATCAAATATGACATAAAAATAATTTTACTTCCTAATTTATCGGCTTGAAATTGGGCCTGCGGCGCTTTAAAAACTGCTACTCGTTTTGAAACACCACCGTCAGGAAGTCATCACAACATCTCTCCTTTATCAACCCCTTAACAGCGCTTTTTGCCAGAATTGCACTGAGAAATGGCTCCTATAATGAGCTCAGCAGACACGCAGTCATATCAGGTGTTAGCTAATTGCTGCTGGCTAGTCTGAAGGAGCAGAGTGGGAGAGTCAAAAGGGAGGTCTGCTCTGTGAGGTGAAAGCAAGGTCTCTTGGAAACTACAGCGCTGAGGGGGAGCTGCACATAGAAAAGAGGAGGAGATGCGCTTTGGTCCCTTCAGCTGTTCTTCACAGCAGAATGAGAAATCTTTTAATCTCCTGCGGCAGCCAAACATGCATGAATGAACGAGGGCAACACTCCAGGCATGGGTTTGTTGAGGGAATAACATTAAAACATGGCATAAAAGAAAAGTAGAGTAGTACTCAGAAAAGTATATTTTACAAAATACTGCCCCTTTAAGTAGCTCCAAGTGAGGATTGATAAAGTGAAAAATGGAGGGGGGTAGAATGTGACTTTGCATCTCCAGCTGAGAAAACAAAGTTGTTGTTTTTCCAAATAAAAGTAGGGGAAAATGAAAAGGTCCAGATGATGAGCTCAGTGGCCTTCATTGAAAAGTGAAACAACGTTGACATGTAGTCACCAGTTGATACCTAAATATAACTGAAAGGTTGCTGGGATTGATCAAATGGGCCAAATACCCTTAACTTTCATTGTCTAGGTTTAGGTTAAATACATATTAGTTTATTATATATTCTTGGCTGTATATAAAAAAACAACAATGCCAATTTTAAAATCGACATAACAGACAGTTGTTTGCATGGGAGGATTCTTTAAAATGGTTAGTTATGCAGAACGCCACAGCCAGGACTCTGACACAAAAACTTCAGGTTTCCACACAGGACTCCACTGTAGATGCAAATGCACTGAATTTTGATTTATTTCAGATGCTATTGAAATAATCTTTTCACGAATGTCTCGGGTTTCTATGTACTATTTGCCGTTTGGTTGTTGTATCATTTTGTTGTGACTTTTATATCTTGAAGGTGCCATAAAAAGAAAGGTTTACTTATTTAAACCTGTGTATGTATGGAATGAAAAGAGAAAGTGTCTTCAGTATATTAATTATATAAAATTATATAATATGTTTATTAACCTGAACAAGATTTCAAATGTCGTCAAAAAATAAAATAGCAACAGAAACAGAAAGCTCTTCAAAAAATCCACACACGTTCTCTTATCAACCAAACACGGATAATTACATTATGATTACAATCATTTCACACTGTTTTTTTTTATTTGCCTTAAAAACTTATTTTTAAAAGAAAAATTGATTCATTGCACTTTCATCACTGTTGAATCAGTAAAATGGAAAACATTTGGTAGTTGGACGTTTTCATTTGACATTTGCAAGACTCTTTTTCCGCCGTTCTGCTGAAGCAAGTCTAAGACAATGTGAGCCTCGTGGCTCAGGCGCAAACAGCCGTTCTGTGAGCAGAACGGTGAGCAGTGGTTTACAACCGGCTGGTTTTAGTGTCCACAATGACTTTTAACTGTCCTTATCTCAACATAAATAATGTGCCTGTAAACGTTAATCATCTACACGCTGGTAATGAGACATGCTCAACAGCCATAAAGAGTTATTTTCAGTCCGTTTTTTTTTTTTTTTTTTTTAGATTCCTCTGAAAAATAACCCACTGGAATTGTTTTTAAAAGCAGAGAGGATGGCGACAAAGCAACAACTAACAGAGAAAAGAAATTACAACAAAATTATTTAACAGCTCTAAAATTAGGTTATTGTATCCTTATATTTTAACATTCCTCTTGAATGTTTTTGCATTGATGTCCTCTGTTTAGTGTAATGTTTCTTCAAAAACATTGTTTTTATTAGGAAATAGGTAGTTGATGTTGGATGTATTGAGGAGATATAGCTTGCTGGACGGACATCAGTCCAAGTTCTTAGGTCTTCTTAAGTTGTTTATAAGTTTTGCTGCAGATTGTATTTTGAAAGCCCTACTACAATCCACTCCTGGTTTGTCATTTGCAGCCAGTGTTTCCAATAAAAATCCAAGATTACTTGGTCGTAGGTAGTTTTTTTTTTTTCTTTTTTGCATTCAGCCCGTTTTGATCCATATTAGAACAGTTTCCCCACAGCTTCAAAGTCAGTGGAAGTTGCGTCAGGATGAGGAGGATTGTCCTTTCAGTGATGTTAGAGTTAGCCGGTAAGCTAGTCCTGTTATCTGGGGACGCTCATGCTTGAGACAGAGCGCACCAGGAATTCTGTGGAGCCATCGACGTCGGGGTAAAAGGATAATCCTCGTATTTAATGTCCACGTGTCCGGATGCCGTACTGTCTAGCTGAGAGGAGGTCTGCAGAAAGAAAGGAGACAAAAGCTTCATTAGCTAAAAAAAGCAACTCTTACTAGATATTTAACAAAAACGTCTTAGGAGAGACGTTACACTACAGCTTGCACACAGCTAAAATATCCTTTTTATGTCCTTTTCTTTGTATCTGACTAAAACTTTTATGTTAATGTATAATATTTGAATTCAAAAATGATTGCCCCCAGCTGTCCCTTGTGTTCCCTGATCAGTCCCTGTGTATTTAAACCCAGCCCTGTGTGTCTCTTGTTCACTGTTGGATCCTTGTCGTGGTTATCTAATTTCTTCCTGTGTTGTGCTGTTCCAGTGCTACCAGTGTCTGAGTTCCTTGCCTCATTTGCTCACCTGCGCTGCCTGGACTCCTGCACATCTTTTTGGTCATCATTAAAAATAATTTTTTTCATCACAACCTGGCTCCAACCGCATCCATCCTCACCACAAATTGACCCATATTCATGAAATCAATAGAGACTCTGCTGTATTAGTTTTTTATTTTCTTTTTATTATTATTAAAATAGAGGACCACCACCTTTTTAGGGTTTAGTATTTAAGAATATATTTTTGGAATGGAACTCAGAATTATTCAATGTGCAAATTGTTAAGTTAATTTATTCGCTGGTTTTACTATTTTTTTGTGAGAGCATATCTGACACATTTAAAACAAAATGTATCCTTGGAAGTCATAATGCCCAGGTGCAATGCTAGCTTATGCACCATTAGCTGGCAATTTCAAAGCAGCCAATCTAAGAGTGCCGTTCATTTTTCTTGCCGCTGATTGGCTGAAACCTCAGGAGCGTAGATGACAAAGACTGTAGATGTTATCTTCTGCTGTAGTGGTTTCTACTGTGTGCACTGACGCATAGCAAGGTATATTTGGTGTGTAAACTATTAAGAGTTGCAGTTATAAGCATTTTTAAAAGGGGTAAAAGCAGTTGGGGATTTTAGCTACGGTCCTTAACCCCGATAAATACTGGGGAGGTCAGTGAATATTCCTCAGCCAAATTCTGTAAAGAGTGATAAATGTCTCGTTAAAAGTTATCAGTTTTTTTTTTTCATCATACCAATTCTCTCAGTCAAATGATTTAGTATTGCTTCTATTCTCCATCCTGTATGGAGTGTCAGAAGAATGTGACGGGAGGAAGGGTTACCTGAGAGCCAGATGTGATGGTCTGCCCTGCGTAGGGCGACGGGGCCATGCTGGGTTCACTTTTAATGGTGGAGGCGTGTTCGGAGACTGATAGGGAGGACGGGGAGCTAGTGTCAGAGGTGATGGAGCCTAAAAACAAAACAGGAAAATCATTCACTCTCATTATGTTGTGTCTAATGCTATTTTCTTTTCTGTCCTCAAGACTGCTTATGATTTGACCAATCTGATTCCTGTGCGTGGGGAACCAACCTGTGGACGCTTTAGTCTTCGGTATCTTGGGTTTACGCTTTCTTGTCTGAATGCTTTCTTTCTTCATGGCCAGAGGTCTGGGCACCTGGAGGGAGTACAGCAACACATGAGCTGGGCTTCTCTCCAAAACGCCAACACAACAGGAGCCACAGAGTGTGTTATCTCAACTCACACAAGCCCTTCTCCCACACATCACAGCAACCTCCATGCCCTCTGGGAGACTCTGTCTTTCCCCGACGAAGCGAGTTCATTAAAGGGGTGTTGGTGTTGGTGTGACCTACCCCGTGCAGCTTCATGTAGAGTCCGCAGGCGTTACAGACGGGCTCTCCTTCAGCGTTGCGTCGCCATAACGTGGTGGTGCTGGTGTGGCAGTTGGTGCAACACAGGCCGGCCCGGCGGGACGTGGTCTGCTGCAGCACACACACACACACACAAAAAGGCTCAAACACAGGACCGTATGCTCCAGATTCTCCTCTCTAACAATAATTTGTCCCAAAAATATAAATAATTTTCTCTTTTTATTCTAGCACTCAGTTCAAAAAGCTGTGGGGCTGCAAAGAACTTTGTCTAAAAACAGCACACATCAAGGACAAGGTCAGCGGAGGACAAATAAAAACAGGGAGAGAAACACCCACAGTGGCATCTGCAGCCACATCTGCTGTGAAAAGGAGGAGAGTTCCTGGGAATAAAATTAGAGCTGTGGGGCCTTGGCTTGCACCCACAAAAACAGACTGGACATCATTTACAAAACCATGAACATTCCAAGTTTTACTTCATTAGCATTTTATAACCGTTTAATCAACATTTAGCAATCACCAAGTTCATATTAAAATGACATGAGGAGTAAATTATGGGAGGTGTTATGAAAATACAGCTGGTAAAAATGGCTGAAGCCTATACAGAAAATAATTAGGGGGGAAAAAAAGAATTTTGACTTTAAAAAAAAAGAAGAAAAAAAAACTGGGTGGAAAAAAAAAGAAAATCAATTTCTGAGATTAAAGTAAGGAATGTTTTCTTCCAGTGCCTGTAAATCATCTTTCATAGATTTCAGCTATTTCATCGTACACATTCTGAAAACGTCAACTGGTAAGAAGCTGCTTTTTGATTAAGATGTTCATAAATGATTTCTCATCGATTAGTTGATTCTTGTTCTTTTCAATTAGTTAATGCACAAATAGAAAACATATTTGGAAGATTTACTGCAAACAGGACAAATTATAATTTATAAGTTATTATGATTTTATCATTTTGATTGTGTCCTTAAATGGTATTTTGTTTTTATATGCACCCCTTCTGAGGTGTTATTCATGTTCAGAAACAACAACATAATAATAATAATAATAATAATAATAATTTTATTCACTTCTTGATATTCTTCCCAGTGTACATTTTTTTAATGACCCCTTTAGGACCGGTTCCTTCTGTCAGTCTTACCAGCCGTTTCTGGGGCTTAATTAGCGGCCTGTTGATGCCGTTCATCTTGTGGTAGAGTCCGCAGGCGTTGCACAGGTAGTGACCGGTGCCGTCTCTGCGCCACAGCGGCGTGGACACGGAGCCGCAGTTCACGCATTCTCTGCCCTCTGTAGGCATGTCGTCCATCAGCTCTGACGGAAGAAAGGAGACATCCGTCAGATAACAAAAGTGCTCCCTGATGCTCATTGGATCAGTTATAAAATCACAATATTCCCATCTAAGTTCGACATTGAAAACAAATAAGATCGTGGACGGTATAGGGTCACCGGTTCCAGGACAGTACGTGATAAATAACCCGCGGAGGAATGTAACCCCACGCTCTTTCTCCTCCGCTCCGCGTGATGCGGAGATCAAACTGCTCAACCAGTGAGTCGGGAGAGACAGAAGAATGGGGGTGAAGGTGTGTGTGTGTGTGGGGGGGTTGGAGGGAGCGATGGGGGGAAGGTTATCAGGAGAATCCAGGATTCCCCCATCATCCATCACGGCTCTGACAGAGGACGGGCTCCGGCCTCTAGCCGGCCAAATTCCTTCTCCGAGCCGTAGATAGAGCTGGCTTTAAGTCCGGGCTGGGCCGAATCTCTACTCGTCCCTTTAACTGATGGACTTGGTTCACAGTTAAGTTGTTGAGAGGGAGGCATCATGCGCATGCGCTGAGGATTGAGTATCAACGCATTTCAATTAGCATGGAAAACATAATGACGACTGTTTCGTAATGCATTGGGCCTTAAATAACAGGGCTGTGTGACTGTGACTGGTGCTGCTCAGTGCAGCCGACCCGGGTTCGATTCTCAGCCATGGATCGTCTCTGTCTCTTCCCTGTAAGAACACTGAGAACGGAGGCCACAGAAACCTTTTTTTTTTTTTTAAAAAAAAAAGCTGGATCAGAAACATAAAATTTATGTATACAGCTCTGGAAAAAAATTAAGGAACCCCTTAAAATGATCATTTTCACTGATTTTACTTTTTATAGACATATGTTTGAGTAAAATGAACATTGTTCTTTTATTCTATAACAACATGTCTAAGATATTCCAGGCAAAAATGTAGTGTCTATTTCCAGAGAATGAGAAACTGTTAAAAAAAAAAAAAAAAGATGCAGTGCTTTCAGACCTCAAATAATGCAAAGAAAACAAGTTTGAAACTAATGTTTTAACTGATATAAATTTGTTATAAAAGTATTACTGATTGCACTTTAAAAATTAGGTAACTTTATGTTATTAAAGGTAAAGTTTAAACAGTAATGATTTCTTGGTTAATGTCAAGTTGTCATAACAAAGACATTTTGAATAATGTCAACTTTGTATTAAAAGTATCATAATTTACCAAATGACGATTTATGACAACAGTCATAAATATTCATGAAGGCTTATTCATGTTCATGACATGTGATATGTCATGTTTATGAAAGTGTCATGTCAGTCTTATTCAACCCCCTTCAAAAAAAGTGTTACCTTTTTTCCTTAACGCCTATTTTCAGGCACACAATTATTTTATGACTGTAAAACTACAAGGAAACAAGCATTACATTTAATTAACTAAAATATCTGCTTTTCTCTCAATAAAAAACGTGTAGAATGAAATTAAAATGCATTTTTTAACAAGAGGAATAAGAGTATGAACCCTCAAATGATATTCATTCCAACATTCCAAACAAACAAAAACACAGCACAGGGCCTTAAGTGATGCTTCAGGCCTGCTGAAGGTAACGTTGATCTGCAGATTTAGCCAAAGCGGCACATCGTAACTGTGAACACATTTAAAAATGACAGTTTTACTGCTTTATCCTGACCAAAGCTTTTTGTGTTCCTGTTGTTTCTTTGTAACACAGAGGACAAACCACATGAGCAGAGCGATCTTAACAATAAGTCAAACTCAAACGGCATCAAATAAATTCTGTCAACAAAAAAAAAAATAAATAAAAAAGTTGCCAGCTCTTTTTTGGATTGGAGAGATTCTAATAATTTAAGTTACCAGTATGAAAACTGTAAGGAATGTATCAGGTTATCTTCCTTGAAAATGAAACATGTTTTATTTTTAAGCTGCATATGTCTATGCTTCATGAAATTACAGTGTTAAATAAATAACACTAAATAAATAAATAAATAAATAATAATAATAATAATAAAAAACAGATAATCAACCTACAATATAAAGGAATCACCACAGAAAGAGAAACTCAAACCAGTCCACTTTGCCCAGCTAAATCCGTTTGAAATTTTGAAATCAATTTGCAGCATCTTAACATTCTGCCACTTTAATCTTTTGGATTATATCCATCTCATTCTGAGAGGTGATAATGTTCCCAGAATAAACATGCCCTATAGCTGCTCTTTAATTAACCAGAGAGGAAAATGAGATTGAACTCAAGAGGACCCCTCCCCCCAAACCCCCACCCTTCGCTCGCTCCTATACCTGCAAGGTGGAGAGGCATGAGGCGGACCAAGGTGAGAACTGCACCAAACTCTCAGCAGCTCAGTGTTTACTGGTGTGTATTGAACCAACCTCCTGAGGTTCTGGGATTAAATTAACACTTTAATTGATTGCGCTAGGAGAGCATCTGCTTTGGAGAATGTGGATTGGCTCGACCTGACGAGGCATTGTTCAGTGGAGGCGCTCTGATTGGGACTGTTTCTGGGACTCTGATTGAATCTCGGAGCGCATTACACAAGCGTTATACAGCCGCAGGGCTCTCCATCACCTCCTGTAATAAATAACCCGGTCCCGGCGAGGCCTGATAAGAGCATTCTTAAAGAGACAGTCGCTCGTGTAGTTAACAGAAGCTTCGTATAGCATTTAGATGGAGGAAAAAAAAAAAGTTGTATTCAAGGTTCAAAGGTAAATTCGAACTAAAACAATAACCCCCCGCCCCCAGAGTTAAATAGAATGAAATTAAAATCTTTACAAACTAGACTCGATGTAACTCCTTTAAACTTCCAGAACATAATTTGACTCAGATTCGGTTCGACACTCACCCAGACTGGACCTCCGTCCCCCCAGAGCTCCCTGCCGACCCTGCAGACTGATCACCCCGCTCTCGAAGGGCCCCGGCGTCCAGGAGGACGTGGCCATCTCCGGGCTCATGTAAGCGTACGGGCTGGAGTAGGACCCCCCCACGGAGCGCACCAGCGCCCCTCCGTATTGGCTCTGGTAGCCGCCGTCCCGCCCTGGGTTGGTGCTGACCGGCGGGCTGTGCGAGTAGGAGAAGCCGTGCGGAGGGTGAGGGCTGCTGGGGGCGAAGGAGGAGCCGTCCGCGGCGCTCTGGGCCCAGCCGTGGTGCCCGGCCAGGCCGTGGGACTGGTGGGTCGACTCGCAGGTCTGCAGGTAGGGCAGGGTGGGCAGCATGGCTGGGACCCTGGTGGTGGGGACGTACACCGGGGAGCTGGCCGAGGGGTGGATGTAGTTCCCGGTGTCATGGGGGTAAGGGGACTGGTTGGAGGACAGGGCCAGGCTTTGGTACATTCTGAAACTTTTAGCCTTCAGACGAATTGAAGGAAGACAGATGGAGATCCGACTGTCCCCTAACCGGAGAACGTTCCTTTCCTTTTGAACCAGCGGCTCTTCAACAAACTTGTACAGATTCTCCCAACCCACTCTGGCAAAAGAAAGCATCCAGAAAAAACATTTTTAATTCTTAACAAGCACCCAATACCGACCATATTCATATTTAAAACAGGACTTCTACTGAAACAGATCATCAGTGACACTAAAAGCACAAGAAAGATTTTTTTTTGATTCAATGCTTGACAAAAAAAAAAAAAGAAAAAAAACTGTTTCACTTTATCGCAAAACTGGTCACCAGTACTGTAATGTGGGGAAAATTTAAGAAGGCTTTTAAAAGGCACATAAATCAATCGAATTACAATCGAATTGAAAATGCTACACTTACTCAATTAAATTAAATTCTAACGATTAAGACCGTAACATGGTTTTCCAACATGCTAAAAAAGAAACTGAAAATAATACATTGGTTTGTGATTAAGTCGTAAAATATTGAAGAAAGTGACATAAAAACTTTTTCCCTTCCAAGATGTGCTGCTTCTGCTGCCTCGGGTTCAGTTAAAGATATTAAACTTGAATAAACACCACAAAACAGAAAATGTCTCTACCACCGGTCCAATGACAGAGTCCTGCTGAACGCTGCACAAAAATAAATGACATTTCGGTCAGTTCAATTCTGACCGAAATGTTAAGGATTAAATATAATGATAGATGTTAAAGCTGTATGAATATAATTATTGAACATCACATTTTAATGGCTAACATTCACGGGTGTTCAAAATTCCTTTTTATAGTGCATGCAATTTTTCTTAAAAATGGAAAAATGGAAAATTGTCCATAAACAAGTATAAATTTCTCTTGTTTTGTTTAAAATTTCAAATATAGAAATATTCTTTGTACTCTTTCCATAACTTTACAACTGAAAATATAATGTATTAATAAGTTAAATTTTGATATTACATAGCCTATAAATAACAGGCCAAATACTGATATTATTTCTCACATGCCTTCGATTTTTTTTTTTTATTATTCGGTGCGCTCAATAAAGACAAAAAAAAACACAGATGCATTAAAATATTAATGATCAACAATCATCGATATGCATCAGTCATATTTTACTCTCATCGCCCTTGCTTTACGTGAAACGGATCAAAACGACATTAAGTGTCGCTGCTATCTGTAGAGGCGCAGATAGAGCCCAGATCCTCCGGCCTCATTACATCCCGACCCGAGCGGAAACCGAATCGCAGATCGGTCCACATTTATCTCTCCCCTTTGCAGATATATATTTTTTTCTTCTATAAATAGAAACTCAAATCGCATTAAAAAAAAAAAGTTGATAATGGCTCCTGCTTCTCTCCGTTCCTAGGCCTCTCGGAGTTTTATCTCACCAGATAAGGTCGGTCCGGTGATAAAGCGGGTCCGGTCCCCCCTCAGCAGAGACCCAGCCTTAAGAGAGGAGCTCAGCTGGGCAAGCCTTGACCACACCACACAGACACGGAGCCTCTCCGCAGCTCTATGCGTTTGTGCGTTAAAAAAAAAAGAAAAAGAAAGAAAGAAAAGTTGGAGAAGATGGAACCGAAGTTGCTCCTGTTGGGTGATTGTTCGCGGTTTTTTTTTTTTTTTTTTTTTGTTCTTGTTTGGATCCGCTGATCGCTGCAGCGCGTCTCTTCCTCTCGGTGTATCTGCAGATAGCTGCTGCCGCTGATAATTTTTGATATGAGTGTGCGCCTCCGCGCTCTCCTATTGGAACATTTGTACGGGGGAGAAAAAAAAAAGAAACACGTGACCCAAGCCGCCGCTCAGAGGTAGGCCAAGGTGGGGAGGAGAGGAAAAGGTGGAGGGGGAGGACCCCTGCAGCGGAGGGCCCAAAGCTCCGCAGTATGGCCGTCGAATAAGGTCCCCGCTTTCACCAGCGTCCTGGGTTAACTTTTCAAGCGCTTCATTCTAAAGACTGATAATATTTTTTAATTATGGATTTTGTTGAAGGGATTTTCTTCAACCTCTACAAACCTAGAACAGAGCCCGGTTTGTGAAATTGAAAGTTGGCTCCATCGCTGGAAAGTAAAAGTTCTACTTTTATAATTGTGAACTTGTTCACTTTAAGGGCCAAACAGAGCGATAAGACGCCTGAACAACTAACCTCATGCAGAACAATCCAGCATAACACAGATATGAGCGGATAACAGAAGGATAAAATGGCATTTATGACATTACCTGGTTAAAGGATATACAACTATAACATGTTGTGCATGTTGTTTTATAATAATAATAATAATAATAATAATAATAATAATAATGGTTATTATTAATAAACTAATAATAAAAAGTAATAATAATGGTTATTATTAATAAATAATAATAACATAATACTACTTGTTATTATTATTATTATTATTATTATTATTATTATTATTATTATTAGCTGCGTCTTGTCTACAATTTAACATCTTCAGAACAAAATCCAACCGTGATTTAATAGGGAAAAACAAGTTAAGGATGTACAATAATAATAATAATAATAATAATAATAATATAATATAGTTTTATTACAACAAAATATTCCATCTCTATCTCCAGTATGAACAATTTTCAAGGCTCTCTTCTCTTCTCTTCTCTTCTCTTCTCTTCTCTTCTCTTCTCTTCTCTTCTCTTCTCTTCTCTTCGAGGCCCTGAGTACTAGTGGCCCTCTTTGATCGGCCTAATGCCATTAAGTCCCGACTCAGTGAACGCGTCCTGTCCGGAGAGCATTAATTAACCCTCCTGCGTGCCGCTTTATTAGATCTGTTTGTTTCCGCTCCTCTTCTGACAGTCGGACGTTTAGCTGCGAGGCCAAAAGTCTTTCACCGCTGAGACTGAGCGAATTCTATTGGCTGAAAATGAAACGTTTTTATTATCGCACCGCGGCAAACACCGGACCATGCAGACAGGCCGAAACATTCACACGACTCATGCTTGATCTGTATTCATGTTCACGCATATGTGTAATTGTTCTTTATTGATCATTGGGAAAACTCATTTGTGAATATAAAAACACTAACATCAGTATATAAACAGATTACAGGAACGGAAGGTTAAATTAAATCAAATAGAAACCAGATAATATGGGAAATCTTTAAAGAATATGTTCTTTTGTATAAAGTTATATGTGAAAAATAAATTATAAATATTCCACCAAATGGGGATAGAATTTCAGTACAGACAGACAGACAGACAGACAGACAGACAGACAGACAGACAGACAGACAGATAGATAGATAGATAGATAGATAGATAGATAGATAGATAGATTCATTCAACATTGATTTTCCCATCAATTAGAGCTTAGATATGTTGGAGAACAAAACAAATGTGTATTAAAAATATTTAAGGCATGATAAAACATCGAACCATTTGGTACTTCCTGATGGATTCTGAGCAAAAGTCTCCTCCAGCTCTCACTTCTGGACAATATTTCAGTTTCTGTTATTTCTTACCAATAATAATTGTTGTCAGTTGAACCTCTGGGTGTTTAGAGACGAGTCACAGTGAAGCTACTTCATCCCGTTGCTTCAGTTGACTATCTGAACATTTCTAAAGATCACAGTGTGACATTCAGAAAATGATTTCATCTCTACCGAGGTGGTTCCTGAAGAGCTCACATGGCAACGGATGATCGACTAATAATGACATCTATATCATCCTACATCACTTTTTATTGTTTCTTGAATATAGATATTTTAGACTCTGCTCATCTGCTCGAGACGAGGCAGCTTTTGCTTTTTCCTGGGTTTCTTTCTTTTTTTGTTGCTTTGTTTGCTTTCTTTCATTGTTCATAAGAACACATTGCACAGCATGCAGTCACATACAAGCAAAATCGGTGCAAAATGAGAGGGGGAAAAAAAGCCAAAGAAAAACTGTGAAAGACCTTCAGAGCACTTTAAAACTTCTAGAAAGGACTGCTTGGAGGCAAAGTGTAAAGAAGTAGTGGTGTTTTAGAAGTTTGGACTATATTGTAAATTGTAAAAAGAAATAAAAGAGACTCTGGTAGCTAATAGTAGAAACAGAAGAGGAGTTATCTTTATTGATCTACAGGAAAACAATCCCATATTTTATTGTGGAACTGCTCCTCAAATGATACACTTTCTGCCTGGGTATGAAGAACAGCTCCCTCCAGTGGTTGCTTTGAGAAAAACAATGATCTTTTCACCGCTCTTGAAAGAAACATTTTCTTTGACTGTTTTCTTTGCAGTGCATTTCCTGGTTTATCAGAAATAAAACAAGAGATGATTACTCTCACGTTAGACATTTTATTTACAGCTTTAATCGCTCTTCATGCTGGAAGAAGATGCTTCTCCCAAGCACTGACTCAAAATGGCCTTCTGGCTGAAACTGTGATTAAAAAGACGGGGGCAAATACAGAGAGAAATGTTCGTAAAATTCAAAACAAGCAAGAAGAAACATGGGGTCTGATAGAAACAACTGATTAAAGTGGCTGCAGCTCATGACTACATTTACACATGTACAATTATTTATCGAAAAGCCTTCTGTAGTGCATCACAAACCCCATTATTTGGTATGAAGCGATTAACTTTTAAAGCTTCTCCCAGAAGGACAGTTCATATCGCAAAAGGTAAAAGAGCATGGTCCTTAAAAAGCTAAGCAGCACAATATGTGTAATAACTTGCAGATATGCTGTTTAAAAGGCACAGAGTACTGCTGGGTTGAGTCTCCGACTGCTGCAGCATCTAAAGAAAAAGTGAAATTACATTTAATTTAATTTATTTTATAGTTTTCTTTTATTTTAAGTACTAACATGTGTTTTGTTTCTTTTATGTTATTTTACAGCAAATTTACAAGTCATGGTAATACAGTTTCAGTTGAATTGGATTTTTTTGTGTGCTTGATTTAGTGTTTTATTTTATTTGTGTAAAATGAAAGAAAGACATTGAGTTAATTCAGTTTTGTTTATACTTCAATTAGTTTTCACCCTGTAGTCTTATTTTATATAACTTTGCAAAATAATACAACCAAACAACAGAGAGAGCATAAAGACATTGTAGGATCAGTCAAAGTTCTTTCAGCGATGAATCGCCTCCATCTCCGAGAAAAAATGTTAACAACAATGAAAAGGCAAAGGAAAACGATGAAATATATGAACTGTAACAACTGGAGTGAAGACGATACTTTGTTGAGAAGGATATTTGCTAATATTTTTGTGCACACATCCTGTTCATTCTGTGGGTTAAAAATAAATTTCCAAGTTTAAGTACATACATGTACAAAAAAAAAGAAAGAAAAGCAAACATTTAATTTGAAAATTGGTACAGAATAACCAAAGCTTTCAACCGTAGATTTCATTTTCCATATTCTACTTCTAAAAGCTTTACTCTGAATGCCATCACAAAACATTTTTGCTCCCTGAGAGAGAGAAGCTGTGAGGAAGGTTTAGCACAGGGAGTAATTGTGCTCTCTCGATGCTGGGAGCCTGATAGCTGCCTTATGGATGAAGTGATCGCTGAGGGCCTGCTCCAGCGCCGCCTCGCTCTGCTCCCCCCCGGTCAGTCTGTGGTTATGTCAATAATAAACTGGGACTGAGCGTTCCCTCTGCGGGCCGCATATCTGCTGTTTATGTCAGTTTTTGCTCATGTTTCTGCTGTTTGGCTGATAGCTCTATCCACCCGGGGAGGCATGGTGCGTGGAGAGAAGCGTCTTTCCACTTTGATCACCCTCGAATGCGACGCCACTGTCCTTTATGGCTGCATTCTTTTCGACAGGAATGGAATTCCAGCCTCTGTCTTCATTTTACATACACAAGGCTGCAAGATAAGTGAGGAATTTCCCAAAGGTATTTATTGTCAATGAGGGAGCAGACGGAGTTTGTGCTGTCTGTCTATCTGTCTGTCTGTCTGTCTTGTTTTAAGGCTTTTTCTCTAATTTCTTGTCAGCCGTGCAAATTGAAGCTGATCACTCCTGATAAGACCGCATCCACTCTTCATTCATCACATTATCAGCCCCAAAACCATAATGAGCAGTTGGAAGAAATGTGTTTTGTCGTTGGTGTATGAGGAGGCTAACTGACAGGAGACAGGAGTGAAGCTCAGATAGCAGCTGATCCCAGGTCTGCAGGACGCAGATCCAAGCTGTTTTTCTGATCGTTTTCTATAAACAGCTCAGACTGATGATTTGTAGGTGAGGTAAATGGGCCCAATACTATATTTTCTGTTGGGTAAATATTAACACAGCATGCATTTGAATGCCAGCCTGGCCGTTGCCTTTCTATGCAGTTCCACTTGATTCTCATCTCCCTTCAGTGCTCTGTCTGGGATTTCTCCAATGGAGGTGGATTTATCAGGATGTAAATGTTAGTGATTGGGTAAAATCAGATCCAGTCATTTAAAACTGAAACAGAGGCCATGTTATAAGACACCGTTTCTCAATAGCCGAGGGTCTATATTCTCTGTTAATGTTTTGTACAAAATTAAAACTGATTTCACCTTGTGCACTGTCATTTTCAACATCATAGTACGCCATGTGTAATTTGAGGTCATTTTTGACATCATACTGTCCTATGTGCAGGCTATCCTATGTGTTGTTTGAGGTAATTTCCGATGTCATAGAATACTATATGTACTTTGAGGTCATATTTGACGTCATTGTATACTATGTGTCATTTAAGGTAATTTTCAAAGTCATACTGTAATATGTTGCCTTAGAGGTCACTTTTGATGCAAGAGTATACTATTCGTCCTTTGAGGTCATATTCGATGTCATAGTAGGCTTTACTATGTGCCGTTTGAGGTCATGTTCCAATTAAATATCCTCCACACCCAGTCCCTTTTTGTCCACAAATGGTCAGATTGACCCCATGTGCTCTTTTATGTGTTTCATTTTTCATTTTTCTTGGTCTCTAATTGAACAGAGTCTATCGAACTACCAGGTGTGAAAACACTCATAAACACCACAGCCTACATGAATTTTGCATAGTAGGTTAAATACTTCTTTTTATACTTTGGTAAGGTTTAATTTCCCAGTAGACATCAGATTAACTGCATCATCATCATCATCATCATCTGTATGAACAGTTAAGAAAATGGACCCATAAATTCCTGTGTTTTTAACCTTCAGCTTGCCATCAGGAAATGATGGGGAAGACCATCCTGTAATCTCATACTGAAGGCAAATTGTTCACTAATTCTTTTCTTACACGACAGATGACTCTTTTCCCATTAATCACCATTTTCTGCCATTTTCCAGTCCGCCAGCCTGACCGAACTCCAGTGGGGCTCACTCCTTCTCGCTGATGTCATGTTTCCGCCCCAAACAGCAGTCAGGTCGTCCCAACAATGTGAACCTTCTCATGTGCTGTCCCAGCCGCAGACCTCCACCAGAAATAGTGTACACAAGCAGCAGATAGAGAGGGAGGAAAGAAGGATTTAAAGGCATACAAGGCCCAAGCCTGTGGAGCGCTGCTCAGTGGGGAATGTGAAGTAGGAGTCAGCCTAATCTCCAGCACCCAAAAGAGACTGGCTCCTGTCTGCCTGACTGCCACTGCCATATCTGTGTTTCATTTCAGCCTGTCAGGTCCTATCTGGCTGCCCCGAAAACTGCTTCTGCCGGCTTCAGGACCCCCTGACAGTAGGGAGAGGATCTAGACCAGGGGTGTCAAACTCCAGTCCTCGAGGGCCGGTGTCCTGCAGTTTTTAGATGTACCACAGGTACAAAACACTGGAATGAAATGGCTTAATTACCTCCTCCTTGTGTAGGTAAGTTCACCAGAGTCCTGCTAATGACCTAATTATTCTATTCAGGTGTGGTGCAGCAGAGGCACATCTAAAAGTTGCAGGACACCGGCCCTCGAGGCCTGGAGTTTGACACCTGTGATCTAGACTGTTTACGTGTGGTTATTTGCTTGGATACATTTCCTTAAATACATGTGTTGTTGCACAGTAATTTTGATTTTTCTTTTTGTAAACTTAAAAAAAGAAATCATCAGTGTTTAGGGATTACACTTTGCAAACATACCCTAATAAAATTAAATGTTAAAGACACATTCGAATACACAAACAAGGTGGAAGCAAAAACAAAGAAAGAAAGAAAGAAAGAAAGGAAGAAACAAACAAACAAACAAACAAACAAAACAGAAAATAAACATACAAACATTCCATAACTTAATTCCACAACACCGAAAGATTCTCGAAACAGTTTTAACTTATTCAAAATAATTTCTAATTCAAGAGACAAAGAAGTTCAGCAAGAAAAATCAGGATTATTTTTATTATTTAATTTATTTTTAAAGGGATTTCTTGGGTCTTGTGTTCTTTATTTGACAGTTATTACATATATTACGTTGTGATAGAGACAAAAACATTCGGCAAAGGTCAAGTTACCAAGTTACATGAGTTGTGCGCTTTACCCCTGCACTACCACGGCCCAGATCAGGATTATCTTTAAACATTACATATCATTTTTATGTTTCCTTTTCAATAGTGTTCAGGATTTGGAGCTCATTGTTGTGTCTTACATTTCCATGACCAAAGTCAAGAAATGCAGTAAATTCTTACTTTAGCTGAAGTCATTAAAGCTGCAACTTTTATACAAATATATTTTACATATTTATTAAAATTGCCACTATGTAGTGACAGCATGGTATGAAACCGGTGATAAGAAAAACATTGAGCTCCTCCACCTTCCCCTATTTTCCCCAGCAGTAACTAGAAACAACCAATCAGAGTCAGGAGGCGTGTCTTAGCGTTGTCAATCACCCTCTGTGTAGAGCTGCTACTCAATTAAATTCAGTTTATTTATAAAGCGATATACTACAACTTTAATTACTGTTACTTTTAATATTTTCCCCATTTGTCATCTGAACTGCATCTGTGGCTCTTTTTTCTCTTTTGATTCCATACTCTACTCCATCTCCAGGTGAGATTTCAGGGAAAAACCTTGGAGAACACAAGCAGCCTCCAGTTAGACACCAAGTGTGGAAGAGAAGAACCAAAAGCAATAGGAAAACTACCAGAGTGTAGAAGTTACTACCCAGGTTGACATTCAGATGTAGAATGACTGGAAGATAGTTCTGCTTCAGATTCTCTACTCCTGTGTGACAACTGGCTGGATGAGCTCCACATCATGCATCTGTTGCCACCGCTCCCCCGTCCTCCACCCAGCAGTCCTGGTATCTTGCTGCCACAACAATAAATCACTTTGACCTTTCTACAGAAATGTTGCATTTGCTCAAAGCTCTTCGTAATCCCTCATGCTCTAGCAATAGAAAACCTGCTGAGTTCTTAATACTCCCCAGAAGAGCTCACCATGCAGATCATCACCTTTCAGGCTTATTTTCTACATTTACATCCAGCATGAAGATGGTGTGCTCAAAACAGAACTTAGAGCTTTAAATTAAGCTTTAATTGAACCCTGGGATTCCACACCTGCCTGTCCTGCACGGTGATCCTGTCCCATGAGGTTCCGTCGTATCTGATAACGCTGAATGCAATTACTTGTCATTACTCAATTTAATCCGCTGCAGATTGAGCCTTTTCTTTTGTCCAAACAATGATGAAGAGTTAAATAGGGTGTGAAACATCGTGCTTTCCCCAAAGTGCCATAAAAGGCTAATTTACACAGATCATTTACCTACAGTTCAGCCACACAACACGGAGCCTCACGGCCAGCTGTCACTTCTGCTGCAAACAGAGGTTCCCATCATCTGAGACAAAACCAAAAGAGACACACAGATACTTTCAGCGCATATATGTTTATATTCCATAACCAATTTGGTTTCTTCTGGCATCAGTGATGATTTTTTATGTATTTTGTTGCCTGCTGGTGTCCAGAACAACTGGACCATGGTGTTCTGATTGGGAGCTCTGAGAAGACAAACATCAATATGGGTCACAGGAGACGAACCGAAGACGCACAGACGACTGATAATCCATGTTTGTGCATGTGTTAGAGTGCAGGACTATTGACTGATATCTGTGGACAATAGGATGCGATCACTCACCTGACAATGCCGTCATAAGGTTTGTTTACCCATAAATGATGGAGTGAAGACAAAATATTCTAAAGACTTTCAAAAACAGCAAAAAAAAAAAAAAAAGCAACCATAAAACACTTTACATCAGGAGTATCACTGTGTTCCCAAAGTGAGTTAATATAATTAAATCGAATACAGACTCACAAAATCAACTGATCCTTTCCAATAATCTTTCACTTTCCCTCTCTTAATATTAATATAACTACCATGGTCAGTACGGTCAGTTGAAAAGCGCCTCTGTGCTCCTTAAACAGAGTTAAACTCTTGGGGCAGGTGAAAGGTCAGATCTGTGACAAAACATTTTACAGGTCAATTGTGTGTTTAGTAAGAGCAGAATCAGATGCTTGAGTAAATGACAGGGGAAAAGTACAAAGTAAGTCATAGAACCATGGAGTTGATAGAAAAGTGTAATGTGAAGTGATTATAAACAGGCAGAAAATTAGTTTGGCTAAAATAAATGTCTTAATATAAACAGAATAATATTTCAAAGTTTGACATGAGTACAACCTAGAACTAAAACGTAACAGTTGGTCTAATTTCAAATGAACAAGTTGTTGGTGAAAGTGTAAATCTTTGCTATTTTTATAGATTGAAGGGAAATATTTAGTCAGGTCTTCCAGCTTTGGTGCTTCCTCTAGTCCTACACCTACATTATGCTGCAAAGGTTTGTTTTATACATCTTGAACTTTTAACACATAAAAACAACCTTTACTGTTTGAATGTTATTTGTCGTTGTCCCGCAAAAAAGTGGTACATTAACCATAAAAAAGAAGGAAAATAAAAAAAATGGGAAATCCAGACTAACCCACAGACTAGTCCCAGTGCAGCAGACTGAAGGGACAGTTTAACACTGTTGAGCACCTGCTGCTGTTGTTACAGAGCAAAGTCAAAGTTCATTCACTTCTCAGCACATTCAAAGGATTTATTGCTACAGAATGTAATATTCTCTGCAAATGACTTCTTCTAATTACTTCTTAAAATGTCTTTGTGAATACATAAATTGGGTAGCACAGGTCTTTCTGCATGGAGTTTGGATGTTCTCCCTGTGCATGGTGGGTTCTCTCCGGGTTCTCCAAGGCGGAGCTTTGGGGAAATAGGTGGTGCTTTGTATGAGCAGGTGTTAAAGCTGCAGTATGTAACTTACAAAAAAAAGATGTTTGTTACATCTTTGGTAAACTTTCACTGTGTCGTGATAATACATTATGAGACAGATAATCTGTGGAAAAAACAAACTAAGTTCCTATGTCTTTACTCAGCTTCAGTCTGCAGCAGAACTGTGCTTCCCACACATCTCCACAAACAAACTAGATTTTCTAGATAAATGAACTGGAGTTCATTTAAAGCAGAATCAACAGGGCTGCTGTGAAAACACCTTTAATTCTTGGAAGCCAAAGATGCAGAAATGAAGGCAGGACCAGCTGGTTATTTTCACACAACCATGCACATTTTTTTTTCAAATGGAGTGAAAAAGCACAGAAAAACAAGCTGGGTACCAAAGCTGCTTGCAGACAGACACAAAGGCACGGCCTCCATCCGGGCTGCAGGGATCTTATCTTGAGCAAACGCGACTCCACATGTTGGGCCGTCTGCTGGAATGTCCAGGTGAGCTCTTCACCTGACTCACCTGTTTTCATGTGTCTCACATGAAAACAACACTTCCTGTCAGAATGTGATTAATGCTGTTGGTAGTAGCTGCAGTCGTTTGCATTGGTTCAGTTCATTTACACCAGTTAGATGTAAAAATTTAATCATAAAGCCAGAAAACACAACAATTACAAAACACGGTGCTGGGCCATTTATTGGAAGAACTGATAAAGGGGGGATGTTTTTTTTTCTATTATCACAGCCAATGAGGACAGAAAAAAAATCGTTCAAAGGAAAATGATCTTTGGAGTCTTAAGATTTTCAACAGTTTGTTTTTTGTTTATTTTTTGTCTAAATATGAAAGATGTATTGGTTTTGAGTATATTTCCACATTATTATCAATCTGGTATGGTTTATCAAATACTTAAAGAGGTATCTCAATTTTCCAAAAGCTGAAAGAGTAATACTGTACTGCCAGAGAATTTCTCTGGTTTTTGGTTTATACCTTATTTAATCCAGTAATTTCTCATTCCCACACTGCACTTTTATGTATTGTTCTTTGTATGCATGTCTTTGCGTACCTTAGAAACATTTCGTATTATGTATGAATTTTGTTGCCGTCCCTAAGTTCTTGCATCATTTTTGATTTTGTTTCCCCTTTTCCTACTAAAAAAATCCTCCTTGAACTTGTTTTTGAATGAAGCTTTTGATGCTTTTTCACTGACCATCAGCAAAACCTGAGTGAATAACTCTAGTTTGTCAAAGTATTTTTCAAAAAATACCTGTAAGAACATAAACTTTGATCAAATTCCTTTAAGTTCCTTTTTTCAAAAGATTTTCCTGATAACTGATTTTTTATTTAATTTCCTAACTATTTGACAAATCAATAATAAAAACATGGAATTTCACATAATATATTTTTCTTAGGTTTTAATAGTGGATAGAAAATCTCTTTATTTTCGCCTCAGATTGTTAGAAGATGCAATGCTGAGAGACACCAGAGGGGGGCAGTAAGAACATATTCATCAGCTTCTGTGACGGCTCCCTGCACTGCGTCTGCAGAGACCAGGAGACTGCAGTCAGAGAAACTTCTCTGGACTCATTGTTCCGATTCAGCTCCACTGTAAAATTTACTCCTGCAACGGTCCGTTTGAATGGGGTCAGCTGGAGAGTCGCTGAGGCCCAGTGGTCCAGGAAAAACACTTTAGGAAGGAAGAACAACTTTTGGAAAACACAGAAAGCATCTCCACACGAAGCGCTGGAGTATCACCAGGCTGAACACTGAAACCGAAAAGTACTGAACGCTCAAATCAGATGTATAAAAGACTTAAAGACTAACTCTGTTATTGCAATAAAAATGATAGCATGACAAAAAGCTGACACCAAATAAAATCATTTCCCTGGAAAGAAACTGTTCATGTCTGTTCATGTCTTGAAGAACAGTCACACCACTGGTAGTAAAACAAATATCAATCTGTCTCATCCAAAAGTAAGAGAACAGAAGTTGTAAATCGGAACATCTGAAGCGAATACGAAGTGTCTCAGATGAGCAGCTGCTCTGAAGAGAAAGGGGCCGTCGACAGTCGGGGGTTGCAGTGGCCACAGACTGACCAAAGCATCTGACCAGCGAAGACTGAAAGAATTCAGGCTGGACTGATAAATCTCCACTTTTGCTGAAGCAGCAGATGGCGGCCTCCGAATTTTGTGTTAATAGCATGAATCTATAGACTCGACCTGATTTGTGTCAACAACGCAGGCTGCTGCTGCCGGCGTAATGGTGGGGTTGAATGTTCTTTGGCACACTTTCAGCCCTTTAATACCAATCAATCATTGTTGGAAAGCCACAGTTTATCTTAGTGTTTGTTGTTGCTGACCATGTACATCTCTTTACTGCCACACTTTTCCATCGTCTAATGGCTGCTTCCAATAGGATAATGCACCATCTCAGAAGGCAAAAGTTATCTTTGACTAATGTGAATGACATGGGCTCAGTGGACCCCAGGGGGCTCCTGACTCATCACATCCAAATGTAGAGAAACAAAGCAGAGGATTGGGTAAAGTCGAAAGTTCCAAGAGGTCTTTACTACTGCTTTGTTCAAAATGCTCCATCTTTTTGCTCTTTGTTACATCTGCGTTTTATGCTGTGATTCACAGTGAAACTTGTTCTTTACTGCTTCGACTCAACAGAGAAACAGCAGGAAGTTCTTATTGCTAGATTCAGTCACCTGAGTATAGCTGTTAGCTTGATTCTCACCTGATTTTTCCCAGATTCTCCGAAATAGAACTCATTCGAACGTCTGTCTGCTGAAGGTCCATTTCTGAATAGTCATAAAGTTAACCTCAAATGAATTTATGCCTCAGCAGATTTAAATGTTAAGTCGTCTCTACATCCCGACATTCCCTCTAATGGTAGCGTTTCCCAGTGTCCCATTCAGTCCGACAGACAATATGAGGAAAGAGCGAAAGATTAGGGTTATGGAAACCTGGGCTCAGAGACCTGAAGCCCGTCACCAAGGATACGTGATCAGCAGAAACTTGACATTTTATTTTTATTTATTTTTGCATTTAAAAAAAACTGTAACAGAGGAGCGATGCGATGACTTCCTGAAGGTGGAGTTTCAGAAAGAACAGGAGTTTCTTAAAGAGACAGAGACCCAACTTCAGGGCGTTAAATTACAAAGCCAAATTTCTTATTTAATATAAGAATTAAATATGTCTTTTATAACAACTGACGGTAACATACTTACTGTGCTATAAAATGGGACTTTTTCCTTGGAAAATAAAACAAGAAACTGGGATTTTCTACAGTTTTGCTTGTTAAAATAAATACTTGGGATTTTGTTTCTGCTCAAAATTAAAAAAAAAATATTTTCTAGGCTCATTCTTGTCAATTCAGATCTTGAATTGCCTCTTCAGGTGGGTGTATCGTATCATTGTGTTCTGTATTTTCCTCTGAGTGAAAGTCTGTACAACCCAAGAAAATCCCAACGACCAGATGTTTGTGATCCATTACAAATGGCGCTGAGAGTGCTGGGGTAAGTCTTGAACTTGTAATACCATCCTTTATGATTTGTCACTGCATTATGAGCTCCAGCATGTGCAGTGAAACACCATACCTCCCAGCTCTGTAGCATTTTTACAATGCATAATGCTCCCTCCTCATTGGGCATGGACATCAAGGCTGCTGTCTGCCAATATCCCATTAACTGTGACCTCTGTGGGACAATGACAGATGATCAGTTATGCCTGAGCGCAGTCTTGACTATTAGTTATGCCTGAAGAGGTCAAATGAATTGGTGTCGTCTTGAAGCTGTTCTGCAGAATGTCTGCAGATTTTTACACTGTGGTGATTTTTAAGTCACCGTGCATTTTTTTTTTCCTTTTCCCACCAAGGTGTCTCTTGTATCTCTCACTCCAGGAAAGAGGTCGGTCAACAGGGACTTGGGTAATAGCTCCCAGTGTGTTCTCTAATGTGAGAGAGAACAGGAGGCATGCTGACCATAATCATATTAGGCAGCACTTCACTAAATAAAGCAAAAGGCCCTTCTCATCAAATCCACACAGCCACTAAATGGGCCTCTAAGGCTCTGTGGCAACGTACTCCTTTGCATGTGTGTGTGTGTGTGTGTGTGTGTGTGTGAGTGTGTATGTTTTACAGATATGGATAATCAAAGAAAATGCGTAGATGAAAATTTATTGTGCCAAGCAAAACCATTATTTTGTGCAATCATTTCTTTACATTAGCCACCCAGGCCTTTTAGACAAGTCAGAATTGTATGCGCAGGCGTGTAACGTGGCGCACACACTGACAAACTCCCCGTCCATTAATAAATGCTTCATCAAGTTTGGAGCAGCAGCGTGTCCTTGCAGCCCTGGGCGGTTCAGGTTTGCTGTCCAAAGCTGTTTTGGACTACAGGGAGTTTGTGTATGAGGAAAGTGTGAGCTCGTTATAAAGAGAGATAGACAGGATGTTTGCATGCACGCAGTCCTAAACGTCCCCATGCTGTTTATTAGAATGTGGCTCTAGGGGACCTGCTCAGCTCAAACCGACTGTTCCTGGACAGCAACTCAGTATCAGCGAGGCCTTCACAGAGACAGCAGCAGATTAAAACAGAGGAAGATTTGCGTCAAACTTATTTTGCAAAATTATTGTAAATACAGCAAAGTTTATGAAGTAATCATGTGGAAAACAAATACACTTGCTTTTTCAAGCAAAGCACAAAGGAATATAAAAGAGTAAAATGATGAATAATGAACTTTAATATTAGACAGCCAAACTGCAGGCAACGGCTGAAGTGTGGCATTACATGGATTTATTTTTTCAAAAAAAAACAAAAACAAAAAAAACACAGCCTTGACTTGTGCTAAAACAGATATGACCTGAGTTAAAGACAGCAGAGGACAATGAAGAGCCAGAAACCTAAACAGCCAGAATAACTTAGAAGATAAACCTACTAGAAATAACTAATAATGTAAAAACTAGGAACTATAAATAACTCGTACCAAAACCACAAATCAAAGCATCCAAAAATCCTGACTTTTAACTTTTTGGCAAAATCCTAATGAGAGAAATGGATCTGACAGGGAAGAGCTGAAAAATCACACATTATATGTATGTATGTAAAAGGACTTGACCAAACACTCAGTATGTGTGGTGATGAGCTGATGAAGCACTAGAACCACTTTGGTGGAAAAATCTGATTGGAGGATCAGTGGATAATGGAGCCACTCACCTTTTCTCTAAAGCCAGGTCTGAACCGTCTGTTTCATAATGAAAGAACGTTTGGCACAGTGGTTTACTGCTCTAGTTATTCATGTGTGATTTTATTTGCATTTCTTATTTAATTAGTAGAAACGCCTCAACCGCGAGATTGTGTTTGTTCAACACTAGCAGACTACTGGGAAACGTTTTATGCAGATTTGTCATTTAAACGCAGTTATTGTGTGTAGGGTTCTCCTCAGGGGAGATCCCGCTAATGTTCAACGCAGATGAATGTTGAAACCACACCCGTTTGGTTCCACAGTCTCAGCTACACGATCTGAAACCGCAAAAGACCCGCACCGTCATTGGATCATGTGTGCTATGAAAAGAGGTTTGCAGGTCAGTCAGCTGGCCATGCAGTCAGCACACACAGGCCCGCTGCTTGCAGTTTACCAGCTGCTACCTCAGTAAGAGTGATGGGTTCTATTGCTTTAGCTTCCACATCGTAACCGGGTGTAGTTTTGCCACTGGAAGAATTTCAAATCTGTTTCCAATCTGTCTTTGTTGTAAGCAAGGGGAAAAAAAGTGTATTGGCTCTCTTTCAGTTCGCTAACTTGTAGTACACAACAGACAGGAGAAGCCGAAGTGCTGAATTTCTTTATGCACCGTATGTCATGTTGTATGTTGGGAAAAAAAAAAAGACCTGAATGCAGAGCAGAACTGTGGTGAGAAGGAATATTTTAGTGGAGTAAAATAACTTGCAAAACAAATGCAGAGAGCAGGTCTTGGAACATGGGAAGAAAAGAGAGAAACGGTAGAAACAAGTAAACAATGAAAATCCAGGAGCTTTAGTTTAGTTCATACAAGATCATCAGGCCAAATTCTGACCCAATTCCCACCTTTTTGGCAACTTCAGGATGCTCCGATTGTTGTGATGTCTCTAAAGAAAAACCTCAGAGTTAGTCTTGCTGTGCGAGGTGTGCTAAGAGTGACCTGCTCTGCTCTAAAGTCCTGACATGGGGCCTGGTTGTGTCCTGGGCTGTTCAGACCTGCCTGAAGTTTGGTGCCTTCTCCTCAGGTGGATTTTCTCCGAGTAGAAAATATTAAAGTTAATTTCATAAGTCCCAGTAAGTCACAACCACTGCAGCAGTAAGAATATTTATATAATTTTATAAAGTGTTCTGTACGGAAAAAATACAAAGAACTAGAGAACAGTCACAAAAAAAAACTCACCTAACAATGTAATGTTTGTAAACACAGCAGATGCGCATGCAACTTGACTGCAGAGAGAGCTGGCTGACCTTTAAACTTTCACTGGTTACCATGGCTACCTGCATTTATCTTGCCATTTTAACATTAGTCAGCATATTAGTCAGCGTATTATTTTATCACAGGGTGTTAACATTAGTCGACCCAAATGTATTACTTCAGTAGCCGGGCATTGCTTACTTGGAATATTAAAGCAGTTTTGTCCACAGTAAGATCAGCTGCCAATGAGATAAACAGAGTCCCTCTAAGTCAGATAAACATTTCCACGATGAGTAATGGTGCAAGAACGGAGTTTTTCTAAAACTGTAAATTAAAAAAAAAAAAAAAAAAACAGAACGGAATTCATATTTAGCGTTAAAAAGACAAACGAAGTACAATTATTTCTTCCTGTTTTGGACAGAATTAGTGTAAAAATGAACAAGTAGCTGCAGCAGTCAAGGCAGGTGATAAGCTAAGCCTTCTGAAATTAAAAGTGCAGCAGGTTTAAACGCAGGTGGTGCAGGATACTGAGACGCTGTTCTGAAAATAAAACTTCTGATACTTACAGACGCCTCAACGCTGCATGGATGAGTTACAGTGGCTAAGGGTTGTAAATAGTTTTATTAGCCTAACTGCAAACAGTGTAAATAGTTTGAAGAACACATTCTTGCTGTCTGCAGGCGATTTGTGCAGTACAGTGTGTGCTATAACAACATGACACAGACTGGTGATCCCTCTGTGCTCCCCAGTCAGACAAAGGTTCAGATCAGGTTTGTCGAAAGTGCATTTCAACCAACAGCTATTTATTCATTACAACAATTCTACAGCAACGCACCAATGTATGACAGTAGCTTAGCTAAATGTGCTGTCGATAACGGGCCACAGAGCAGCGGACTGAGTGGAAAACTCACTCTGAGAAACAAGTACAGATAGAAAGTTAGTCACAAGCAACTGTGTGTTCTCACTAAAAAGTCCTGAACTCATTGATTTGTTCAGGTAGCTACACTGGCTTCTATCCTTTTAGCAGATAATTGTACTGCATTGGAGCTGCAGTGGTTTAGGTTTAAAACACAGTACTTACATGCATATGCACATACAGTGGTTCAATGGAGCCCACCAAGCTCAGTATAGCTTCTTTTGTTTTTAAGTTAAATGTTTGAAGTAGAAATGTTTGCTTAATTAATTGCTTTTCTTACAGTTTTCTTTACTTTGAGTGGCTTGTAACACTGAAACATTAAGTTGTTGAATAATAGTTCAAGTCAAATACGTTTTGTCTTTTAAAACTAGATGTCGGCCTCTTTTAGCTATTTTATAGTAAATTGTGATTCAACTGGATTAAATTTACACTCACAACAAATTTGCTTCAACACATAATCTAGACTAGTTGTCTAGTCATTATGGCTGCAGAAAAACTCCAGCTGTTTATATCTTAAGAACACTGCAAAAAGTTTCTAAATTGTTTGGGAAAAGCGCACAAAAGCAGCTGATGATGAGCACCAGGGTGGAACGGATCATTGCAATTAACAGGATAAAAAAAAAAAAAAAAGCAGCTATATTGTCAATCACAACTGCGAAAAATATTGGAGAAGCAGTGTTAGAGAGTTAGGTGTGCAATAGTCCACATTTTGAGATCGATTCGATACTTATTGTGATACCAATACTTTAAGTTTGATATATCGCTAAACCACTCACCTTCAGGTGTTTTTGTGTTTTTTTTTCTTTGAATTATTTTGCTAAAACCTAACACAGGTGGATTTGTGGCTTTTCTTCAAGAAACATAAATCTATAAAATCGTGCATGTTTCAACTGTCTGTATATGAAGTAAAGAACAAACACCATGATCAGGATAAAAAGCCGTGTAAACGTGAGTAACCGTATGCGAATTAATGTGCACAACTGATTTCAGAACCAATTTGATCACAATGCGCAGCAGAACAAAGTTTAATCTGAAAACATCCGACGCTTGGAGCCCGTCGCTAATACAAGATTTACATCACATGCTCCCTTTCACTCAAGAGGCTTTGTACAAGAACACATCTTGATGGAAAAAAGGGTTTTGGCAGCATCAGCAGCTTTCTGTTATGTCCCAGCAGGGCTGCAGTGTCTACACCAATTGTTCAGAGTAAAAGCTGCTGAAAATCTGGGGGTGAGGGGCTCAGATTTATGACAGCCTCTGTGATAATATGTGGACAATATTACGTGTCCAGAACAATTTAATTCAAAAGGTATTTAGAGTAAAGACATACAACAACTTACAAAACAACCTTAAAATTACATATGAGATGCATGTTTTTTTTTAGCAACAAATTAGCTAGTTTAGCACTCTCAGGTTAACACTTTACAAGCACTTTCTAAATGTCAAAGCCTTTTGTGGCATTTAAGGAATTACCTCTGGGATTTGTCAATGGTTGATTCGTGCATAGAGAGTTAACATTTTGCAGCAAAATGTGTAATGTATGCACATGAGAGAAACTCCTTTTTGGAATCATTTCAATATTCTAAAAACGTGGAAATAATTGTAGGAAAAGAATATTAAATTAGAATCCAAATCTGCCTCTAAACTGTCTTTTAATTTGTTTTTAATGTCTTGACACTGAGGGCTACTGGTACAATATATAGCTGAGGCCAAACATTTCGAACCACATCATGAAAACTCACTCCAAAAAAAGCTTTCCAGGCTTTATGTCCCACTGTTTCGATGGAAGGCCGTCTTTTGTACACCTAATCAATGAACATTTGCTTGAGAGAACCTTTGACAGTTCTGCAATCAGCCGGGAAATGTTAAGTTCCTTTACAGGATTAAGAATGATTTATTTGAAATTCCTCACCACATAGAGTGACGACCAGACTCCCTGACTGGAGCTTTTTCAGTGGAGTACGCTTCAGTCCTTATTTGGAACTGACGGACTTGAAGACCAGCATTACCAGCTTCCTTGCTATAGAGGTAGACAGTATTTGATAAGAGGTGTAAAAACGAAGCTTCTCTTGCTCATCAGGAATGGATAGTACAGACCAGACTGAAGTCGTAATAAATCAGTAGGAGACCCTAATTTTTGGTTGAGAGAAATCCCGTTTGACTCCACAGCTGTTTATGTTTCTCCTTCTGCATATGAGCCAACAGTATGTAAAAATATATAGAAAAACTCATATTCATTCAGTTTTAAATGTGGGAACTTTAATCATGTGTCCCTCTGCACACATACAATCGTTTTTAAACAACTTGCTGATTGCACAACTAAACTACGCAATGAAACTATGCTCTTGTATTGTCACATGAGTGTCTCTTCTACTTCTTGCTAGTTCTGACCACAGCTTCATACATCTCTCTCTGACCTATCCTCCTGTTGGTAAAAGACTGCTTGTCAACACCAATAAATGCTGACTAAGATGTTTGTTGTAAGTCCTCTTAACATAACAGAGGAGTCACACACTACATATCGTCCTAAGTTGACCAAAGAACAAGTCTGGTGATTCTTCATTAATAAACTATTATCTCAAAACCCCATTAAATACAAAAAGACACATTTAAATAGAGCAAAAGAGAGAGAAAAAAAGATTAAAGAAAGATCTCATGTAAAATTTGAGAGTGAAGCAGGTCTCCAAGCTCAGAAGCATCCAGACGCGTTAATGTCATCCGAACCACCATGTTCATCTTTTCCTCCCTTATGTTAAGCAGCAGAAGAATATTTGCCATCAACAGCCTCTATATCCCCAGTTTTCATTCTCTGCATCTTCGCAGTCCAAGCCTTCAACCACAGCATAATTTGTCATTGTCATCCTTGTCCTTATCCCCTGTGTCATACTCCATTATCAAAACTTGCATCACGGTTCCCTGCATTGTCACCAGAAGTATCAGCAGAACCATCATCCCCTCCTCTAACACCTGTAGGGGCATCAGCTACAGAAGCATGACGACTCCTGTTTCTTTTTATTCTCCAGATCTACCTCCAATATCGTCATCTGAATATGCACTACTCATAAAAAGCTAGGGATATTCAGCGTTCAGGTGAAATTTCAAGATGAATGTAAGATGAACTCAGATTAAATTAATGTAACCTTCTCTAAATGTTTAATTTCATATATCCATCTGTTCAATAAGTTCTTGTGCACAACATTGTTTTGTCCCACGAGTCGACCAATAACTTCCCTGATTCAATCAGAAATGGTATTTAAACAGTCCTCCTCATCATGCTGTTCAAGACAAGGCAACGCCTAACAACCGATCAACATCAACATTGTGAGGCTTCAAAGAGGATGTTCTCAGAAAGAAGTGGCTGCCGAACTTAAGCATGTCACAAAGTGTCACCAGCAGGTTGCAATGGAAATACAGAGAGATTGGAAGTCACAGAAAGGCAAAGAAATGGATGTAGTTAAGCCACATCCCACACTGATGAATCGTTTATTGTGAACATTGCCCTGCATATCCGGATAACGAATGCCACTCAACTACTGGCACATTCAAGGGACAGTGGAGGCATCCAATAGTCAAGTGAGATTATTAGAAACCATTTACATCAGCATGGTCTACAAGGCTAAATGACCTACAAGGGTACCTGACCACAACACCAGGCAAAGGGGTGATGGATCATTTACCCTGGACAAGAGTCAAGTGGGCCTCAGTGCTGTTCTCTGATGAAAATAAATACACGCTGAGCAGAAATGATGCAAGTCTATGTTGTTGGGCAGGAATCTCCTTAATAAGGACATTAAGGAGAGGGCCATGCATCAGCATTGTTATCACCACATGAACATTTGGTGGTGGTGTGGTTATTATTTAGTGGTTTTGTACATTTTGGACTTATATATTACATTCCCTATTGCATACAGTTGCACCTTCTGTCTACATGGTGGTCCTTCACAACTGCTAACCTTGACAGTGTTGAACCTCTCTTCCTTTTCCTTAAATTGGTGGCGATCATGGACTGAATGTCAAGGCGTAGTCTTGAAGAGTATTAAGTTTGATTTGACCTTCAGGATCTTTGCCTTTTGTAGGTACTGTGCAGTTAGGTTTTTCAATCCACTGACTTTAGTGTTCACCAAACCCCTAGAGTTCCTCTAAGCCAAGGATCCTCAAATCCAGACCTTGGATGTGACTGCTTCACCACAGAGACAGCATTGCACTGCACTGAGGAGGTAATTCAGCTATGTGACTGAGGTGTGTTAAACCATGGACACATCTAAAAGTTGCAGGACACCTGCAGGTCTCTGAGGCCTGGATTTGAGGACCCCTGCTCTAAGCCTTCCCATCACTGTAGCAAGCTTGAAGTAGATCAGTTAGTAATGTGGACCAAAAAGAGGCTTTAGTGGATCTTGAAAGGATTGATCAGAAACCCCCTTTATAATTCTCTTTAGAAATTTCTTAGGCACCTCCAGGTGGGAGGAGGCTCTGGGACAAACATACGACTGAGCGGAGGGGCAATATGTCCGATGTGGCTTGAGAACCCAATGGGATAATTAACAGGGAGTGTTTAGGATAGAGTGTTATAATGTAATTGTTTGTGCCTCTGTATGTGAATGTAGTGGCACCATATGTTGCAGTGTACACACTCCCTGATTTGCTAATTTAACTATTAATTGAATAAATGGAGAGTGCTGTTTTGATTGCCATCTCAGTGGTCCATGAAATGACTCGTTGTGTGCGCGCGCGTACATTTGTGTGAATCTTGTAGATTCCGCCTGCTTGCGTGCGTCCCTCCCCCCCCCCTCTGTGTGTGTAGGTGTGTGTGTATGTGCTAGCGCTAAGGAATGTACGCCACAGCAGAGTGACAGTGCGCCCCGTAAGCACATTTTGAGCAGGCTAATTAAAGCTCCTCCGGAATAAGGCCAGGCTTATTAACATCTCAACATGGCCACTAAAGCCTGCTCATAACCCAACATGGATCAATGCTATTCATTAGGGCTGAACCCAATACTGCTGCCCTGCCAAGACATCACAGTCACTCAGATGAAGAGCATAAAGGAAACGCGGAGCTGGTCAAAAAGATATGCAGAACGGGAGGCGTGTCCGTCATGAAAACGGAGAAAAGAGGAGAATGATGGGCAGTTTCACTGGTTTGCAACCTGTCATGACAGTATATGTGCTCAGGCCACACATGAGTTCATGACAGAAATGTTATATTTCATTTATTCAGTGGGTAGACTTAGGTAGATAAAGTTTTTTTCCCCCCTCTCTTCAGTCGTCCTCTAGCTCATCAGGGGAGTCCAAAGTGAGTCCTCAAGTTGTCCTGCATGGTGTGGTTCTCTTCCTGGTTCAACATGGCTGAGTCAAATGATGGCTCATTAACAGGCCTCTTCAGAACACCAGCATACTCAGGAGATGGTAGCTACCATTGTGTTGAACCTTGGAGAGAACTAAAGCATGCAGGTTACCGGTCCTTTGGACACCACTGCTGTAGCTGGTGTCTGGATCAGGTGATCATCCTTACAGCTAATATTGTTCTGTGCATCTTGGTTTACTTAGCCCAAGTTTTCTCTTCCACAATCAAGACATTTTTTCTTCTTGTTCCATTTTTGTTTTTCTATTAAGAGTTGCCCTTGGGTGCATGAGAAAAATGTTGAGAAACCCCAGGTACAAATGTTCCAAGATGCACTACAATTTTGTATACCCAGTTGTGGGTTAATCAGTTTAGTGAGAAAAACAGTAAAATACACAAGGATACAATGGCTTAACTGGAGGATGTCTTAGCTGTTGTTTAATGCCTGCCCTTCTTGGAGAACAGGCCCAGACCCCAGACAGACCTCACCATCTTGCTCCTACTAATTACCATTTTATCCCATCCTTTTTCCCATTTGCATGGTTTGCTTACTAATATTTGCACATCATTGTATTTATTATTTTCTTAAAAAAAAAAAAAAAAAACATCTCAGTGCTGGCCCCCTTTGGTCAAACGGCGCTTACATAGTTAAATTCTCCTGTTGTTTAAAGCTGTAAAACTTCACGTCACACCGCCCCACATTCAGGCATAAAGCAACTCACTTAGACTCTGTAGTAATGCCCACTGATGTATTCCCACCCACTTAGGAGTGAGCTAAATAAAATGTTGGGCATGTTTTGCATCTGAGTTGTCAGTACAGATGACAACTCTCCTAAGTTTTTTCTTTTCCAAAACTGTCTGTTCTAGTACCCAGAGTTGATTTTGGGCCTGGGTGAAGCAGACCACAAAGTTCTTTGAAGATCTGCATATTAGAAAGCATTTGAAAAGAAAGGTTGTCACCAACAACATATGGCCGAGAGACCCATGAGGTAGAAATTTATAGTTTTGCAAAGATCTCTACGACTCCAGTCAGGCCTTAGGAAGCACACCACAGAACTGCTTTATGTGCCTTCGCATTATGATGTGGTGATGCAGAAGATCGTGTCACATTTAAATCCCCTGTACACGGAGACAAAGGTTTCAGTTGTCTACCATATTCTCATGTCAATATGTTTACATTTTCAGTTCTTGGATTCATCGTCTCCCTGTCTTGGCTGCATCCCATTCCTCTCCTCGCCCACTGGACATTTTATCCCATCTTCCACCCTCACCGGGCTTCCTTCTCTTCCGTCCCGTCCTCCGTCCCCCGGTCTTTCAGCCTTCTTAGGTCAGCCTTTGAGGCTGCTTCAAAGCATCAGCTGCTGCAGTGCTCTCCTTTGGCTCGCCGACCTGCTGACACTCCCAAAGATCAGAAGTAATACCAGGCCAATCTTCCCTCCCTCCTCCCCTCCCTCCGCAGAAAAGAAAGCTTCCTTTACTCTATACCCCATCAATTAATAATGCTCTCCCATGGGAGCCATAGCTTGTGTACATAAGCAGCACACATAACACCATGAACAGGGTCCAGTTTTTTTTCCCCTCATTTCCTCTCTCACTCCTAAACATAAAATTAGTTATTCATTTGTAGGGAGAGCAGATTTACTGATGTGCAGGCAGGAACATATTTCCTGGGCTCCCCGGAGGGCGTCGTTGCTGACTCGTGTCATATTTACTGTGTAATTGATTTTTAAACACACTCGTCTCTCCATTCCTGGACTAATATTTTTTTTATTCTTCCCTCCATTGCAAACAGCAATTGATCCTTCCAGTCTCACTGTGTACCTCTCTCTTCACACGTTACGGTTTCCGCATTTCAGTCACCTCTGTTACATCTCCTGGCATTTGACAAGAACGTCTCAGTACAAATATAGAAAGTAGAAAAGAAATGAGACAGACAGAGTGACAGAGAGGTGTAGATACATCTTGAAATGTACTGTTTTTTTTTAATGTAAAATATGGTAAGAAAATTGAGTACTTCTCAAAGAGTGGGAGGCGTTAATAATGGCAGGTCTTATGATCTTAGTTTTCCCTGTGATTTAACAGAATTCTCATCTAATTTTCACACAAACCAGATATTGTGGATCATATCATGTCAGGAGCTTGATGTATGACTGGAGAGACACATCAATGGAGAGAAAACCTGAACTAACAGAAGAATCAGGCAGGCACTGAAAAATGTCAAATCTGACGCTGAAATTGGTAAGCGAACAGCTCTAAGAATGATTCCAACGACACCAGAATTCATTTTACACAAACTTTGAGCTTTTTTTTTTTCTGTGAACAACCACATGAGTCAGCTGAACGTTGCCAGTGAACCTGGATGCGGTTAAATTGAGTGAGACAGAGGATGGATGAAGAGGACAACAGTGAGAAGAAGACCAGAGAGCAAAGCCTTCCTTCCTTAGGGAAGGTGCAGGGCTCTTCAAATCAATCCATGGATGCATTGTAAAATCAATGCCCTGTATAATTAGGGCAATCCAAGGGTAAAAAAAAAAGAGAGAGAGAGAAAAAAAAAAAAACGCCTGCTCTGCATTTTGCCTCCGTCTGCACTAAGTCTTAGCTTTCTCCTGTAATGACGCCTTCATTGCAAACAGCTTTAGGTCACAGTTACATTATTTCAAATTGGTTGGAATAATTGAAAAACCTCAAGGTCCGCGCTGTATGACTTGTCACAGAGTGCAATAGCCTTAAAGGTAACACTGTTCAATGATTAACTTTAGCCAAGCTCCTGCTTTTAAACAGGCTGATGGTATTTTGTAATAGGTTTTAACTTCCACAGATGAGCCATAATCAATACATATCAAAGCTGCTCATCTCAGCTGCTCCACTAAGTGAGAACGACATCCACTAGATGTCCCACAGCTACAGTGGATCTTCTTACACGCACATGCACACGCACACACACACACACACACACACACACATCCATGTGGATTGCTTCTCTTTTGTGTGTGTATAAAAATATAAGAATCTTTAATTAAGTCTGACAAACTGACTTCACAGAGTCTAGTCCTGAATATCTCCAAATAAAAGTCATCCACATTTCATTCTATGCCATGCAATAATTCAATACAACTCAAAAATGCTTTATTTATCCCAAGAGGGAAATAAAACATTGTGGTAACTTATACCAAAGACTAATTGTGGACAGTGACGGCATAGGTAGAAATGATTTCTGACAGCAGTCACTCTTATGATGAATCAGATACTCTGGCTGAAGACCTGAAGCAGCTGTGAAGAATGATCTGGAAGTTCTGCACAATGAAAGGCAGCAGTAGCAAACAGAGAGGTCCTTTTCTAAACCTTGTGAAACTCTTCTCCAGACAAACTATCAAACTTGAAACTGCAGTATGTAACTTTTATAAAAGAACAGTTTTTTTCCACATATTTGTTAAAAATGTCATGTCATGACAGGAGACAGATCATCTGTTAACAGATGGATCTCCTCCTCCTCCTCCTTCAGCTACTATTGCTGTCTGAAGAAACGTATTGCTCCCGACCAAAACCAACCAATCAGAGCCAGGAGGAGGGGTTTAGTGCTGTCAGTAAGCCAAAGCTAACTCACTAAAGCTAACTCACTATTTCAGGAAAACCGTTTATCCGCTGTCATCAGTGGCCATGTCCTAATTACCCGTAGGATTCACAAGGCTAATGGGCTCTTTGCACCTAAGGCGTTGACGTCACATCTCCAGGAGCTAATACGGCTCACTTTTTTCCGCTTTGAGTTACCATGACTGGTAGAAAAGACCAAGTAGTATTTCAGATGCAAAAAAACAATACTATTAACATTGTTGTCTTCCTAATATAATGGGCTTTTAAGTTTTCGTTAATTTCCAAGCGATCCTGAATTAAGAAGATGGCTTGTAAATATCTGTCGCTACCAGCTAACGCCGCACAGCAAAGTTTGCAGCCTTCACTTCACTCCGGATCAGCCTAAAACTACCGGGGATACGGATGGTAAATAAAGGAGCCTCCCTGAGTTATTTCCATGGAATCACTTCTATATTCAGCCTGAAAGAGTTTATGGGAACGAGAGAGCAGACCAGAGCCAGACAGCCGAGCAACTGATCCGCCTGTACATACTGCTGTAAACACCGTCCTATCTGAGCTCTTCACAAGAAACATGCAAAGGTAATAAAACGAAATAACACGGAGACATGAAGCAACACGGTCATATTTTTCTAACAGCAGCAACTTTGAACCTGAACAGCTGAACCAGATCTCTGACACCAGAGCTGCGCTACTGTTAAGCTATGAGGCTTGTTGAGCTCCGTCAGGCTTTGTAAGTAAAAAGCCCGAACCGGAACCTCACCGTTAGTCTGTGACACTAACGACAATAAACACACATAATATACTTGAAAATAAGATAAATACATTGTCCGTTAGAATGTTTAGATACTTAAATAGCACATTTTACAAGAACAATGTCCAAGAATATTGCCTACTAGCATAAGCTAACGTTAATGTTAGCCACAAAGTTTAAGTAAAACTCACCTTTGTGTCAGTGAATGTATAACGAGGCGAACATCTTAAAACCTTTCTCCAGCTGACTTGTTGGGGCTTCGGATCGATGTACAAACCTTGGCCAAGCACTGCAAGCACCTAATGTAAATGATATTTCAGTGATTCTTGAGAATAGGGACAAAATGGGTTTTAATTTTCCCATATTTTTTTAAAATTATTTCTCAACCTTATGTATGCAAATATGACAAATAATGTTTAGAAAATATGAAGATGCTAAGGTACAGGCTCCCAGTTGCGAATTTTTTAAAAAAAATTACATTTTTAATCGACCTGACCCAAAACTTTGTCATCACCATCTGACAAAAATAAATCTAAAATGATTTTTAAAATACCCCATTAGTGATATTTTTACTCAATTTACAGACAAATGCTTCTCAAGAAATAAAATAAATATTATTTAAAACAAAAAACAAGAAAAAGTCCATCTGATGGAGTTGACAGTGCATGACGGAGTTGACACAGAACTGAAGGTGGTGACAAGCTAGTGAGTAAAATGAAAAACTTGGTACATGTGAAGTAATGCAATTCATGTAAAATACATTAAAATGAATTAGTTGCACAATTAAGTGAGATTTGACAACAATTTCACTGAAAGAGTCAGAAAAACTCTGACGGAGTTGACATCTGACGGAGTTGACGAAATGCCAAACTACCTCAATTTATATGATGTTATTCTGAAGGAGGCCATATTGTAGCTCGTCAGGTCCATGAAATCTTTACATTATACCAAAATTAAGCTTTTATTTCGCAAAATTTCATCAAAGTTTTGTAAATTGTCAGTTATGGAGTTGACACATCATGGTTGTGACAAACAACTTAGGAATAAAACAGAAGAAAAAACTAAAGAATAACTTAAGCTAACCGGAGCTAACTAGTCCTCCTAGCAAAGGAAGAGAAAAGACAACGTCATGGGGTCCTCAGAAGTTCTGGTGCCCCCCAATAATGCCTGATTTTTTTACATTCTTTTCATTTCTGACGGTGTTGACAAAAACTAAGGACAAATTTCAACGGAGTTGGAAAATATCTAAAAATTATTTTTAATTCAATTTATCGATACTTTTATAATTATTTATATGACTACTTATACTTAATTGTCATAATATATAATTTTAGTATTTCTTTAATGGTTTTAAACTATAAGAATGTATTAAGTTCTGCTCCTGGACAAGGGCTTTTACAGGCATCATCCACCGACTACAATGTTTAAAATAAAAAAATATTCAGCAAAAAAAAGAAAAATATACATTGTTGTGCTCACATGACCCAGGTTAGTTTAGTTAGATATTTGAAAAAAATATATTTTGTGTATATTTTATTCAAATTTCATGCTTTATCCATAGGACCTGTTTTGTCCCTATTCTCAAGAATCACTGATTTGTATTGGATCGGAAACAATCGAGCCGCTTTACCCCGAACGCGGAAGCTGAGGTGCAAAGAGCCCATTGTGAATGCTAAGGCATCTGCAGATGGAGATTGATTGGCTGTACTAAGACCCGCCTCCTCGCTCTGATTGGTTGTTTCTAGTTAGCACTGGGAGAAGGCAGAAGAGCTCATCTTGTTTCACAGATTATCATTGTCATAGAATACAGTTTCACTAAACATGTCAGCACACAAATACTGATTTCTAAAAAAAAAAATACTGTCATCAGATCCTGATCTGATTACTTGGGCTTGAACTGGAATGTGCCTATACACTAAAGTCAAACTCTGAAAAGAATATGAGGAACTATGGCTGGAAAAAAAAAAAAAAAAAGATCAATAATAAGTCATTGTACGCATCAGCAGATTTTTACTCAAACTTTTAGACACTGTTTAATATTTGTTGCAGGTCGTCTGTGATTGTGAGAGTCCTAAACTTGGCTGTCAGTAAGCCTGTCACAACAAACAACCGCTGACTGCTAATTACAGCACACAACCAAAGATTTTCCTTCAAGCCTATCATACTGCATGGTTTTGTAATATTTCCTCAGCTTCATCCTGGCTCTGGGGATGAGGGGGGAAGTTCTGCTTCGCAGGCGAAGCTTACAGAGATAGTTCTGCTTTATAAGTGTTCTGCTCTGCTTTCGGTTTTAACGTTATGAAACATGGCTCCTTCTACTACACAACAGGTTTAATGACAACCTCTTTTCTTCACAAAAAAACATAATTTGTGTTTCTTGGAAGTGAGGGCAAAATGTGGTAACCTTTTTCAGCCAGCTGACAAGCAATGTGTAGCCACAGGTGGCAGAGGGGCAAGGCCTGAGTATCTTTACACCAGTGACTGAGCCATGCTGTCTGTGGCCTGGATTGTTTTTACAGGTTTCACCTGATACCAACAGCATACTTTAAACATTCAGTCACATGAACATGAAGAAATAGCAATTTATTACATTTGAAGCATATTGTCAATACTTAATGGCATAATAATTAAATTTTCTAATTTAATCTGTAAAAACATACAGTAACATGCATACATACATATAGTGCATGTAGTACTTTTTTTTTCTACAACTCCAAAAGTGTTAACCTTTTTTTTTTTTTTTTTTTTTACTGTCTTTTACACAGGACCAGATCGGAACAGACTGATGGCGTCCGTAAACTTGACGAGGAACAAACAAACCTCTCCTTCTGGCTGGCTTGCTGACTGGAAGTCCACACAGACCTCTGCAGAATGAGAAAACACCTGTCATGGTTGTTAGCTTCGCCTAGCACACACTCCCAGTGAGCTGTCAAACACAGACTCACTGTGTCGAATCATTCGTCACATGTGTATTTGCTATGCTCAGCATGAGTCTCAAGCTCATTACAATTCTCTGGGCATTAGTCTTTCTCTGTCGGTGATACGATGACGGTGGAAATCAAAAAGGTTTTCCTGTCACTGCTGTTTGGATGTTTGCTGTTTCACTTTGAAGTACAGACAGATTTTTTTTAAATTATTTACGTTTGAAATCTTTATCTAACTTATTAACAACGTACTCCACATATATTGTAAGTGTAGCTAACTAATTAGCTGATCTTTACCACAAATGGCATTTATCATCAAAAACATCAGATGTGAGGTCATATTTAATTGGTCTCAGTTAATGCGGCTAGAGAGGATGTTTCTTTAACCCCTGGTCATCAAGAGTTTTGGAAAAGCTCTAAGCAAGGAGAGCATTTTGGCTGTTTGCATATTTTCCTGTTTTAGTTGTTACAAAGTGAAGTGAGTCCTAAACTGAGACTGAAAAGTGACTCAATATATTATTAATCGCAGCCAGTTTTTAAAACTGAAGGGAGATTTGTGTAGGAAGGCAGAAGCGAGACACGTTTTGGGACTCTGGCTGGAGGTCAACAAGCTCTCCATGTGGATGTAGAGTAACACATGTTAGGTATAGAGGAGAATGTGTTCAAATCTGGGCCTCTTCTTACAGTGCTTTGCATCATGAACATTAAAAGTACAAGGAAAATTTAAAAGAACACACACATATGGCTGAATCAGCAGCTTCTCGTGTGTTTTTAATATACTTTTTCTTATTTAAAAAAAACACTGCAATTGCAAAATTGTGTTTTTTTGTTTGTTTTTTTTTTTAAATCAGCAGAATATCAACAAAATTTATGGAAACATAGCAAGAGAGACACTGGTAGGGTTAGTTTTCATCTGTGGAAACCTAAGCTGGTAAATGAATGCTGGTAATGCTACACAGAAAGGCGTCATTTATATTTGATTTTCTACTGATGGTGCCATGTGTGATGAATAGAGTGACCAAAGCCTCCCATCATCCTCTGCCCCAGTAACAGCAGTTTGAAACCGGTTTCCAGTTCCACCACACTGGGCAGATAGCGCTGGTGCTGACAGTGGAGCGATGTCTTCCTCATTGAAAATAGCTCCTCTAGATTAATGACAGATTCCATATATTAAAAGAAAAAAGGGAAGACTCACCGCTAATCTATAATGGATTGTTACTCAGGACCTGAAATGGATCCAGAACGTCTCCAACACACACCGGACACGCTTACACACACAGGGCAGCACGTTTTGCAGACATATGCACATAAAAACAGGCTCCTCTCTCATCCTGCCGTGTTTAATCTCTCTAAGTGTTTTCCTCTTTTCCTTATTTCCCTTCTCCCTCCGCAGCCGCCTCACCCCTCTGAACGTTAGCGCTCGTCCCGTCATCAGCCTCTCCCTCAGAGGGAGGCGCAGAAGCGCACTTCTCTTTAAAGCTTCTGTCTTCTCTGTCATAAATCCCTGCTGTTACTGCTGATGCCTGGGCTTGAAAGAAATGGCTGTGAGAAGCCACTCATCACTTTATACTTGTGCTTTTTTTTGCAGCAAAATAGAGAAAACTTTCACACACCTCGCTTTTGATACGGACAATTTTTCATGAGAAAGATGAATCCAAAGTATTCTCTTGTAATCAAAATAGTAAATTCATCCAGAAAAAACCCCAGTTAGAATGTGGTTTAGGTGACATCGAAGCAATGATTTGAAGTGTTTCTTTTATATATATATATATATATATATATAAAGGGAACACTCAAATAACACATCCTAGATCTGAATGAATGAAATATTCTCATTGAATACTTTGTTCTGTACAAAGTTGAATGTGCTGACAACAAAATCACACAAAAATCATCAATGGAAATCAAATTTATTAACCAATGGAGGTCTGGATTTGGAGCCACACACAAAATTAAAGTGAAATGTTCCCTTTATTTTTTGAGCAGTATATATATATATATATATATACATATATATATATATATATATTAAATTAACTTATCTTAGTTTATTCCAGGTTAGATCAGATCATCATCCTGTTCCGATTTAGTATAATTCACAATTTGTGGTCTGTGTATTCTGAATAGGAATTTGTTTTTGCTCCATAAACATGTTTATTCTTTCTTTGGTTTCTTTGTTCCCTTTCCTATCATAGTAGTAACATAGCAGTACTTGTATCTTCAGTTTGATAGAATTTTTTTGGAGCCCTGCCTTTTCTTTTTGTTATAACGGTCTGTTAAGGTTTTCTTAAATCAGCAAAAATCTACTTTATTGCTGACCCTAAATCAAATTCATCCCAATACAATCCACTGGAAAGTCAAACTCTTCTAAACTAGTCCAGTCCCGTAAAAGCAGAAATGTGTCAGAATCAGTAACTTAAAATGTGTCAACAGATAAAAAGTGGCTTAAGTAAATTACGATTTGAGCTGAGGTGAACCAAAGCTCCACTCCTGCTTCTTTCCACCCATTTCCACTTTACAGAATCACATAAGCCCTCTGACTCTGAGAGCAAAGTATTTCTTTAATAACCTTTGGAACGACAAGTTCTTTTGTCACTTGAAATAGAATATTTTTCAATATTAGGACCAATACAGATATTAATATCAGATGGGTGAATCTCTAATTATGGTGTCTCTATTATGTCTCTTGCTAATGTTGTACACCATCATGAGCTCCAGCTCCATCCACTGCCTTCCATAAAGACCAGAAAATATTCACTTTTTCACCAGGAAAAGTGTTTTCTTCATTTTATTTATTTATTCTTCATTTTATATATATTTATATGTATTTATAAATAAATAAACTTGATTTAAACATGTATATTTTCTTGGTCTTAATCACAGAAACATCTCTCCAACCTAAGATCCGAGGGATTGAATCTGGCACGCTGTCTCTCTTTTCACCTGCTCTCTATGGAGAGACACATGTAGCTCCAGCTGCCATTTCAGGATGAATAGGGATGGATGGAACACTGCAGAGACCGGTGAAGAGGGAATGAGGGTTGGAGGAGGAAATATTGATGTTGATGACTTGTGAATAGTGGACGGTGAAATTCCACTGAGCTTTCACCGTAGGCTGGGAGCCACAGGGAGACGGGGCATCCGTCATGGATACAGAAACCTGCTGTGACAGGATGCAACCAGCTCTACCGTACACCACCTGAAGTCACCGCTTCTGTTTCCTGTTAGCAACACGCCACCGTCCTCACTTGACAGACATAAATCTGGTTTGTTTTATGCATCTTTCAAATCCTTCTTTACCGTTTAAGTTTGAACATTTAAATATTTGCACAGAGTCGTTCAACTCTAATTTGGTGATTTTATAAAACAAAGTAATGGTGTGTGACTTTCACATGGCTGAGTTTATGATGTGTCAATTAAAAGCACCATTTATAGCGAAGTTGTTGTATATTTTGTCATGTTGTATTAGTTGCACATAATTCTTCAAGAATGAACTGATTGAATGAAAGATAGTATCATTGCAGTGTTATCTGGTTAGCACAAAGTGTTCACTTTTATTAATTAAAATAATGCACACATTAACAGGTGCCTTCTTAGTGAGTGAATCGAGGATAATGTATACAGTATTTACAGTATTGAGTGCTAATGTATTTAAATTAGAGTGGCAGTTTTAAATACAATTTTTTTTTTTTTTACCTCTGTCATTGTGACAATTTAATTTTTTTCTGGACATCTAAAGTGTAAATTGACATTAATGTGTTAAGTTAGATTTTTTTCTTTTACTCAATTATATCTCTGAGTAAAAGAAAATCTGCCGGACACATCACAGTAAAAGTAAGCCAACAAACAAGGGAGGAATGTGCCTAAATTTTATTGTTTTTTTCAATTCTGAGTCTTTTTGTGAAGTTTGAATTCCATCCGTGTCGGCCACACTTCTAAATATTGATCAGTTGAAGTCTAAGCATGAGGAATGTCTAACATATTTTGTTGCTGGCAAAGACATCTTGACCCTTCTCCCCATGGGGTTGTTTGCAGCACACGCAATTTCCTGTAAGCTTCATCAAGCCGGAGCTTTACATACCGGCCAAAAGTAGCGATTGGGTAAAATCAGATCCAGACGTTTCAAATCGTTTAAGTCCAGAAACTCTGTACGAAGCAAAGCGTAGAACAAGGAGGCTAGTTTTGACCAGGGTAGTTGTTACTGACATCTGATGTGAATTTGTCTCAATAGAAATAATAGACTTATATAAATAAGTCTATTATTATGTAGTTTTTCTATATAAAAACTTTCACATGTTTATCACTTTTAATAAAAATCGTGTTGACTTGGGAATCTTGGAGATTTCCTCTGTTTCTGTCATGGTCCTCATGCAAACTCTCCAAAATCATTCAGGGCTTTTAGTTCAAGCAAAGTAGTTTTGCACCTTCATCAACATGGTGTCTCAGACACCTGGACCAGACTGGTGCAGAAGGATTACTACATGTCTTTGCTCTCTGCACCATCAGACTGTGCTGCTGTTCCTGCAGTCATCACTATGCCACATTACATTATACCCTACAGTTCATAACGCCTGTTGGTTTGTGGCTGACTCCAGAGTTGTATTGGAAACGAAACACTTCAACGTCCCATGATGTGTTGAGATCTTCGTAAAGAAAGTTCACTGAATGAAAGTGTGACCTGATTTTGTTTTCCATAAAAAATAACTCATAAAAAGAACTCCCAGCCCAGTGCTTTTGTATTTTTTTGGTTAATAAGTTAATTTAAAAAGAATAAACCTGTGAATAAGGTTAATGTTAATGCCAGTTAATTATTAGTTTGTACTGGCTGCAGTAAGAGTGCACTGTCACCAGAGGGAGACTACCACTCTTCATGCAGGCTGAAGATAAACAGCATATTAATAACTTTTCCTCTGATTTTTTACTTTTTTTTTTGTTCTTATATTTAAACGTAGAGTGAATAAGCAGAAAAAAGATCACTGTAAATCACCATCATGTTAAGTTTGGTATATTTGGATGGTCTGCAGTATGAAAAAGCACATATTCAATATATCCTCAGGTTTGCTGCAGCATTGATCAATGTTTATCCAACACATACAATGACAATGGCTTTAAAAGGTTTTCACAACCTCTTAAAATGCTATATTAACTCATTTACATACTCCCCCCTCCTTTATTGTTACATATATATTTCTCCAAACAAATATAGTGCAAGATGAAATGCAAAAAAAACAAAAAAAAAAAACAACTATTTCCCACTTACAGCCACCAAAAGCATTCTCACTCTTCAACTTTTCGTACATTTCTTTATGCGAGTGATTTATTCTAAATAAATCTAAAACATGACAATTTTTTTTCAGATTTGTTTTTTGTAGAAGAGTAAAGCATGTAAGGCACATGCGTATTCACACTCTTTGCTATGTCGACCCAGTGGTCAGTTAAGCTTTGCTGTAGTGTTTTCTTGTTGAGACAGTGGAGCCATGATGAAGCTCAACCATCACAAATGCATCAGGTTTTCACAGCATCGTGATCAGATGGACATGGCAGCCCACTTAAAGGGGCAGTATTATGTATTTTCCAGGCACATAGTGCCATTTCATAGCACAATCAATTAGCTATGTTCCTTGAGTTGTTCTGACAATGTTAAACATAACTTAAGATGTTGCAGCATTTAAATTGGCCTCTATCTTTTTATTAAGCTCCTGTTCCCTCCGACAGCCACCTTTAGCTAATCGTCACAACAGTGTTAATCCTTGATGCTGTTTACATCTGATTTTAGGAGCTTTGGACTGAGCAGTAGTTCCACCAAGTGTTTGTTTGCTGCTGCTAGTTTGGGGGAACCGCTGGTCCAGTGGAGCCCCCGTGGTCAGAGATTCAAGGATTCAAGGATTGCAGCAGGACTGTACTGTGGAATGTGTTTTTGCCACATGAACCAGGCAACTATTCTGCAGAAAGTATGATGACAGTCACCAAATGTAAAGTGCAGTTTTTCTGCACTGAAAAGCTGCTCCAAAGTGTTCTGAGTCTCAGGAAAAGACAACAACTCATCTTCCAACATGACCTGAGGCACACAGCCAAGAAGACAAAGCAGTGGTTTAACAAGCAGTCTGTGTATGTCCTTGAGTGTTAAAGCCACAGCCTGGACTTAAATTCAACAGAACAACAGAACATCAATGGAAAGACTTAAAATTAGCTGGATCCTGTTAAAGTCAGTCAGCTAACCTCAACTGACCTTAAAGGGATCTGCAAAGAAGAATGGAAGAAACAAAACATAAAACAGATTTTCCAAACAAGACGACTCAGGACTCGTTGGTGTCACAAGGTCCTTCAACAGAACCTCAAGCCATGGTTGTGAAATATGACGTGCCCACTCTCACTTTTTGCTTTTATTTTGTCAAACATAACAAAAATAAAAGCAGATCAACAACACTCACTTTTATTGGCAACATTGTGCAAATTATATGCCTTTTTTTGTTTCGCAGTAGAGTAGCTGACTGCTCAGGTTGTAAGATGTTCATCGTGTTCATCAGAGAGACAGCCTGGCGGTAGAAGCTGTCTCTGCGGTGGCTGGCTGTTACAGATAGCGCTCTGTGCTGCCGACCTGAAAGCAAAAGTTAAAGACTTTGTGCCCAGGATGTGTGGGATCTGCAAATATGTTAGCTGCCCTTTCTCTGATCCTGGACCTGTGCAAGTCCTGAGTGGAGGATTGTATGTCAAAATCATATTGATTAAAGGTGCTTCCTCACTGCCACACCAGAGGAGTTCTGATTTGGATTTGGTGGGCTCTATGAAAGACCTTCAGTTTTTAATAAACTATAGCAGGCAAACTGTCAGGTGAAACAGAAAGGTTTAAGACTTTCACCAAGATTTGAACTTTAGTAAAAATGGCTTTATATAGCTGTGAAAGGTATTTTTTTTAAACATATATAAATAAGGGAGGCGGCAGAAAGGCCAAAAACCCAGGATGGTTATCAGGGGATCTTTAAAGTGGAATCGCCTCTGCAGCTTTCTTTATACCTTGTTCAATATAATGCTGGGGAATAGTTCTTTGTTTTATCTCGCATCATAGAACAATCCAACAGTACATATACAGAGTACAGAAAAGGCTGCTAAACTGCCAGCAACAATCACTTCAGATCAGCAGGTGTGGTTTTACACCTTCAAGTTCAGCAATCCAGCTAAAAGTAACATATTGTTTTCTCTCATTCTAAAGAGTAACAAAGTTAAAGGAGGAAGAAAGATGAAAAGGAAGCCAGAGGTTGAGTGTTCTGCAGGGAGGGAACGCTCAGGAAGGAGGATCTGCTTCCCAGCATTCACAGAAGGGAAGTGGGTCGACCAGGGGATCCACTGGTCCAAAGGAGACTGAAAAATACGAAATACGATTCAGGGTAGTGATGTAGGCAAGTTCAGTGGAATAGGAAAAAATAAATCAAAAGGTGTTTGGAAGGACAGGAGGCAACAAGATCAGAGAAAAGGAAGTGTTGGAATATGTCCACGGAAATAGATGGAACAGAATGGTTGTTGGGAAAAGTAGAGATAGAAAAAGGACAACAGAAAGAAAGGAGAACATAGAAAAACAATATGGAAGACAAACTAAATGACAAAGACGCAACAAATATTAGAGGGGACTCAGATACAACATGTCATTCATCAGTGACAACTGAATTTGAGTTCAAATCTGAAGTCCATGAAACCCAAATTCTACTTGTTTAAAACTATCAGATTTTGTGAGATAAGAATATCCATCATTACACAGACACATTCATCTGTTTCCATCTAATAGTTATGTGAATTTTATGTAAACGCTTGAAATGTTGCAAAAAGAAAAATTAAGAAAATGCGAATTGGTCATGTTTCCATCGACTGGTTTGGAGCAAATCAACCTCGCTTTGCAAAGTGTGATTTTGTCAGATCCTGACACGACAAGTTGTGAAAGTTGAAAACCAGCATGGACCAAACATCTCAGAAAAGTGGAGAGAGTCCTCTGCTTTGAGCTCAATGTTTGGAATTTTTCCTCTGAGTTTTGTGCTTCTGGGAAGGCAAAGATCCACTAGTGCAGGGCGCGATCCACCACGCCCATCCCAGCCTGGAGTGCCTCTCGCTGGGCACTGTGGGCTGCAGCTCCCCCCTCCATGTTGGAAATTTGGACGTATTTGAAATTTTAGAAGTTTGTTGCCTCTAGCAAAGCACAGACCCATCAGTGGATGAGATAGTTTCCTATATCAGAACTTTTGGCAAATGTGTTTTCATCTCCTCTTTTGCACATTTATCTTCAACCTCAAGCTTTGTATCAAAACTTACAAGTGTTGACATAACTCCATTGTGACCTAAAGAGTCAATGTTCCTTCTTAATATATCCCTAAAGACCTTCATCCACTTGGAAAGAGCTATGTGTTACCGTTTTAACCTAATTTTACATTTAAACGGCTGTTTTCTAATATCTCAGAGACATTTCGAGAAGGTAAAAATGGGTCCGATCTGCACTAGATCTCTGACTGACACTTAACACAAAGCAGAATGTCAGGATGATCAGCAGGCACAAATATCGATGCCTTTACTACGAGCGGGGAAAGTGTGTGTACCGGTACACTAAGTTACTCTTTGTTCTGTTTTCTGCTGACCTGTTTATGTCTCTGATGACCTTTGCATTTTGCTCCTTGCTATTTTGAATACACTCAGATAGATGTGCTATTAATATTAACACAGCAAGGAACTTCATCTGTTATTCTCAAAGTGTTGTAAAGGAACCGGGGCCTGCCGTTTAGCTCCTGCAGACACGCACTCCTCTGTGATCCCTGTCTGCCGTTGTGCTCTTTTTTATGCGTGTGTAAACAGTAACAGCGATGGGAGGAACAAAACGTCTTATAAACGTCTCAGCCTTCTTAACACGAACAAAAAGATTTCTACTATTCAAATACTAGCCATGTCCAAACTTGTACTGTTTGCAAAGTATACTTTTTTCTGACAACAACATTTTTTTGTGTGTCTCTTTTAAAAGCTTGTGTGTAGTTTGTCTTTGGGTTCCTTGATAAACTCACATTTAGAGAAACAATGGCATCGCAGCATGCTTTGTGCATGACTGCAGATGCTTTGTATAGCCATAACAACAACAGGGTAATATTATAACATACCTCTCAATACTAAAGCTATTAAACCCATGGCCATGAAGCTGTGGTAGAAGGGCTGGTTGTAGTTTATGCTGTGATTCATCCACCTCTGAAGACAGACCCTGGATCTGTGAATGACATGAAACCCAACATAGTTGTGTTCCAGTTCTAAATAGGCAATGGTAATTGTTAAGCTCACTAACAAGTCTAACTAATTTTAGCAAGTTAGCAAATGACAATTTTTTTTAATGTATTTGAATTTGAATGTAAATATGTGCAACACTGGACCAGATCGTTACCCTCGTAGAATTGCTGAGGGGTTCAATTCTCCTGAGGTATTTTGTAGGGGGGCACTGTGGGAGTATGGGGCTTTAAGAGCTACTCCCATCTTGTATGCCCAAATACAGAGGTGAGTTTGCATTAGTAGAAAAAAGTCAAGTCTTTTCCCAGTACATGATGGATGTTTCCTGGGTTGCCATTTGTCACCAATCCTACTTGTGGGGTTTGTGGACAGAATCTCGAGGCGCAGTGGTGGAGAAGAACCCCAGGATCTCATCTTCGCTCTTTAAAAATGATGTGGTTCTGTTGGCTTCTTTAGGCCATGGCTTCCAACGTAAGCTGGAGCAGTTTGCTGAGTGTGAGGATGTTGGGATGAGTCGGCTCCTCTAGGTCTGCAGCCACTGGTCTCAACCGGATAAAGGTGGACAGACCCCTCTGTATTTTGGGGAGGTCAGTCTCTTTCTAAAGTGGGGTTTAGTTGTCTTGTCCATGAATGTCAAGCCAAATAGTAAAGCTTTCAATTGACTGATCTGTTTTGCATCCTGTAGATGAAAAAACAGGCATTTAAAAAATAAGTTACTTATTTTTCATAGTGTATAATAGTTTTTCTGTCCAGAGATGTTTCATAATGTCCTTAGGTTCCTTGTACTGGTATTATATATTCATGCAATTTTTTTTTTCATGTGACATTGTAACGCCTTCAGTTAGAACATTGAATCAGAATCACAGATGAGTGAACCGACTTATAAACAGTTGATGTTCACTGCTGATTGATCTTCCACACATTGGATTAGAAGGTCAAATCCAACCTGAAAGCCTCTCGGGTTTCCATACACACTCATATGTCATACGCACACAAGTGCAAGAGGTAAACGGTGGGTTGAACAAGTTGGGGATCTCCCTCTGCTCCACCAGCGACTCCACTGGTTGAACAGAGGTCTATGCAGCCTGGAAGAGTCTCACTAATTTCTATTTAGATGTCTGCCTCCCACCCCCCTACCCCGGGGAACACTGTGATTGATCTTTATTTCATTGACTACAATTCAGGGAGGAACCACGTCTGCTGTAGTGAACATGTGTTTCTTTTTCCTTTTAATGCTCCCTAACGCCCTCTACTTTCCATACCATTCTGGGAAATTATTCGTAAAACAGACATCATCTCTGGGAAGAATTAGAAAAGTAACCGAATAGAGAGTTGTGCAAACCCCAGAAGAAAGCGTCACGGGTAACGATGTTAGCTTTTTTTTTTAAAGGTGCTGTGCTGATGTACCCTCTGACATTACTATTGATTAGCATCACCTGTCAGGCTGCTGGTGTACTTCATGCGCCGTTGCTGGAAGGTGCAGGGGAGACCTGCAGTTTGGACCTTTTCTTTGGCACAAGGTGCTCTGGTGGCAGCTGCAGCGATGTTGGCGTTTCCCTGGCAGGTACGCTGAAAGACGACTCCCCTGGGTCCAGTTTGGACGGCTTTAGCGGCGACCTTGAAAGACAACAGGAGACAATAAACCATAAATCAACCCAGAATGAAAGTGCACAATGGTGGGGAGGGCAACACGGTTGGTAGAGACACGGGCAGAGAAAAAAAAAAAAAAGGAGAAAGTGGCTCATGAGGGGAAATGGAGGGGACTAAGACACACCTGTCACTCCCAGGTTCATTCATAGTCCCAGTGAAGCAGCGCTCTGCTCCAGCGTTTTGGTGGACTCAGCAAAATGGGAGCTTCCTCACCAGAACCTGATTCCACAGAAGAGGAGAGGATGGAAAGGGGAAGAAAGGGACGATTCACAAAAATCATACAAAAATAATCCACCGTCATCTGATCAAAGCAGGAGGCACTGAGTATCATGTCCTTTGATCTCTCCAGTGCGTTAAACACAATTCATTTTTCTTCATCGGAAACTCCAGAAGACACAGAGGCTTCAACAATTGCCTGGATCGATGACTACCTGACAGACAGACACTGAGTTGTGTGTGTTTGTTCAGGTGGTCAGCAGGACAGGAGCGCCACAGGGGACTGTACTCTCACCACTCCTGTTCGGTGTGTATAACTCACATTTCCAGCGCCAGACAATCAGAAACCTGAAGATGTTTGCAGATCCCAGAAACTGACAGCATGGCCTCTTCCACTTGTTTCTACTGTTAGTTCCATTCAGCTCAAGTCAAAAATACTTTATTCATTCCAAAGTATTGAACATGTTTTTTTTTTTTTTGTTTTTTTTCCTATAGTTGTAGATGGTGAAGGCTCTGGGAACGAAAGATCTCTTGTAGCAGTCAGGCCTCCAACTAAAAAAAAAACTTTGTTGTTGTAAGATAGTCTAGTGAAGAGGGGGCTCATGTTGTCTAAGATGGTCTTCGTCTATAGAAGAATCCTTCTTAGCATACTCCTAACGACAGCTTACAGAGCAGAACAGAGGTCACTGGCTCCGATGCTGGTACCACAGCAGATGATGGCAGAAGATAAACAGTGTTTGACCTCTTCCTGTTTCTGTTGAATTCTAGAATCATCTTTTTTGTTTCAGAAGATTTTTTTTCCACCCCACGCCCAATGCAGTTCACCAGCTGTCTGCTCTCAGCTTCCTGATACACCTGGCGACAGCAGCCATCTCAGTTTACTGCTACACAGTGAATCTTCTCATCACAATGAAAAATATTTTACTGATAACAGTAAATAATATGACAACCGCCTATCCCTACTTGCTACATGAATTTTAATATGTCAGACAAGCAGGGGGTGAATGTTGTCTCCAGATTTTCATTTGGAAGTTTTTAAAAAGGACAGTTCATTTGTCTTTCAAATCCTGCAGTGGTTTGTTTTGATCTATTTTGCTGAATCCTACAAAATTCCATTATTGTGTGACATACACTTGTGGCTATACCAAGACAAAATGTGAAAAAGTTCTAGTGCTACGAATACTTTTATGAGCCAATCGATATATTAGTGCAGATTATCCACCCTGCCTTTGTAAGCCTAACACATCAGTGGCTTTTTTCTTTTCTTTCTCTTGTACAGATGTTCCTTCTAATGAATCGTTTCTGTTATTAGAGCAAACATGCCTTGAAATACACTCACGTGAGCCAAGATTTGTTTGGCTGGAGAACGTTATGGTTCCCTGTGATCATACATCATCATGGTATCTATGAGCTCAGCGTCTTACTGATCCTCTTAAGTAGACTGAAGAATAAAATTTGTAGTCCCTAAGGCTGTGTTCAGTCATTTCTGCGCAAATGAAAATGTTCAAATGACAGCCATATCCCAATTTAATCTTAGATTAAACACATCTAATTAAAAAAAAAAAAAAAAAAGAAAAAAAAAGCTATCTTGTGGAGTAGGAGCATGTTGAGCAGAAAATACATTGGAAAGAGGAAAAAGGGCAGGATGGAAGGAAGGAAGCAACAGAGGATGATAAATTCACCCCCAGAATAAGTGTCTAAAAACCTGCCATGTTTTATGAAAGGCACCCTTAAGCTACGCTAAGTGAAAAGCATTAAAGAGGTTGTGATTTGCTTCTGAGACCATTAATAAGGTAGAATACATGCACAGCTAATTTATTAACACATGCCTCTTTACATTCATTACCACCGAGGCAGCAGCCCTTAGCTGTGCTGGTCCAGGCGAACACACACTGAGGTTCAGGACAGACCCGGTGTGAGCGATGCACCCCGGCTCGCCGCCGTTAAAAGTGTCATCATAATCGATTGGTGGAGCCGAAAGACAAACTGGAGCCTGTCCAAATTACAAATTGAACAGAGAATCCTCTTACCCAGAACTTTGAACATTTTACCAAACAATTAATTTTAATGAGACCACTGTCCATTGTGCAGAACCCCTCACCCCTTCACCCCCCCTTTCTTTGTCTCTCTTACTCCCTGGCTACCTAAAATTGGGCAAACCTGCTGATAGGCACAGAACACTAAAGCAGATTGGAACATCTCATCCCATAACTGTTTGGCTGACCAGAGGCTGACCTCACTGTTATCCCTCAACATGCGACAAGGGAAACTGCCAGGCCAATTTAGAACATCAAGATGCTCTCAGCTGTATCACTGGACCTTGAGTTTAAGGTCTTCCTTTGAGGGGAAAAACACAAATGAAACTGCAACACAAGGAAAGCACATTCAGACGGAAGTGCATGCAAATAGAGGTGGTTTCTGTCATCAAATGTTTTAAATATTTCTAAGCAGGTTGTATGTGCATATAAATTCAGACCTTGACTAGTACAAATAGTTTTCTTTGAATCAATATTTTTTTCTTATGTATTTGTAAAGAATTGTCTAAATATGCATAAAAAAGTACCTATGCCAGACCAGTAGGTGGCAATAATTTGTGGAAGCTTCTCATTTTGGTGCCGTTTCTGATTGAATGTGGAGGCAATTTCTGGTCAGACAGTGGAAGTTGCCGTAAAGTACTTTGTTTTAACAAAATGTGTTTTTGAAGTAATTGGTTTACAGCTCAGTTACATATTCTTCTGTTGGTTTGGTTGATCACTTGCTTACAGACATGTTTCTTCAAAGCATATCTAAGCTGGACTACTTGTTTCCCTGTTCGCTGCTGCGCTTAGAATCAGAAGCTGTGAGTCTGAGGAAGTTCAAAGTGGCCGAAGAATCAAAATTTGAGGTTATTGCAGAAAAACCTGCTGTACCTGGTTCCCCGCCAAAAAAACACCCATAAAAATCCTTACTTCACGTTAAGGTTTGCTGTGACAGTCTGCCAAGGAAGGAAATGATCAACAGCATCACTGATCAAGTATGCTTTTTGGAGTTAAAGAAATGACAAAAAACTTATTTATTTATTTATTTTTTGCCATGGACACTAACACATCAGTCAATTAGTCTTTCCACCGCTGAGCCATGTTCTGTTGCAGCAGAACATTGCCATCTAAAATGATTAAATACACAACTAAAGCGCTCTCGTCAATTGAGCCTGGGAGCTCAAGGGTCTTTCTCAGTAGTTTTGCTGTTTATAGGATTTTGCACTTCTGGAAATATTGATATTTCCTGATATTTCCATTGTTTTGGATAGCCATGTTTAACCACAGCACTTCTCCTCTGCAACCCATCAGTGATCACACTAGTCACTAGTTGGCCATTGGTTGGTTAATGTCAGCCACCTTGAGAGATGATTCTTACCTTGACCTTGGGGTCTCCAGTCTGCCCAGTCAGATGTTGTGCCTGCAGCCATGAAGGACTGAACTGCAGAGGACAAAGAGATTGGTAATTAGTCCAAGAAAGGACTGCTTAATCCATGTTTGGTTCCCAAGAAACAAGCAGAACATGGACATCAGAGAACAAGATGTAAACTAAATCTAATTATAGATTATAGAAGCTATAAGATAAAATGTCAAAATTAAACAGATTCTCAAGGACCCTAGTCGTCCAAGGGCCGACATAATTTGAATTTAAATCAGTGCTTTAGCATTAACAGAACTAATGTTTATGATTAGCGCATTGGGGTTAGCGCAACTAACTTTCTAGTTAGTGGTGCCCACCCCTGCAGAACACATTTATAAATACATTTCAGACACATTCTTTCTCTCATTATTGTTTCATTTAGCAAATGAAAAATATTTTTGGTAGCTGATTTAGAAGTTTAGTCTCATTTAACTTCAGACACAGAGAAAAAAAATGTGTCTTTTTATTTGGGAGTATATTAACTTCTGGTTTCAACCGTGTGCTTTGTTAGGAATCCTGACACAAAGTCCTCTGCTTATATCGACAACATCAGGTTTAGCCCTGGAGTAAAAAAATAAAAAATAAAACCAACCATATAACTTCTGTATTTGGAAATGAAAAATGTTAGAGTTAGTGAAACTAATCAAATGAACTCATGGGTCAACACTGAAGTGACTCATCATTGTGTGTACTGTACTGCTTCCTCTGGAGGGGGTGGGGGCCTGTGAGTTTCAAAGGCTGGGTCCAGCCCTGGTCAACACTTGATGACCAGCTGTGCATTGATTTGGACCTCAGGGTCACATAGACAGGATGTAATCAATCAATATGCTCACCTTCTTAACAGTCCTGTTTATGTTTGCATTTCTTATGAGTGTTTGGGTGTTGGTAATTTGGACCACAGGAGGGTTGCAGCAGCTCATTAGGGAATGTAAAGCAGCTCCAAATGTTTGATTCAGCAATATCAGCAGTGTTAATAGGACACCAAAGGAAAACCAAGCGTAGCTGCAGTTTATTTAGGAAGTTGCGTGATGTAAATAAAATACTGGATGGAAACATGAACTCTTCCCCTTTTGATAAAATTAAGAAGTGTTTCAGTATTTCACTGTGGAATTGTATGGTGCGAAAAGAGACAATTCATTTGAGGGAACCAGTTAAATGTGTGTTTGGGGGAGAGTCAAGCTGCTCAGACCAGGACGTACTGAAGAGAAAAAAAGTCCTTCCATAGAATATATAAACCCTTTTCAAACAACTTCACCTTAAAGGGACATAATTGAGTATTTTTCAGCAACATAATGCCATTTTAGAGCAAAATCAAACAACCATGTTACCTTCAGTTGTCTGAAATCCTGTTTATATCAAAAACTTTAAAGAAATTTGACTTCACAACAAAGCCGAATCTGATGCCTTGAAGCTGAAACCTAAAGTTCCACCAATTAGCTGTTTGCTAATTGTGTTGGTCTTCTTCTCCCGTCAACAACATAAAACTCGGTTTAATTGCAACATGAACACTATGAAAGCTTTGGGATACATGTCAGATTATGTTCCATATATGTCAGTGGCACAGATTGGAATTCTTTTGGGGTGAAAAGAGTGTAAATATGCTGTTCAGACTGCAGTGAAAAAGTTGAATATGGGTCCCATTTCTAATAAATAAATAAATTAAATTTTTTTTGATTTGGGTCGTTTTTGCCTGCTGTGTGAATCTAGCCAAAGCAACACTTTTGTGATTTTGTTTTTGGCAATCAAAAACACTGATTTTTTTGGTACTACTTTAGAAATATTTGCAAGGAATTTTGCAATATATTTTTTTTCCTTATTAAACCTCTTTAAACATCTAAAAATTAAGACAGATTTCACACTAACGTTTTTAAACTTTATAGAACGTAGTTTTTGTTGCTCTCATCGATCACGCGGACTATCAGGTGAGCCAGAGGCAGTAATAGAAGTAAGAAATACCGCCACCTACATGTAGAAGATAGGAGTCACCTAAACTCAATGTTTCTGACAATTTTTTAAAATTAATTGACTCACAGTGACTGCAAAAAAATGAAAATAATAATTTTAAAAAATGCCTCAATTTGTTGATTTTGCGTGAACTTTGTGATTGCGGATTCACAAAATTTTATTTTAAAAACATTTTATTTTTCAGTTGTTTTGTAGGCCAGGGGTTAGAAAACAGTGTCAAAGGCCCATGCTGCCACCTACTGTTTCGGGGTGGCATAACCGCAGCCGTTTGGTGGACAATGTGAAGTTAAATGCAGCGGTGGCTAATCAGATTCCAAATGTTCCATGTATTTAAAAAGTCAGCAAAAAAATCACCAGCTTCTTGTCATTATTTAGAGAGAATTTATTAGAAATAATAAACTTGTATTTTTAGTCATTTTCAAAACGTTTATCTCTGAACACTCTTAGCTAAATTTATGCTCCTTTCTTTGTAGAATCAGAAGGTTGGAGTTTATCCATGTTGTTTCCATTAAATGGACGCAAAAGCTTCCCTCGTCTACAGCGATCAGACTTCACAGACTTCTGTGTCGACATGCCCGGGAGTACGGAGCCGACTGAATGCTGAGTGCATCAGCATTCAGTCAGCCTCTCTGACAGAAGATGTTGATAAAATGACATTTTCATCGCTCTTTAGCAGGACGTCCCTCACACTCAGACATTCTCACCGAAATCACACACGCACGAGTCCACAGCGTGCGCAATCGCACACATGTGGACACGCATACATCCAGACAGTCCCATTTAATCTGATAAGTCAGCTATAGGGAAATGTGGCAGGGAAATAATTAAAAGGTGTCTGAAGGAGAAGAAAAGGACAGAAGAGAGGGATAGTGAAACAAGGACAATGCGAGTACTAACATATACAAAAGCTGTGCTGTTCTCTCTTTTATTTGCAGGACGGTTTAAGGAAGTGAGCTTGAAGAAGAAACCCATCGCAAACTGAACATGGCTTTGGGCAGCACTCCCATTCATATGGAAAACACTGGGTAGTGTTCACAAATGTACACAGCAAATTCTGCAGAGTTATACCAACACCAGGCTGAGTCTGTTTGTCCTTCTGAGAATTGGTGTTAATTTAACTCGTTAAGAGTTGCTTCAACAAGAAATTGAGTAATTTTAACACTTGAAATAGTTATAACTGCTCAGACTGTTGTTGAAATAACTCCGTAAAATTAACGCCAATTCTGAAAAGGACCAAACAGACTCGGCATAGTGTTGATTTAACTCTGCAGACTTTGTTGTGTAAAAAAAGAAAATAGTAGAAAAGCAATCTTCAATCAACTTTATCCAAGAGTGTAAATCAGACATTCCTTGAATCAGGCTTTTAATAATAATAACAACAATAATAACAAATAATAATAATAATAATAATAATAATAATAATAATAATAATAATAATAATAATAATAATAATAATAATAGATCAAATAGTGTTTTTAGATTGCGCTTTCGGAAGACCGTAAAATATTTTCTCCTGATGCCAAGCTGCACTCTTTATTTTTCACATTACAACCACAAATCTCTGTGTATTTCATGTGACAGACCAACACACAGTACTGCTTAACCGCAAAGTGCAACAATAAACGGTAAACGTAACTAAAGTCAGAAGGAAACTTAAACTTCGTTCTTCAAAGCCGCTGTTTTCAGCTGGATCTTTTTTTTTCACTTCTGTGAAACACACAGTTTCCAGTTTTACAGAATGAGCTTCTGTTTTTCTCTCTTTCCACTTATTTTCAAGGACAATTTCAGAAAATGTATCAGAAGCCGTGTTTTTTTTATTGTCCTAATGAAAAACACAGAAAGAGGTAGGATTGTCTGCATCAGCAATTTTGCGTTTAAAGTCACATTAGTATAAGTGTGAACAGACATTACAAAATGCTTGCACAAGGCTTATGGGCTTTATTAGTTTCTTATATAGACTTAAAAGCATTTGACAGTGAAGGTAGAAGCTAGTGGAGCTGAAAACTAGCCATGCTGAGCTCAGACTTTTCTTCTGCCCCTTTCAGCAGCATTCTTCAGGAGATAAAATGAGCTTTTTCCATAGAGCAAACGACAAAGGTTAGGCCTTCCTGATCATTTCCATAAATTAGCCACATTAATTACGTTCATCGCAGTGCAGATGGACTCAGAAAAAACCTCTTGAGGATGTATGGGGTTTAATGGTGGGTCAGGAATTCCATAAATTCTGTAACAGCAAGTTTAGAAAAATTCTGTTTTTTTTGCTTGTTTGTTTTGTTTTAATTTACACAACTGATAAATATAATTCCATGTTTTAGCTGGAGATTTAGAGCATACTTTGAAAGGTATTTACTTTCTGTACAAAGTACAAGCTGATCAAATATTTTTTTTTATAATAAAAAAATTAACCAAATATAGTTTTTGAATGACTTCATTTGCTAAGGGTATGAGCAAATTCAGTCAACCTGGCCTTATGTATAAATATAATTGCTGCCCTTTTTCTATCATGTACTGTCATTAACTGTAATTTATCACATTCGTTTGGTTTATTTCACCAGTCAGAGCCAAACTGCAGAATTACTAAAAGAGCAACTTGACAATCAGCAACTTTGTCATAAGATATTTTTTGTGCATATTTTGAAGTTATTGTGTTAGAAAAGCTTAAGGGAAACAACAAAACTTCCTTGACTTTGCAAAAAAGTTTTGATTTACATCATAAAAACATCTTACAGACAATTATGAAACAAGCAACAAATGTCACCATTTTAATAAGGATTGAAAAACAGATTAACCTTCAAGATGGACGATTCTATTTAAAAATGTATGATCAATCTTACATAGACTTAGATAGATTTTTTTTTCTTTTGCTTCTTTTTTTCTCATCTTCCCTCTAACTGTCTGAGGCCCCTCCAGGGGCTCGGTGGTCTTGGCCCCCACTTTGAAACGCTTAGAGTCTCGAAAGTCTAGAAACAGAGCTCAGTTTGTTTTTCTGTACTTCAGCAGAAGTGTCGGATCCCTTCACATCAGGCACAACTTTTACAAAGGCTTGTCGCCGCACAGACAGGCAATGGAACTGAAGAGTCATTTTTCTAGTGGAGGATATAACGTATGTTGTCATGGCTGAAAAATCCCAGATGTGATGAAGCGGAAAATATTGTAGTACAGTAAATCCGTTGAGGAAAAGACAGAGTGAGAGCGCGGTGAGTCATCAGGCGGACTGCCTGCTGTCCTGCTGTTACCCAACGTTAAGGTGACTTTGTCCCTGGCAGGGCGTCCCAGAGGCCTCTGCCCAGCAGCATCCACCTGCTTTCCTTTTTAAAAGCCGGCGCTGTCCCCGCATTGCTCTGCTGTGCGAGGCTTTCTTTAGACGTTATTGGCAGCCTGTCTTTAGCCCCGGTTATTCGAGGCTCCACTGGCAGGGAAGCAGTCTGTGTGAGCGCAGCGAAGGCCCTGCCAGCAGCCGAGTGGCCAGCTGTTGCCACCTCTCTGTATGTCACCTCTCCACTCGAATTATATCATCTGTCTCTCCTCTCTCGCTCATAGCTTTCCATCTCTTTCTGTCATAAATCTGTCTCTGCTGTTGTCTTCTTTCCTCTCCACTTTGACCTTTGCTCTTTACTTCCTCTCCAACTCTAATTTCTGACTTTAATTGTTTTTTTTTGCTCGCTTTCTTTTCTGAAAAAGAAATAATGAGTGGCAGAAAATATTTTCACAAATTTTATTTCAATCATGTCTTCGATTTTGAGTACTATTGCCAGGCTAGAAGAACTTTTATTTATGAGAATTAAAAATCAGAAAAAGGCTCAATTTTACCAGAAGGAACATCTTACAATGACAAGGAAAAGTTGTTTTAATGAAAAAAAAAAGAGTTTAGTTATCAGGATCTGATATGAGCAGCTCGGTTTCTGTAGTTCTTTCTTTGTAATAGATGCAGTTGCTTGCGCGATAGCTTCAAAGTCCTGTTATTGATGATAATTTCACTTTGATGTGTTAAAAGATTAAATATTTCTAGTAGGTATTAAGTATCCATAAAACATACACAATGCCATATCTTTACAATATGCTCAACATTCCTTATTTTAATTGTAATATTTTTTAAAATTACTTTATTCTCATAATATTCCATCTTTTTTCTCGTAATTAAAAAAAAAGCCTTAGCCTGGTATGGAGTTAGATTTGTTTCACAATTATTCAATCAAAAAAAAAAAATAAAAAAATAATGTCAAACAAGATAAATCTTAAAAACTTTTTAATCATAAAAATATTTTTTTTAAGAAACAAAAAAAATGTTAAAGATTTTTTTTGATTGAAGTCACTAATTTTTTGATTGAAACTTTTTTTTTTGTTTGAACCTTTTTTTTTTTTTTGCTGTGTTATGATATCAAATTAATTTGGTGTTCTCCTAATTCCCCATTCTAGTATGACCAGCAGAGTGCAGCTGAAGCAGGACAGGCTTGTAGGTCTTACTGATTCCTCCAGCTGCTAGAGACGATCAGAGCATGAGGATGGAGAGACCAGCAAGTATTGAGTCAGAGAAGGCCAGGTAGGGAAGAAAGTGTTGCTTTTAGTCGCCAGGTGTGTTTGGCTAAATATATTTCTCCAAGTCAGTTTATTTATTGGTTTTAAAACTAATACCTCTTCTTCTATGTTACACTTTTTGCATTATTTTTGGTACAGATGATCGGCGTACTGTACTGTGTCTGCTGGTGGTTTAAATTGATTTCAGCTACATTCAAAAAAGTATTCAAATTTTAACATGCATTTTCTACTTACTAAATATTTCAGTTTACTCTGAAATAGTACACTTGAACAGTTACTGTTCAAGTGAAACAGTAACTGTTTCACTTGAACATTTAACTTCAGATCTTTGACTTTGCTGAACTATGGAAACCCAAAGAGTACATTGGTTAAAAAAACATTGTGATTTTCCAAAAACCAAAAATTAGAATCACCTGTAAAAATCGATTTATCGCCCAGACCTACACCTCGCCTATAAAACAGGAGTCAGCGAGGCGGGAGATGAATGTACATCGCTTCAGATTAATGAAGTGATTCTCAAGACAGTCCATATTACTGATGGAACACACACTTACACACACACACACAGAACACAGAAGCACATTGTGGCTTTGAGCTAGTTTAAACAGATTCATCCGAACACGCTCCTGCTGCTGGCTGGTGACGGATAGAGTTGCGTGTCGGAGCCGATCTGGGAGTGGGAATAAAGCAACTGAGGAATATGACTGATAAGACATCCACCATAATCACTCTATGCTATTCATTCAACCTCCCCTGCCACTCCCTCTCACCTCAGCAGCTCCCCATCAACTCACCTCTTGTCTTTTATTACATGGGGGGAGGGAAGGGGGCTCACTTTTTTTTTTCCTCTCTTGGGGATGATATTTCCTCTCCAAGTTTCCCCTTCGCTGCTTTTGCTGACTGTGGTGCAGATTCTACATTATAAGCTAATATAACAAAATATCATCCTGCTGCCCCCCCTCCACAGAGCAGGGCGATCTGCTTAACTGTATTTCTGTCCTTTTATATGTTAGAGATGGATTTGGTAACATGACCGTACTAACAGGTTTGGGTTATAATTCTCTGGTAATTCGGATGGTTTTGAAGTCTGGATGTCGGCCCAGACTTTAAAAAGTCACACTCTAATTTTCGTCACTCTGATGCTTTTTTTTTTTTTTCTCTGCCACGGTGTTTGATTGGTCAGCTTCTGCCCCTCCCCCCCACACCTCCCCACCCAGCGATCGACATGCTGTAAGTCTGTGATGTTTGTATATTGAATCTGCTTTAGCTGCCAAAAACGTGACAGATCTGATGAAATCTTGAAGCTCTGGTTGAATTATTTTCATGCCTCTTCTTCCAGTCATTAAAAATAAAAACAAACAAGTAAAAAAACAACAAAAAAAAAACGGTGTGGGTGTGGATATTTACCCTCTGTTGATATACTTGGGCCGTTCTCGTGCGCGCGCTGCAAAGGTTTTCCCGACACTTAGCAAGCAGCTTCTGGCTTCCATATTTCTTTACATTAAAGAAATCAATGACCTGACCCTATTACCCTTTTTTGAGTTGTTTTCCATTACACTGATGCCCTGCATAAATTTTCATCAGTGCGTTATATTAATGTTGCGCACTACAGCGGTGTAAGCACAAATGTTAAAGTATGCAGTATGTTACCTCTTATAAATAACTTGAGGAAGCTGTAATGTAACACTATATGCAGTTGCCATGTTGGTAGATCAATAACATGCAGCACAGTGCCAAAGTGTTCACCCCTTGAAGTTTTATGACTTAGAACTGCAATGTTTGATAGATTTTCTTGAGATTTTGTGTGATAGACGAACAGAAAGCAGTACACGATTGTGGAGTGGGAGGGAGACGATGCATAGCTTTTCAACAGATAAAATCTGAAAGGTGTGGTGTGCAATTGTATGCAGACCGCCTCCAGGTTAGTGTTTTCTAAAAGCACCTTTCAACGCAATTCTGCACATGCTGCAGAGCAGGACTGCGCCTGGCTAAGCAGTGCCCAGAGCGCCCCGCAGAAACGTGCTATGTTTTGGACCAAAGTTAAAAATGTTTTCATCTCTGCAGAGATCTTAATGTCTCCGGTCAGAGGGAATCACTACCTGCGTCTCCATTTCAAATGCGCTCAAATCTTTGTCTATTTTTCTTCTCCTCATCATCAGGGGCTATGGTGCTGGGGTTTTTCTTAAGCTATTTTGCATTCAGACTGGAGCTTGTAAAAAAAAAAAAAAAAACAGCGACCAGACATGCTGAGCCTGGCTGCTGTTTGGAGCTGTGAGCAAATCGCCTACTGCTTTCATGTGCAAGCAGCCTAAGGCATTTCCAGGCCAGAGGGGATGTGTGTAGGCTGACTCCTATTTCCTAGGGTTACCCGTGTCGTTTGTGAATGCATTTCCAAACACTTTTTTTTTCCAGGTGTGAAAAGTCTCTTTAGGCTGGAAGGCAGTCAATTTTAGCCTGATTTCTGAACAGAAACAATTGGGAGACCCTACTGATTAAAAACTTGGTCGTAAGGGGAGCAGGTGAAGACAGCCACAGTCTCTCAGTCCTGTTCTGGGTCTCAGTTTCCTCCCACTGGTTAGTCTCGGCCCTAACCCACCTCTTCCCAGTAACCTTATAGCGCAGTTAGGATATTTGCCTTATTAAAGATTTTTTTCTGTTTTTGCTTGTGCCTTATAACTAAATTACCCTGGGCATTGCCTTCCTACAAGCTTTCCCCTTGATTCTCATGTCCCTTCAGTGCTCCGTCTGGAATTTCTCCACTTCAGCTGGATTCCTCAGGATGAATTTCAACCGGAGCCAATCAGGAGTTGTGAACGATGACATTGAGTTTCTGCATTGTTATATAACAGTAGAAAATTTCTGTAGTCTGGCAAGCGGAATGTGCAACACATTTTATTGGAATGGCTGCTTACAGCTCTTGTAATTTCCAATAAACATCATCAAGTTGACACATTACATATGCTACGTTCAAAAGTCAGCGATTGGGTAAAAACAGATCCGATCGTTTGTCAGTAGCCGAGGGTCCAAACCCTCACGGGGGTCAAACTCATTTTCATCTTGAGTCACATCAACGTCATGTATGTCTTCAAAGGGTTGGTTGGCCAGAATGTATTGCTAAAACCCACTAACAAACTGTTAACATATAAAAAAAGAGCTTTTAGTTTGGGAGCGTTGAATTTCTTCACACAGCTCAGAAAGGAGGTGGAGGAGATCGATCTCTTCCAGCTCATCTGTCTCATAGCAAACTGTCATGACATGGTAAAAGTTTTAACATGTACAAAACGTGTTGCTTATAAAAGTTACACACTACAGCTTTAATGTCTTGGCAAACTGGCAGGATTTAGAATGACTTTTACTGCTACAGTGTTTCCCGCAGAATCAGAACACACTTGTTGCCATTAGAAGGGACAGATTGCCTCTTCTGCTCACGTTCATGCACTGGTGCTCCTTCTGCCTCTCTCTCTCTGTGGAGAACAGAGCCGAGGCCGTCGCTGCACCTGCCTGCGAGAAAAAACAGCTGAAGTAAGCATCCCGGCCCGCTCTTGTTGTCCATGTTAGTCAAACTGAAACGTAATATTGGTGGTGGTGTTTATTTAAATGAACAAATACAAGGTTTGAAGCTACTGTCATCATAAAATCAAACATTAGCAGCAAAAATTGCCAGAAAGTTTAAATGGTAAATTTAGGACAAATTCTTCAAAGTAGTGGAGAAGGCCACATGCATAGGTCTTTAAGATGTGTACTTTAATGTTATTTTACAAGTCAAATCAAATCAGTTTATGTTTGTGCAGAGCCAAATTCCATCAATGTGACAAGATGTATGATATTTTTTTAATTTTAATATGTATTTGCTAAATACAGAGAAGTAATGTTTGTAATGTTTTAATAGTTGGTTAATGTAGTTTTAGCGATATCATTTTACCTCAACATTGAAGATATTCACAATCTTGATGTGATCTGAAAATTAGTGAAAATTAGTAGCTTTACAATGTTATAGACTTTAATATCATAAATGTTTGCCTTTAAACATAGAAAATATATATTTTTTCTTTTTGACATCAGAGAATATTCATATTTTTTCTTGTTAAAAATTTGAAATTAAGCTAGAAAAATCAAGTTTTTTGGCTGAAGTTTACTTCTCCATGACTGCATTAATTTTCTCTTTCATCCACAATTCTTCATCATCCCTTTAAGATCCAGCTGAGCATCTCCGATATTTTCCTTTACCTTGCAAACATGACATTTTAAATTTTACTGACTGTTTACACAAGATTACTTAGTTCACTTTGTCTACAATAAACCTTTCAAATCTTGAAATAGTGGTCTTCAAGTGTTTTACACAAGCGGGCAACAGTTACTCCAAAACATCACATCTGCACATTAGAAACGATTCCATCTTTTCTTGTACTTGGAATGTTAGCATGCTAATGACTGATAATGGTTTTTCAAAAGAAGTAAATTACAGAGTAACACTGAGTATTCATCCATGAAATTCATTCATACTGTTGGAATCTAAGTAGACCCTGTTCAGTGCTGATGTTGGACTCGCTTCTTCACAGCTGTCTGTGTCAGTCTTTTTCCTCTGTCTTCCTGTTCCTTTCTGCTCTCTTCCTGTCACCCGTCTCTCTCTCTCTCTCTCTCTTTCTCTCTCTCTCACACACACACACACACACACACACACACACACACACACACACACACACACACACACACACACACACACACACACACACACACACACACACACACACACACACACATCTCACTTTCCTCATGTCTGTTTTCAGAGTCCTCTATTTCTCTCCCTAAATCTTCAGTCAATGCTTTTCGTTTTCTGTCAGGTTTAGCTCCCTTCATTTGAGCTTCTTTGATGCTTTCCTGGACGCCCTCTGCTTCCCACCAAGGTCTTTCCTTTCCCTCCCCCTTTTAATTCTCTCCACCGATACACCGTCAGTCGTCCAGAATCTTCACAACTGGAAAGTGATGATTGAGAAATTGTGTTAAAATGTGTGACAAAACTATGAAGGTACTACAAGTGATAGGGTTAGATTAGTATTTGATGAAATTGAACAAGTGTCAGAAGCACATTTTTAATTATTAAATCATACATTTTGGGGCACCTGACAGCACAGTGCCACTGCTGGTAGCATTGCTGCCTTACAGGTTACTGGTTTGAATCCCAGTCCCATTGTGCCTGCATGTTCTCCCTGTACATGTGTGGGTTCATACTCCTTTTCAGACAAAGTCCCCAATAGGCATTGTGTTTTTGTGTAACTGTGCATGTGTCGTATGTATTTTTACTTAGGAATGTCTGAAATAATGGGAGCTAGAAATAAAATGAAAATAGAAATATTTATCTCTCCCAGCCATTTGTCTGAGATGCAGTTTGTGCAGAACAAGCATCACCTGGAGACAAGGTTACATAGACGTCATTAAGCACAGCTTTGCTCTGTGCTCTGCCCTCCCAACCTTACATTCTTCTTATTACATGCAGAACTGACCAAGCATTAAAAGTTTGAAAAATTGTATGTGTTGAGGTGCTTCCTGAAGGCCTGGTATCAGTCATGACTGGACAGACCCTGCTGAGCCCTGAAGTGGAATAACAGAAGCAGAGCGGGGAAGTGTGGAGGAATAGGAGAATTAGCATGTGGAGTTTGTTAAAAAAAATGGAGGGGGAAAAACAAAACGAAGCAGGAGAAGAGAGAAAGAAATAATTAGACTGAAGGACGGACACAGACACTTTTTCTCACAACAGCCAGAAGGATGTTGGCTTAACAGCAATCACAAGGCAGGATAACTGTTGCCCTTTGACCTTTAACTTTCTTAAAAGTTTGATTATGTACAATCAAACCTTTTTGAGCTTTACATCATGCTATGTTATTCCCTCATAAAAAAAACATACCTGGAGTGTTGCTTTGATTCTTTAATGCACATTTGAGAAATCATCTAATCTCCCATGGCAACCATTCAGCTGTGTACAGACAGACAGATCGCCAGTCCATCGCAGGGCAACACAGAGACAGACAGGACAAACAAAACTATTCACACACACTCACACCTAAGGAGAATTTAGAGAGACCAATTAATCTGACAGTCATGTTTTTGGACTGTGGGAGGAAGCCGGAGTACCCAGAGAGAACCCACACACGCACAGGGAGAACGTGCAAACTCCATGCAGGGAATCGAACAGTGCTACCGACTGTGTCACTGTGCAGCCCAGACATTAAGTCAAAAATGTCAAATTTGTTCATATTTCATCTACATAGCATTTTTATAACAACTGAAGGTATCATAGTTACTTGATTGCATCATTAAATGATGAAACTATATGCTTCGAAAATATATAATACTGTCCCTTTAATACTCTCCATCTCCTGATTCTCTTTTGGGTCTTGCAGGCTGTGTTGGCAGTAAATGCTATATTTTTATTATCATTTTTATATATTGCTTTATGCAGCTCCATTTGAATTTGTCTTATTTTTGAAGTCCATAAAAAAAGTTTTACGCTCTCTTTAGATTGTTTTGGGCTTTTTCAAAAAACAATCAAATGTTTAATGCCTCTTCAGAAGAAGAGGCTTTAGTGCACTAAAGGGAAGATGGAAACACATTTTGCTGAATAAGTTCTGACGTGGTAAACATTTACCTCACATGACTGACCAGCTGTTTCTGTTGGTTGCATCCATTAGATTTGCATTTATTTTTCTACATCTCCAGACAGCATGTAGCATCGCCAATACTAGTCGACATGACGCAACAAATTACCAAATTACCCAACAGCAGCACATTTCTGAAAACCTCTCTCCATTCTTCTGAGAAGTGTGGTCCATGCTAGTTTGTAAAGTCTACTTCCTATTTATTACAGCCATGCTTAATGTCAGTATCTGACTGTCTGATTTGCTCCAAACCAGTAGACTGAAACAAGCCAGTTCACATTGGGAATATTTCAAAAGTTTGCTCAAAATTTGCATGTCAATTAAATGGAACAGTCAAAAGCAGCACTGAGATCTAACTGGACAGGAACAGACAAAGGTCCATTCTCTGAGGCCATAAGTAGGTGTCTTTACACCAGTGTCTTTGCAGTGCTGTGATGAACTCTTTTATTTAGATTATTTGACAGAAATACGTGAAAAGAGTACAGTTTCCATAAAATAACAGGCAAAAGACAACAAACACGACAATCAAAGGGTTTATTTACAAGGTATTGACCTTGCAAATAAACCCTTTGATTAGAAGCAGTTTCAGGTTTCTGTTCACAGTACCTTTAAAAAAACCTTTTGAATTTTGCTCTTTTTTAAAAATTTTTACTGCATGACTTTTATAGACATGCAACATTTCCCTCAATTTACCTTCCGATATACATTGATTTTTACCAGGACATTGCTCAATAAATGTTAACAAAAATAAAAGAAGACTTATTTTTATGCTTAAGAACATTTGGAAGAGTCATAACTTCAGGGAAAATAAAATAAACAAACCAAAAGTTTGCTTGTTTCCAAACCAGCCCAAAACCTTGAAATCCAAAATGCTAAACCTACTGATGTTACTCAGTAGGTAACATCAGTAGGTTACCTACCTTTTTGAGCTTTACATCATGCTATGTTATTCCCTCATAAAAAAACATACCTGGAGTGTTGCTTTGATTCTTTAATGCACATTTGAGAAATCATCTAATCTCCCATGGCAACCATTCAGCTGTGTACAGACAGATCGCCAGTCCATCGCAGGGCAACACAGAGACAGACAGGACAAACAAAACTATTCACACACACTCACACTTGTGAGTGTGTGTGTGCGTGGAACAGTTCCACAAACTGTTCCACGCACAGTTTGTGGAACCCCCAAACTGAATAAGTTAACACTAAATTCAGGGAACCTTTGAGTTTTTATACAGTATGTTTATGCTTTATATCACGTTAGATCACAGAAAATCCTGTCAGAAGAATATGTCAATGCATCTAGTGTATGTTGCTTACATTTATTGTATTACAAAGGTTTTCTTTCAATAAAGAAACATGAGTCATGGGTGACCAGCCATGGGCATGCTAATTGTTAGCCTTTCCAATGCTAATGCTGGCCCATCTTTGCTAATGGAATCCACTGGGTGACCAGAGTAGTCAGTTTTTCACAAGCTTACATTTTCCATTCCACCTGGTTTAATAATTCTTAGTGTAGCATAATGTCAAAGTTTTCACAAAACCTGCTTTATAGAACGTCTGATCTGAGTAAGTTAAGCCTGAATTCAGAGAAACTCTGAGTATTCTGTTCCAGAATGACACATCGGTTTTCCTCCAAGGATTAAACCTTTGACTTTCTCCAGGTTATCTGATGTTGGTGTTGGTGATATCAAAGCACAAATTTGTTTTTCCTCTTTTCTTTTTTAATGTTAAACCTTGCCGTTGCATACCAAGTTAAGGGTTAGTTACTTATTTCATACATTTTGCAGTCGCTCCATGTGTGATTGGCTGTATGAATGGCACTCTGAATTGCTTTTGAAAAATACGAAGGTGAACGTGTTAATTAAAATCTTTTCCCAGCATGCTCTTATTCAAGTGTGTTAACTAACTCATAAATTACAACACACATCACAGAATGCTTCAGTTCACATGGCGTCTCAGCTTGGTCAAGATGCAGACCACATAACTAATGAGTACATGGTGAGAAACCAAAGTCTTTGCACACATATTCCTCCTTCCACTGTTTAACATACTGAAATGTTGTCTATGCACCATAATTAAACGAGAATCTCACAGTAACCTACCGGGGGACAAAAGATATCCCTCCCTGCCTGACCTTGAGCTGGGATCTAAGCAGCATTTTAATGTGGACCACTGTAGATCTGGTGCCCAGGTTCACATCATATGCAGGTTAATTTCTCTCTCCAAATTGCCCTTATGAGTCGATGTGACTTTTAATTTTTTCCCTCAAAAATACTATGTTTTGAGAACCGACTGCTCTTTATGAGGCCCAAACCCAGGCCCCATAAGAACAAGTTGTGGTTGTGGGTTAGGTGTTCGGTTTAGGACTAACTGAGTTTATGTGAGGAATAGGGTAGATGTCAGGGTTAGGCTATAGAAATTAATGAAAAATAAATGGAAGTCAATACAAAGTCCTTGTGATGATAGAATGCCATTATATTTGCTTATATGTGTGTCTGAGTGTAGACACACTCAGGCACACATATAATTATGAAAGAACCTCTTTCACAATTTTTACCAGCTGTGTAGCATGTTTTTTTTTTTTTTTTTTTTTTTGTTTTCAATCCAAATAATTTATTTTGAACACATAAAGAACTCTGTCTACTGTTGCTTGTATTGGTCAGCAATAGATAAATCTATTCTACATCTGGACAGAAGCCCTGAAGACACATTAAGCTCATTTGCTCACCTGTGGAGGTTCTGAAAGTCAGTTTTTACTGTTCCAATAAAACGTCCAAAGCTTCCAAGCTTTTCTGAACCCCCACAGAGACAGAAAACAATGTGACCTGTAGCTTCCAGACAGATTCCCATTTTCATTTTAATACCGGTTTGCTGCATACTTGACCTTTTCAAAACCAGCTGCATTTAATTATGAAATATCACTTTGTCACCCTCCCCGCCCCCAGACACCCCCTATGTTGGAGGTCGGGGTGGGAGTAGGGTGCCAAACCATGATCTCGCCTAAGGCACCAAAATGAAGAGTAAGCTGTTGAACATTTTGTTTTGAACTTAGTTGAGTGAGGCTTGGCTGTAGCCGCTCTGTCATGGAGTTTAATTCCATGATGGTCTTGAGGAAATCTGAAAACCACATGAAAACCAACCTGAGTAGCACTGTCAATCAAGCTCTTGTACACGCACCTAAATGTGTTAATGGCAGAGAACCAGCTTACCATTCCAAGAAAACTTTATCCAACAAGTTTGTTTTTGTGCAAAACCTATACATCAACTACAATAAAAATATGTTAAGTTAATCAGTTATGCTTTGTTTAAATTCTACTAGCACTTAGTAGTGAAGAAATTTCACAGCTACTTTGGCACCCAGTCACAGAACCAAACTGGACTTCATTTCACTTCACTAGACTAAGTGCTGATCTTCTACTGGTGTAATTATCAGAGTCAGGTGTGCAGAAGCAGAAGCATCTAGAAATTAGAGGATATGTGAGCTTGAGATCCTTGGTGTAAACTGGCCTCTATTTCCTTAAACACTTTGAGCTCGACACATTTTCATTGATAGGCTTTCTTAATTCAACACATCTTGATTTTTTCCACTCATAACATTCTAATGATTTGTTGCTCCTTTCTGGGGTTTCTGGTTCTGTTGCTAAAACATGCAGCAAACTGGAAGAGGAAGTTGGTGCATCGGATCTCTGACAGGAAACACTTATCAAACTCTATCAATTTAACTTTCATGCAATCATTGACTTTGATGCATGTTTAGAAAAAAACTATTTGACAGTAGGTAAGGCAAGGTAATTTTTGCTGTTATCTGTTCTAATGTCATTCTCTGGGTGGTTTAAATGAACCAGGAACGGTCCAGCTAACAAACTGAAGCTAACATGGCACCTTAAGGCTTCTGAAAAAAAGCTGGCTATTTGCCGCTGTGTAATTCCAACAGCATATCATCTGGATATGAGACTCGCATGTTAAAGGAGCACCATGACAGAAAGGGCTGACGGGGTCATGTGGGAGTGGGGTTGACATGCTCACTCGTTCCGAAACACTTTGGAATTCACAACCCCTATTTTAGTCTTCAGTGAAAGTTTTGTAAACTCACCAGACCCTTTGGCCCAAATCCCCCTTTGGTTTTATATATATATATATATATATATATATATATATATATATATATATATATATATATATATATATATATATATATATATATGTATGTATGTATGTATGTATGTATGTATGTATGTATGTATGTATGTATGTATGTATGTGTGTGTGTGTGTGTGTGTGTGTGTGTGTGTGTGTGTGTGTGCATGTGTCAAGTACATCATAGGCTGACAGAGCCCTTTCCATTTTTAGCTGCCCCCAGAGAAGCCAGTCCAGAAAAGGGAAGAGGACTGGCAGACACCATGTCGCATTCTTTCACTCTCACACACACACACACGCACACACCTGCTCAGTAGAATGCATGCCACACACTCTGATCCGCAGTCTAACCTGCATTGGTACATATAGAGTACTGCATAAATTCAAAGATTCATGAAGAGCGTATTGTTTTGAACAGATGCAAACACATGAAGGTGCGCTGCATCTGGAGGACACACACAGAGGCCTGACCGATTCATGTGCACTGAGCAGTAAAGGTGGTCTCTGCTCTGCCTTAAGCAGAGATATACAGTTCCCGTCCTCACTGCTGATCTACATGTTCCCCAATCAGTGAACGATAATTCCTACCTCTGCTCTATTTACTGCTCTGGTAATTGGGGACATCATGACAGGTATTAACCCAATTATCATGAGAATTATAGGCCCCTTCATGCCTTAGCTTGTATTAAACAGTAAACAGTAACCATCACCATTCATCGTGCCTACATAACAAAGCCCATTAGGGTCCTCGAAGCCACCTTAATAGCTCCGTAGATGTTTGCGTGTGAGGAAATAAGGTTTATCTGAAGAGCTCATGGTGAGATTAGATGCATTCAGCTTCCACACGGTTGTTTCCAGCTTTAATTATGTCTAAGGAAACCAACAGAGAAGAGTTCAAGTCTCTTCGTCTCCACTCTTGGACAGACTTACTACTGATGGGCCTCTGCGTTCTCACTGCTCTGTGTGACGTTTGCTCAGTCAGCTCCCTCAGCTTGCACAATTGTGCTTAATAAGTAAGTAAAGTAAAGTAGAACTTTATTATGTAGCACCTTTCAAGATAAAAAAAAATCACAAAGTGCTTCAACAAACAGGATAATTACATAAAAGAAATTTAAGTAAAAGCAGATATAAAAAGACATGTTTTTAGATGCCAACTGAGTCCTCTGATCTGAGAGTTGGAGAAGTTCCAAAGTCTTGGAATCACAAGAGAAAAGACTCTGTCTCCTTTAGTTTTCAGTTTTGTATGGGGGACAATCAGCAGGTCTTAATCACTGGACCTCAAATATGAAGATTCAAAGCTTAATTTGGAAGAACAGATATACAACTGGATCACATCAGTACAATAATTACAGGGAATTTCCTGAAAAGATTCCAGAATTGGACCTGCAGGGAGCTGATAGAGAAGAAATAAAAATGGCTCCAATACAGACCCCTGTGGAACACCAACTTGAATAGGACAGGAATGGGATCTATACTTGAGTGTAGCCAAGAAAGTTGATGTATCGGCATCAATACCAGCCCAACTCTAGCAGGACTGGATGGTCACCAGCTAACGTCGGACTTGACAGAAGTAACAAACAACGTTTGTCTGAGTCACGCTGCATCAAAATAACATTTGAGATCCAAAGAAGATGTTTGTGGGATTCACAAAACCCTGAATGAAAGTGGACCATAACCTTCTCTACAAAAAATGAGGCATAGAACTGCAGTGAGAAGGGCAGAAACAATTCTAGCATGCAGAACATTGAATGAAATGGGCATAAGCAAAATGACCAGAAGCGTTTAGATCTCGAAGTTTCATCTGAATTTACTTCAGTCTGATTTAGCTGAATTTGATGTTACTTGACTAAAACTTTCCTCATCCTGCCGCGGCCGCTGATTGAATTTCTGCCTGGTTGGATGTTAGAGGCGGGCCACCTTCTCAGTGGGTACAGCCACTCACTAGTCGAATAAGTCTGGTAATTATTCACTCCAGATCATTTTGGGACTGATCATTTATGTGAGTCAAATGCCTGATTTCATTTGATCAGGTTTTCTATGTGGTTCATCTCTGCAGTAAAAATGTTGCAGTAAAATGTTGGGACTTTTTTTTTCTTTTGCTGCAGTGAATCTCCTTTACAGGAGAACATCTAAGTTGAACCGATTAAAAATGTTTTAAGGCTGTTATTTCTGAGAACCTCGCTATACACACATTGTTCTTGCCTCAATACATTTAGTCTGCAGCAAACGGAGAGATAAAGACAAGTTGTAAAGGTGAAACCATATATTTACATCCACTGGACAAATCTGAAATCAGACTAACAAAATCAGGATTACCAAAATCATTTCTATTTACTAAATTCCTGAATATCGAGAGACGATTACTTTAGATTTTTTTTTTAATTCAGAAATGTTTCATAATTGCTCGTCACCAATTCTAAAGATTTATGATTTACAAATACATGATCTGATTTCTTTGTCTTCAATATTGTTTAAGATCTCCAACTCATTGATTTTGTCCCCAGTGACAAGATGTCAACAAGCAAAATGAGAAAAAAAAACTGCATTAAAGACCAAATCCAAACAACCGTAATTTAATATGTAATTCAGCAACTTTTTTCCCGTTTTCAACCTCTACTTTCAGAGAATCTCTAAACTGTTCTCTTGAAGTGGATTTTATTAAATTATCTCTTTATTCATGTCTCCGTAGTAATAAAAACATATAAGCTTAGAGCCTGTCAGTTCTACCTTCTGCTCTCTGTTGGGTTTGATGCATGCTTCGTCCTGTAAAGTGCATAACAATATTAGTATGAAGAGCGCCATAAGTCTGGCCACTTCGCAATATGAGCAGCGATCCACTCTAACGTATGGCTGAAGGCTCACAGAGACAGAAGAGGCATGTGAAGGATCCGATTGTTAGCAGAGGATGGATTTTTAGAGGGGAAAGTCAATTATGGCCCACAAAGCACGTGGTTAAAATATCAAGGTCGCCATACTGTGATAGGCTCAGTATCCGTGCTGTGTCAGTGTGCCATTTTTCATTGCTTTGTGTCTTTTCTGGAGGTCAAACACATTTGAGTTTCATTTATTAACCCTAAAGTGCTGCTGCTGGCAGGAGTTGGACTCGCAGCTCCGCGAGGCCGGGGGTGAAAAGCAGAGGTCGGCCGTTGGGAGACACAGAGTGGGCGGGACCGAACGCAGTTCACCGAGTTGCAGGTATGTACAGTGTATGTGTGTGAATCCATCCACTTAATAAAGTAGCATCTGCAGACCTGGTGTGTTTGGCGGAGGGGACACAGCAATCTCCCCAAACCTAATCTAGGTTTATTGTCAATAAACATTAGAGATGATCAAGGAAAGGTGAAGTTTTCATCTTAATAATGACACATTGCTTTAGGAGATTAAAAATCAATGCATCCCTTTTCTCTGTGAGGTATGTGGACTCTAATTGTATTGCGGACAAACCATTTTTACATTCTCATCAAACAGGTCAAAGGTAAAGGTAACGCCGACAGTCTACAGAAACAGCATTAGGCTTACTGCAGGAATGCTGACTCACCAAAAGGAGTTCTACATTTGGGAACCCCACACTCACCACAAAGAGTTGAACAAGTGCCTCGAAATGTTTTTCCAGAGCTGAGCGATGTGGGTAGCTAATCTTAAACTTGCCGTTTTTGTTATACACAAGGATGAACAATGCAGCTGTTCTTCTTCTTCTTCTTCTTTTTTTAATGGCGGTTGGCAAACAACTTTAAAATGCAGCTGTTCCTCAGCTGTAGCACTTTTAAGATCTTCAATGAAGCTTGAGGCAGTAACAAACTACCAATCAGGCCAGGTGACAGCTGCTGAACAGAGGGACCTGCCCTCCTCCTTAAAGGCAGGGGAGACACTATTAAAGGGCCAGAGCACTGTCCTGAATTTCCATACCTGTCTCATGCAGGAACACAGGGCCTTATGGGTCAGACAGTTTGTCAATACTAAACAATGTTGAGATGATATGCAGAACACGGACGCATGGGCTTGAAATACATACAGGTGGAGGGATAGACAAAGCAAACTATCTCAGTTTCAGTACATCTCAAATCTGAATCATGAAAGGGTAAATTGCTGCAAAAGAGAGCCACAGGAAGTCTTTCTTGTGATTGCATGAAGACTCAGCCTGCAATTTCAATCTTTTCTGTCAGGGGAAAGCAAAACTTCAACAACTAAATGCTGTAGAATATGTGAAATCATGGAATAACTTTGGTAATTTTCAACGTATTTGAGTGTTTCATGTTCAGTGTTGATCTCAGTGTCTTTGATTCCAACTCTTCTGCTCCCTGTTGCATGAAAAATGTAAATGTGTCCACTCTGAAGGGTCGGGATTGATCCATATTCTGTTCTTTAGCAGAGTGGCACTTGTATACGTGAGTGTAAACCTGATTAAGTGTATCTTTGTGTAAGTCGCACTTGTTTCCCAGCACTTACGATTGCGGCTCATCCGTAGAAAGTGTTCTGAAATGAAATGGGTCCATTAACATCTTCCTTCCCAAAGGTGATCCAATGCTGACTCAGGTTTTGGGGGAAGGAAGTGATTCCTGAAGGGCGGTTGCTCCAGTTCTCATGCTCCTGGAAAACGGCGTTGTGGGACTCGCACTTCAACCCCAACCCTGGCCCTCACAAGGAACAACTGAGCACATAAGGGGATAAAATGCTGATCTAAGAAATAAGTAGATAACCGCTGTAAGGTCAAGGAGAAAGGAAGAAAACAAAAGTGTAATGATAGCGCATTTTATCCAGCAAAAAAAAAAAAAATGCCATGAGAATAAGTGATTTAAAAAAAAAAGACAAAGGAGAAGAAAACTATTTTGTAAAGAGTAAAAAAGAAAGAAAAATATCAAGGAAGACAGATGAGTGTGTGAACAAGATAACACAAATAGGAGAGGTGATAGAGAGTGATGTGGATGATCCAGAATAGCTTTGATATTATCCTGCACTCTCTTTATGACAGGTTTTCTGTGATAAGGGGTGATAGCCGGGATGTTGAAGGTGTTGGCTTGGAGGAGAGTTAGAGAAGGAGTGAGAGATAGAGATAGTGAGAAGGACTCAGATTAAATGGAGAAAGGATAGTGACATCACTTAGGAGATGAAACCAGCCGAGGAATATTGTGTCCTTCAGAATGGGGCGGGGGGGGATATATCACACTGCCACACGTACAGAAACACACAAAATGTTGTGCTTTTTCCACTTCACAACACAGTACGTTTGGACAACTTTTTTCTCACTTGCCAGAACTTCAAGCAGTGAATATGGAAATCTCAACACTGATCATTTCCTGACCCAGTACTTTTATGAAACAAAATATAAATATTCACATCAAGATTGGATCATTGTAGTCTGACTTTGGAGTTGACTAAAAAAATAACCAAAAAAAAACAAAAAACAAAACAAACAAAAATAAAAAAACACAGTCAATCATGTACTAGGTTATGCAAAGTGTATTTTCATCAGACGTTGACTTGACACATGGCTGCAATAAACAAGCTGCAGAGATTGCAAACTAGCATGGACCACACATCTCAGCAAAATGGAGAGTACTTTCTCTGGAGTTTTGGGACATTGGATAGGAACATTTTCAACATCAGAACCTTTTCAACAAATGTGTTTCTATCTCCCCTTTTTGCACATTAAGTCTTTTTTCAGAAAAGACAAAAACCTCCTCCAGCTGGTGAAAAAAACCTTTTTACAAAAGTGAGGAAGTTATTTTGAATTTTGCCATTTCCGTCAATTCGATTTTTCAAATTGTGCAAAGAAAAACCTTTGGTAGAAACACGGCTATTCCTACAGGAGATCTGAAAAAGCCTTTCACCGAAGTCACTGTTGTTGCACGACTGTTTCATAAAGAGGATGATTTTGGTTGCCCATAACTCTCTTTATTTTATGAAGAATCATTTGTAGCACAATCATCTCAAGTGGCTCCACAGCACAGTAGTCTCCAGTCCAGAAGCAGCCTTCTTTATCAGCTTGTTGAGCATTTTTTTAATCCTTGGCTCTGATGCTGTTACCCCTACAGATGGCAGAAGAGACTGCACTCTGCACAACAGACAACAGAAGACATGCAGACTGCAACATATTGCTGCATACACCCAAGGACTCAATCTTCCTCCAGATGTAAAGTCTGCTCTGTCCCTTCTTGTAGACAGCTTTACTGCGTCTCCAGTCCAGTATGTTGTCCAACATAGAGAAGTTTATAATCATCCACTTCTTCTCTCATGAGAACAGTGTTTGACCTAATCTTCTTGCTTTGTTTGCATTCAAAACAAGATGACTCTTCCTCCTGAATGACACAAAAGCGTCCTATGGATTAATCTGTGATACACTCAGTTACTGTCAAGTCATCTCATTCTGTCTTGTACTGGAAATCTGAGCTACGAATTGAAAGGGAGTGGTAAGAGTATGGTACCTTGTGCTCCTGAGATGCTGACCACCTGGTTAGACACATGAACATTCATTGTCACAAACTGAATTGAATCAATCTGGGCACTTTTAAGGGATATTCTTGGACAAAAAAATGAAATCACATGTCCAGGTGTGAGTTGAAGTCAGAGTACTCACATCTTCCTCAATGCTGTGATTCTGGTCAGCGGTAATTAGAACTAAAAATCGCTTCAGTCCAAGTGCTTAACAGAATTCCTGTGAGACTTCTGAAATTAATTGTGGGTGTCTGTCATGAGGAATCCTTGGGACATACGAAGTTAGAAGTTTCAGCAGCTCAAAGAAATTCTTCAGGGGGACCAAGTATCAGTCAGACTTTGGTGATGGTGAGGATGACAGGCTTTTTCTTAGAAGACCAGTGACAAAAGTCATGAGCAATGTAAGACTATTGGAAATCTGAAATGAAGAAGGGCTTCCTGACCCCCAGCTGCATTGTGTGACGTCGGTACGACACATCATCTGAAACCCAGCAAATATTCTGCATGTCATATTCAAGTTTCTTTTATATATTGCCATGCATGGTAGTGATGCAAATCTATGTGGTATAATCTGATAGCAAAGTAGAAGAAAATTTGAAAAGAAACACACTTGACTAAACCTTCTTTACCAAATGGCTGGATTTGCTTTTCCTTGAATGGAGAGAGAGCCAGACGATCTCGAGGCTGCTGTTAAATCTGATACAGTGAATCCTTCATTGGTAATGAAGTGGGAGATGACAGATGAGAGTGGATAGTGCTGGAGTCCTTCAGTGAGGAAAAGCTGAGGGAGATTCATGATGTTTTTGCCCGGTGGGAGCTACTTCATCACACAGCTTTTGCTGGCTGAAGACCAGTGGCGGGAAAATACTGGAGGCGTCAGAAAACTGTAAATGAGCCCAGCTTCAGACTCCATATTGCATTTTAATAGATACTGGAACATGCATTTAGCCCTACATAAACTGTGCCAAATGTCCTTTAGAAAGGCAGAGTATATTTGCATATCCACATATGAACAAATCTAAAACCAGGGTCCAAGGTTGAGGTTGTACGACCTCTATTATTGCTATGCCTCTCAAAATCATATATGTCATTTTATTTGGAAAATAAAAAGGCACATTATTGCAGTATTTGATTCAAACAAGTTTTGGACGTTGAAATTTTCGTACTCTTCCATTTTCAGTAAATTCAGACATAATTAAAATACAAAATCCAGGCTAGATGAAGCAACACAGTCACAGACAACAGCTACATTTCTATTAACCACAGAATTGTGCAAATTAAAATTACAAAAATAAATGTGGTTAATGGAAACATTCTTTCTGCACCATGCGAGGCAGTGATCAATGGCCTGATGTTACTATTGGCCAAAATAGCTAAGAAGTGGTAGGAGAATGATGATTTGTCTTTTTGTGTATTTTTATTTTTTTTTCATACAATGTGCAGCTGGCTCTATCAGATCTCTCACAGCACCATAAAAAGTTGTGTGTCATTCCAACGTGTTGAATCCGCAGCTCTTCTGTAAAATCACAGACTACAACTTCCCCTAAGTGCCGCATATGAAGCCGCTCCCAAGTAGGCGGGGCTTGTCGCTAATGCTATTATTTTATGCTTGTTTATCTTTGACAACTGTAACATGTAGATGTGATGTGGAATTCTGTGTTTTTTGGTCCCGTTACAAAATATAAAACAAGGCGACCAACACACCAACTCTGACAGATCATCAGTAGAGCAGTTGTTTAAATTAGCTGATCAGCCACCGCTGTGTTAGATTAGCTAATAGCAGCAGCACACTGTAGTAAAAATAAACATAAAGCCTAAAAACTTAATACTGTAACGGACTGAATGTTCTATTTGTGTGGGAAATATGCGAGTGTTTTTTGGTGTTGAATTCTGAAACATATAGTGATGTTGTTGTCAGTTATTATGGCAACGAGTCAGCGTGTAGCATATAGTCGACAGAGAGCGAAAAAAAGATGGCTTTGAGTTGTTCTTTACCAGTTTTCTGAGTTATTTTTCTCTTTGCTATTGCACACTGCACTAAATTAACAATACTTTCATCTCCAGGTGTCAATTAGTTAAAGCTTAGTGTTTCTCTTTGCCTCAGTCCAGCTGCCTTCACCTTTTTTACACCAACAACTTGAATACACTGCTGACAGCATCAATTGGACTTCTAAGTGAGTTTCCTAAATACTTTGCAGCTGGAGGACTGACTTTTTTCCCTTCCTGAGTGGGACATAAAATTCTTATGACTGAAGAGGTTTTTGTCTTCCCTACTTCGAAAAAAATAAAATAAAAAATCCTGGACAGCACTTTGTGCAGAGCCTCAAGCAGGCCGGTGTCTGAGGGAGTGAACCAATGCACAAGGGAAGGCTTTTTCTGACACATCTGAATGCATGGTTGTATTGTCGATTTATGAATATTAATTGAGATATGACACTGTTATTGCCTGCAATACATGCTGAAAGATGGCACCTTTCCCAAATCGTCTATAAGGCAATAAAAACTTAAATTGGAGTGCTGCACCATATCCTTTATCTATGATTAACGTGCTTTTCCATGACTATAAGCAAAATCTAGGAGTATGGAGATTAAAAAAAAATAAAATACCTAAGCGATACATATGCAGCCTTGCAGCACCAACCACAAGAAGGCTGGGTAAATTGTTCTGAAAAACTAAATATTCCCTCTGATATACCAAATCAAATATTCCTGGGCACCACGGCATCATGCCAAGGTTATGATCTCTTCACGTGGAAGAGAGCAGTCGCACATAAAAAATATATTAAAAAAAGAAACTCAAGCCTAAAAGCCGAGGTGCAATGTACTCATAGCGAAAAGTTACCAGCATATCCAGCAGAACTTCTAACCGGACCTGGTAAGGGAGGTTTGCTAATGCAAAGACTGATGTTGTTCCTATAGCAACACTAAACCTGATGGCAGACTGATGGAAACTACAGATTAAAGAGAAGTAACTTTATTTCAGCAGAAAGTTGTGGTATTTTGAGTTTCCTCATTCTCTCTCTGCTCTCTGTGTCCACGAAGCTTCCTTTTCAACTCCTCTAGGATTTGCAGTTGCAGTTCCAGTAATTTTTTGAGATTTTGAGTTGCTCCCATTAGTAAAAAAAATTCACTTGTTTCCACAGTTAAGCATCAATTGTTGAAAAATAGAAAAGGTAAGAGCAAAAATCCCTCCAGCTGGATGACATCTACATCCAGAGGGAAAAACGGTGCCTCAACCAAAATAATTATGAACAAAAGTCTACAAAATAAATAAAAAAAAACGTGCTGCTACAATCAGAACTGAGATTTTTTGTTGCATTGTTTTCCCTGCTTGTGAAGAAGATCTGTTCTCTTTTTCTCTTCTCATTCTCAATCATAGTGCTAAGGAGTTGGGCCTTGATGATGCCTTTTAGTTAGACACCTTCATTTTTAGCAGACATTGAAGAAGTCTATCCGAGGCAGCCCAACAGGCGTGAAATGTGAAAAGGAAGACATTCGGGGACAGAAAAGGCGGGAGGACTCAAATTACACCCCTCATCGCTTTAATACCTATCACCTCTTAGCTCATTCACTCTCCTCCCAGACACTTTAAAACCGTCATTTAATCCCACCTAATGAAATAGAATTCCTTTTTCACTTTGTTGTTTGAGTAGGGCTTAACAATAATTGAATGGTTAGTACTTCTTTACATAATTTTCTTGTACTAAGAAAAGATGGAATAAAAAACCCATATGAGAGTTTAATGTAAGCTTACTAGGAGGAAACTGGTCTTGAGCCCACAGAATGATTTTATAAGCAGGGAGCCGGGCAGGTCAATTCCTGCCCGGACCACCCACTTGCTGACCTTTCTGAAATGGACTTTAATGCATGAAGTGGAATAAACCCAGATTAATCATGTGTTGGGACTGGGTCATGGACATGTGTGTAAACAGATGGTTGAGTGGTCGTTCTAGAGTGTGTTTCTGGCATGAGTGGGGTGATCCCAACTAACCCCAAAACACACTCAGATACCTGTGCCAATACATGTGATTAGGGTGTTTTTTTTTTGTTTGTTTTTTTACTATTAAGCAAAAGTGCAGGTAGGGTGAATACACTCAAACAGCTCAATTGTGAGTTTGAAGAGTTTCAAAGGTAAACAATGTGGTCTCAGTCAACCGTAAATATTTTTTTTGTCTTCTTTTTCCAAGAAGTAACATGAGGAAGGGTTGGGAAGCCGAAAGGTGCAAAACGTTTATTAAGGCACCTGAAGATGACACCCAAACCAGGGGAGGTCAAAACCTTTGTTCACATCAATGTGGCCGTAGACATGAATACGTAGACGCCTCGTTGAGAGGGGTTAGCCCGATGATAAGTCACAGAGTCCGCCATATTGAATGTGGCGTGTCTGCGCCTCAGAGCCTTGAGACTTGACTTGGACTTAGTCCTTGACAGCTTGAGATTTGCTTCTGACCTGGAAAAGATGACTTGTGAATATCTTGGGCGTTCACACCTTTAGGTGTTACCAGTTCAAATGTCAAGCTGTCTTTCATCAATATTTTAGAGTTCTTTTTTATTCTCAATACAAATTTATTTTCAAAAGTAATTCCTCACAGTTTTTCTCTGTTGCTTTGGTGCATATCTCAGAACAGAATTGAAATCCTCACAACTGTTTCTTCAATCTTCAAATTATTGTGTCTCTTCTACACATCAAAAAAATCTATATTACAAGGATTTGGCCGGGGTCAACAGCCATAGAGAAGAAGAAAAGTGAGTGTGGAGGAGGAGCGACGAGGCAAAACATAGGAAGAGTCAGAAGAGAGTGAAGATCGTCAGGATGTGGTTTGTGTATTGATAATTTTGATGATGCCATTTGACGAAATGTAACGTTTACTGCTTGTTAGGTGACTGTATGATGTTTTTGTCATGTAAAGCACTTTGAACTGCCTTGTTGCTGAAATGTGCCATACAAATAAACTTGACCTGTCAAAAAGACGCTGATGGAGTTTGTCTCACCCAACTCTTTATTCCTTAACCCCATTGAGGATTTTGCTCTCAGCATGAAGATGGAAAGTATGACCACCAGGTGTAGGAACTGTATTTCCTACAGCACTGAAAGTACAGTTTTCCTTAAGGAGATTGGCTTATGCTCCCATTTCTACTTTTTTCTCCCTTTGTGCTCTGAAGTACTTTCTTTTCCTTTCTATATCACAGTGACTTGATCGGTCAACAAATTACAGTGAAAGCATAAATAACGTTTATCTTGAGTCCAAACCTCTTACCATTGATTTCCCACTGTTACAATTTAGAATACCTGTCATGAAAACTTTAGCCATTTAGAAAACTTTAGCCAGTTTACAGCAACATCCCTCATAAATACATGGCTACATTGACAACATGACTCAGCAATTTAATTCTTATTCAAAGGAAATGAAACAAGGACTTGTCATTCTTGGATCTGAGGCACTGACATGTTCATTGACATAGATATTTACTTTCGAGAGATGAACTAAGGATTGTGTTTTGTTGTACAAATTGCTTTGATAAATGCACTTACTGTTTTGCAAATGTCGACGATGACTCGAGACATGCACTGAAGCGACAGAGACATAAGAATAACTGCAAAACGAGAGCTTTAAGTGTTTTCCAGTCTGAGTTTCAAGTTGCATTGAATAAAAGCGGGTTGCTTAGCATATTTATTGTCATGTAAGAACGACTAAAGCGCGAGAGTCTGTGCTGTTAAAATTTCAGTGTTCGATAGAACAGCCGGAGCAGCCAACTGAAGATGAGCAAGGCTTGGAGGTCCTTCTCTCCTCTGATCCATCAGAGCCTCACCGCTACAGACACGCGTAAGGGACTCGTCGCTGTGGCTCCGAGACCCCATCTCTCTGCGGGCGAGAAAAGCTGGACTCGACCCAACAGCAGCTGAGCCGGGGAGAGTCATAACACTTCAAATAACGTGTAAGGGTTATGTGATCCTCTCGGAGCCAGTGAGACACTCTGCTGTGAATCTGAGCAAGAGCGAAATGAAAGGTGAACCAGTGAGTGTTGGGTTAGGGAAGGAGGGAGGGAGAGAGAGGAGAAGAGGAGCAGAAGTCATAAAGAATAAATCACTGTGCTAAATGAACAAAGGAACGAAAGAAAAATGAGCATGAGAACAGAATGAGTTGAGAGGACAGAAAAGGAAAAGTGACGTTCAAAGAAGGGAGAGAAGGAGGAACAGTGAGTGTTCAGTGTTAAATGCAGCAGAGTGAACTCTCTGCAGTGCTTCAGCAGACTGTCAGCATCTATAGGACATTGTTCCTGTGTACTGCAGGCATGCAGCATATGGGTGAGACTGCAAACAAGTGAGTTAGTGCTTTGTGCTTGTGCAGTAACATGGCCATTCTAAACAAGGGTCAGGTGTGAGGAACAACTTCATATTTATGCATTTTAGGCTGTATGTGTGTGTGTGTGTGTGTGTGTGTGTGTGTGTGTGTGTGTGTGCGTGGGGGTGTGTGTGTGTGTGTGTGCGTGTGTGTGTGTGTGTGTGTGACTGTTATGTACTGGCAGTAACTGCTTAGTTGGGCGGGAAATCGGAGCAGTGCTCCTCTTCATGCGTCTGCCGCAACACATCAGCGCTGCCCTCACCATCAGATGTGACAGCACACGACTGTCAGTGTCCTCGCTAAAACAGTCGCCGTACGGCTGTGACAAGCCCCAGTGGCGGAGCTCTGCCACAGCCGCCGACTGAGGCACATTTCAGGTTCAGCTTGAGACGATGAGGCTGTAGAAGGGAGTGAAAACAATCCAAGTGATTGAATTTTTAATATTAGTTTTCTTTTTTGTTTTGTGATTTGTTATACTCACACTGTTCATTCATCGGCCTTGTGGAAATCAGTGAAAAACAGTGAAGTAAGAACAGCAATAAAAGTCCTAGAAATTAATAGAGGGAGAAGGGAGGGAAGAGGAGGAGAGATTCTTTTATCTGTTAATTGACACCCCAATCGAGTTCATTTAGGCCCCCACATACTCGGGCGTACTTCACTCATCTGAGGTCGTTCTCTCTTCTCTATTCTAGAATGCCATAAAAAAATGTTGACTAAAATGATTTTAAAGGCCAAATAAGTTCAGAATTTCATAGATTGTTCAATCATATAAAGGCATTCCTTTGGGGAATCCCAGCTCACTCCCTGACCTTTGAGCTTTAAAGCCTCCTTGTAGACTTTTACCAAACTAGACTCCTCAAACCAAGCTGAATTTCTTGGGAATTCTGTCTACTCTGTAACTTGTGCAGCTTTTATTACCCTCATATATCCAGATCCTTCATACCACCGAATGTTGCTGATTCCAATTTTGCAGTCTCAACTGTTCCATGGCATTCCATTAAAAAGCTCAGCAGTGTCCTCTGCAGACTAAGGGTCTGACACAGTGTTATACTCCAATTAGGTCTTGGAATATGTCCATGGCATTGTCTTACTTCATCACAGTAATGTAGAGTGTCTACACTGTGCCCACTATGAAGTTTGTTTTTCCTTCTAAATGATAAAGTATCTGATTATGGCAGAATATGGGTGTCAACTGTACAATATTTTAATGTTGTGTTTTTATCTCATTAGATTCTAACCATGCCGATTGTCAGGACGGCTCTTAGGCTAATGTTGAGATATGTTCCTACTGTGTGTGGTGTGTTAAGAGCGGTCCGGTCCACTCACAAAGATGATGGGACTGCTCCAGTCTAAGATACGGGATATTGAATGTGCTGGATTGTCTTGGCCCGATATTGCAGTGCGTCTGGGGTTCTCCTCAGGACAAACAAGCATGCAGCCTGTTGAACATGTGACGTGTAAACCAATCAGAAAGTGAGGTGACGAAAAAACACAGGGGAATCCAAAATACACAGAGGACAAAACAACGGCCATGGCAGAGCAGAATGTCCTGTGGATGTTATAGACTTCTTTGCATTGTTTTCTCTGTTGAATGTAGAACACAATCACCATTACTTCTTCCCAATCAGCCATATTTGTTTACTCTGAACTCACATTTGGTATCAAAAGGTTTTAGGAGATTGGTGCATGGTGTCTTGCTCTTCCTGTGTGTCTGAACTCCACAAACTGTACCACTAAGCACCTCATACCAAAGACTGTGATGCAGTGGAGCATCACAAAGTTTTTTAAAGAAGGTGGAAATACTTTCAAGAGAAGTTAATGTGATTCAATGTGATTCAATGTCTTACTAAACCGGGTGAGTTTGTGGTCCATTTAGGTCCTAATAATAATAATAATTGGTCCAGACAAAGCCTAATGTCTAACCTCTTAACAAGTGGGTAAACACACAGAGAGTAGAAAGAGATTCACCCACAGCATTTCTCACAGTCGATCTCTCCTTTTTAAAGAGCTTCTGTCAAACCTGCTCATTTAACAACCAAATCAGCTCTTCCCTCCTCCTTGCACTTTTATTCTCTCTTCTACCAGCAGTCCTATGTGAGGTTATCTATAATGAATGAGATGTGTTGGAGAGACACTGTACATATTAATATACCTCAAGTTTCTGTACATAAAATGTGTGCAGCCAGAAAAAAAAAAAAAAAAAAAACTAAGACCATTAGTCATAAAATGACCTGAGTAACCTAAGCCTTGAATAAAATCCAACTTTACTCCAAGAAGAACCATTTACCCGCTTACTGAGTCTCTTTTGTTTTCTTTTCTCCGTTCATTTCGTCCTGGGGTGCATTAGAACGGAGTGTGCAGCTGGGATGACTTGCTGGATACAGAGAGTCTATGAAAAGGTTAAAGGTTGTTAATGAATGTTGTTTTCCTCTCCCCGCTGATACTGTCCCTCTGCTAAGCTCTTGTCTTTAAAGCTGTCAAGTGGCAAGCTGAAACCATTACTGCCTCGGGATAAATACGGGCGATCCACGATGCCGCTTTGTGTGCGAGTGTGTGCTCATGTGTGTTAGCGCCTTCTGCTAAGGGTGATGTTGGTTCAGTTTCTTTGTGCAATTTTTCTAGATAGGAGGAAACCTAGTTGAGTTGGGAGAAAAACCTGCAGTGATGCGTAAGTATGAAAAAAAAGACAAAAGAAAATCCCTGAAAGACGCTTAAAGCGCAAAGATATCGACAACATCAAGAGTGCTGCAGAAGGCAGAGAGGGTTGTGGAGCTATCTGCTCATAAATCATACTGAACCAGTGAGACCAGTGCAGGGTATGCTAAAACTCACCTGGCTTCACTTGGTTTTCACCATTTCAGACATTCACTATCTTGCACTTTTCTCTTTCTCTAATCCTCCCACCCCTTTTCTTGCCTCAACATTTCCCCCGTTTCCCCTTCTTTTCCATTTTCAACGTCCTTTTTCATCACACTGGATTATCCCCTCCCATCCCTCTTCTTGTCCTCTAACCCTCCTCTGCTCTTCTTCTCTCTGCGTTCATTGTCTCTCCAATCATCCACCTCCACTTGCCCATTTTTTCCCCTGTCTCACGTACAAACTGATATCAGGTACACCCCAGCCCAACCTGCTCCGATCCATCTCTACAGAGAGCTGCAATTTCTGATATCTGGGTTTGCCCTGCCCCCTCCATCCTCTTCTTTTTTTTTACTCACCTGCACCAGATTCCCTGCCCTTCCTCCTTCACTCGCCTGCTGCTTTCTCCTCCTCACCACTTTCAATATCCATTACTCTCTTACCTCACATTCAAGACATATAAAGAATGCTTAGTCTGTCCAGTATGCATCCATCTTCAGCCTGAGTGCCAGTTCTCAGGCTGAAGCCGTTTCCACTGAGGCTCAGATTCAACAATAGATCTTTTCCTGGAGGAGAATAGCTACAACTGCCCAAAGGTCCAAGTGGTTTGAAATCAGCATTCACTTGTAGTCAAATACAACCATACACCTGCTGGTTTTCCCACATTTAATCACATTTCAACCACAACTTTGAAGTACTACAGTGTCTTTATGAAGTGCATTGTTTCTAAAATGAATTAGAATCAGGCTTACCTGCCATGTGAAATGAACTGAAATAAAGACATTCAAGAACAGTGGCCAGGTTTCCATCAATGTTTTTTTATGAACATTTTGAAACGTTGCATTAGAAAAAATTGAAAGCGGCAAAATGCTACATGACTTCCTCAGTTTTGCAAAAACAAAGTTTTTACATTATTTGATGTGGTTTGTGGCTTTTCCAAAAAAAAAAAAAAAAGTTAATGCACTACAGGGAGGACGGAAACACATTTGCCTAATAAATTCTGATGTTTGACCTCACATGACTGACCAGCTGTTTCTGCTGTCAGCGTGATTTGCATGTAACATTGCAAATACTCGTTGGCACGACAGAACAATTCCGCTTTGCCCAGTGGCAACACGTTGAAACACCTCTCTCCATGTTCCTGAGATGTGTGGTCCAGGCTAATTTGCAGCCTCTGCTTCCTGTTTGTTACAGACATTCGTAGCGTCAACATCTGACAAAATTACACGTTGCAGAGCCTGGTTCATTCCCTTTTTTTCTACGTTTTAAGAGTTTACTCAAAATTCGCATGACAATTCAGGGTTTCACCTGGAAAACTTGCTAAGCCCAGTGACAATTGATCTTGATTGCTGAGATTGATTGTCTTGATCAAGAAAGCCCACTGATCCTCTTTTATTCATAATTGGTTAACTTTTGGTTCCATGCCACCATGCTAACATCACATGTCTGTCTTTGTGGTGGTGCTCCCTTCCTGCAACAGTGAGTAAGTCTGCAGGTCTGACCAAGTGAAAAAGACACAATGCCAAACTCCTTGTAATCCCATTTTTATTATTCAATATAATTTAATTCTGCTTCAGGTCATTTACATATAAGGACAATTCACAGCACGTCATCGCAGGGCACAAATCAGTTTAGTTCAATCATACATCATCACAACTGATGATAATTATCAGACAATGCTGCTAAGTATAGTTCATTTGAGTTCCACATTAATGTATGGTCTCATAAATGTGACTCTGGAAGAATGATCAGCCTGATATGTAACAGCTACAAGGGATTGGCTAACATCATTTTAGACCTAATAGGAATAACAATATGATGTCACTGTAATTTACTTGAAAATAGTGAGCATCCCAAATTTAGTCCACAATGTCATAAAAATCTGATTTGGTCAAAGACGACAAAGTCTGCACTCTGAATAGGTGCAGAAAATACATTTTTCGATAGAGCGGGGTGACAGTGGACACGTCCTGGAAATAAGCAATGGAGCCAAAGACAAAACAGATAAGTTAGAGGAGAGGTGCTTTATTTTATCATACTGCTTCAGCCTGCAGTGTATTTACAGGAACCAGGACCTGCTGTATCAAACCTCGATCTCCACAAAACTCTCTTTGCCAGACCTTTTAGCTTTTTTATCATAAGGAACTGTTCTTTCACTTTAGTGTGCACTGCTCTATTATCCAGCTTACATTTGGTGCATCACCTCTGAAGATGACATCATAGAAACTTTTTACAAGAATTGAAAAAAGTTGACAGCAAGGTTAAGGAGGTGAAATAAAATAAAACCTCAGTACAAGCTCTGGTTCATAAAAAACAGCAAAATGGACTGAACATACATAGAAATTGTGTAATCGTACTGATCATTCAAAGCTATTATTCACGTTCAGTCCTCTGCATCCTCAGTGTTCGATCCATACATCACTGTATCAGTATGCAGCTCGGGGGTTACTGTCCTGCCTGAGTACATCTTGTCAAATAGTGGGAGGAAACTGGAATCGACCCCACAACCTTCCTGTTCCCACCGATCCAACATGCTGGACGTTGGTAGCCACACTTTTAAAACACAGCTGCTACATCTTGTTTGTCACATTTGCTTAAGTCCAGGGCTTCTATCTTGTCGAGCGACTTACTAATTTCAGGACCTTGAATGCAGCGTTGATGATAAATCAGAGCTGCCAGCACCAAAATACACACAGATTCATCACTGGATTAGTGTTCTACTTTTACTCATCTCCCTTTTGCTTCCTTACACCAACACAATGATACATGCATCGTAGACAGTCTTCTAGGGCCTTCGAATGTGTTTTATTAACTGCATTTGAAATGCACTCTTTTGTTTGTGTGACACTGAATTACCTGCTTATTTGGCCAGAAGATTTTTTCTGCGTCTGACATGACTAGAAAAAATGTAAGAAATTTTACTAAGACCACCATGGCAAAATAAAAGCCACCACCTCTTCAAAATGAAGTTTGAAATTTATTTGAATATCATGAAATTGAATTTATTTTGAAAAACCAACATCACTGGGTCCTGCCTGTCTGGCTGCAAAGCCGACTGCTGTGCAGTGTGCTGCTCTTATGAGTGAGGGAAAACCAGAGTGACAATCTGAAGTAGAGGAAGAGAAAAGGCAAAAGAGATAACAAGGAAAGGTTGAGTTGAATGCATTTTTTTTGCTAAAGCTTGTGAAGACGACATATGTTAGTGTATGTTGTATATTTAATTAATATATTTTCATACTTTGTGCGTAATGTTTCAGATTTGTTTTGAACAGCACGACATAACTTAATGTTGGGTACGTTTTTCATTAAGACTCATTTCTGGTTGCATTTTCAAATGAGCATATTACAATATTTTCAGAAGAGAAAGGGACCTGATAAAGATGTTGACGGAGATGCTTGATGTTCTTTATTGTGATTCTGAGGAATATAGAAATTACAATGATCTGTCTCATGCCATGTGCAATATTGAAATATTCCTAACGTTTCTTGCCTGGTATTGATGACTGAAACAAATCCAACACTTCCCAGTTATTATACTTCTCAGCATCAATGGGGCCCCTCAGAGTCAGTTCCCATACAACAGGATGGTAGATGTCTTTTTCACGAAACCCAAAAAAGTAAAATGATCCCAGCCGGGTTGCAAACTGTGCCACCGGATTACTACAGCGGAGTTGTAATAACTTTTACTTTGAAAAGGTCCTATTTAAAACCATGTTGTTCTACAGATGTGTAACAGCATCAAGCTTGGAAGACTGAAACATCTAGGCTAACAATGCTAATGGACACACTATTGTCTGCTGTTTGTAAAGAAGTCAATACAGGAGCACCTTTTATTTATTTTTCCTTGGTAGTGATTGGCTTTACCCCCAAGAGTGGAGTTAAGTGGAGGAATACTGTAGGTGTTAGCTGCTGCAGTACTGCTGAGACAGTTTCCACTCAGCATATTAATGCACATTATAATGTATTTGGTGTTTGAACTACTAAAATAGGTAGTTCTAGGTGTTTTTGACAGGGGTCTAAAATATTTTACTATTTGCAGTCATCCCTAGCTATTGCGAATATCGGGGTTCCAAATTTGTGACCAAGGTGTGGTGATGAGGCTTTGAAGTGGGAGCGAGCACTTTAAAGATGGAAGGCTTGGGACTTGCATATTCTCCTGTGTAGATGCATAAGTTTAAAGTGGGTATTTACATGCAGGCTTGTTTGTTTTGCATGCCATTATATTAGTTAATCCATCCATAATGAAACCATTTTTTTGGTTGTAACTGGAAAAATTAAACTTAAGACACATCTACAGGTTATATAATGGCTGCTGTATCAAGAAACAGTGATGGGAACTATTAGGTGACTTTACCTTCTTATTGCCTATACATTATCACTGGTAGGATGTTAAGTTGTTGTTAGATCATGACCAAAGTTAAGTTAAGAAAACACCAGAGGCAGAAGTATGGGTTCACTTTGGTACCTCTCATGTACAGTGGTGGGAAGTAACGAAGTACAAGTACTTCGTTACTGTACTGAAGTACAATTTTCATGTATCTGTACTTTACTTAAGTAGATTTACATTTTACAGTAAGTATCTGTACTTTCTACTTCACTACATTTCTACAAAATCGTCGAGTTACTCGTTACGTCCAAGTCGCGTTGCTCTTTTTTTCCGCTAAAATGTGAAGTTCAGGGACTTAAGGTGGCGCCGTAAAATCCAAGGAATAACGTGACTTAGTGTCTGTTGTCACCCATCGCCTCCACCTTTACTCGCACGCGGAGCTCCAGACATGCGCAGTTGTTTCCTCTGAGAGGGAGAAGATGTCTGTCTAATCGATAATAGCTGCATAAATCATCACATATGGCGACATGTAAAATCAACAGCGCTTCGCTTTCACAGACGGTGGGGACTTCGTCCAACTTTTAGCGTCACTTGGAAGGAAAGCTTAAAGAAAGGTAAGATCTGTGGACGTGATGCTAGCAAAGCTAGCTGTACAGAGACACATGTTGCATCTGCGATGAAAAAAAGTTGTCACTCATGCACTGAATTATTGTGTGGAGGTGTTGACTGAGGTGTTGCATATATGGGACAACGCTGTGACCAAAGTGCAATATAGTGATATGACATTCAGGAACGATCCGATTCTTCTGGACGGATCTTTACTAAGGTTGATGGGACTGAAGCCTCACTGAGAGCCGTTCTTTGTTCTTGTGTACACTACACAATATATGCATACACACACACACACACACACACACACACACACACACACACACACCCACACACACACACACACACACATTTATTTAATTGCCGAGTAAGTAAAAGTTGAATGTATGAACACAGAGCATGCTCATTGATTGATTTCATCTCCTGTCATGGTGGCAAACATGCAGAGGGAGGGAGGATGAGAACAGTCACGGTGCTCCTTCTGCTTGTTGCGCCGTTGGACAGTGTTCATAGTGTTGTTTACTGTTAATTGCTATGTGTCATGGTTTAATGGTGCAGACAGTTGTGGTTTCTGACATGGGCAATATGGGCAACCGCCCAGGGTGTTATTTTTATAGGGATGGCAGGAGACCTCTGCGGATTGTAGCACAGCGATGAAAGCAAAACAGAATTTTAATTGATACTGGTTAAATATATTTCAGCTCTAAGTATTTAATGTCTAGGTGTTTTTATGGAAATGTGGATCTTTCAGATCAATTTGAGAAGCAATTTTGATAGGTGCACTTCATTATATTGTGTCATGTAGCGCAGGGCGCTGGTCTTGGTCTCGGGTTCGGTGGTCTTGACTACAACTCTGCTACGTGGCTCCTCGATTGCATGTCTTCCCCCACACACCTTCGTTCCATCCCCTTTCAGTTGGATTTCTTTCTAAATAAATGTCACTAATGAAGTTTATGCTATGTTAGGACAGGAGACAAGATGTTTCCAACCCTGAAATTATGATGCATAGAATCACATATCTAAGTCTAAACTCGTACAGAGAATAAACACAATAAGAACATGTTTAATTTGTGACATTGTCTATTAAAATGGCACATTTATGATATATTCAAATTAAATACTATCAGCATACTTAATGATATTAGCGATTAGGTTATGTATTCAGCAAGTACTTTTACTTTTAATACTTAAGTATTTTTAAAAGCCAGTACTTTTTTACTTTTACTTGAGTAAAATGTTAGTGTGGTACTTTGACTTTTACTTGAGTACATTTTTGCCTGTGTATTTGTACTTTTACTTAAGTAAATTTTTTGAGTACTTTCTCCACCACTGCTCATGTATCAGCAAAGAACCTCTATATATCAGTTCCTCCATGATTTTGAGATTGTTTGTATGATTTTTTTTTATTTTTTTGCAATCAAAATTGATTTTGTGATGATATTTTAGAAATATTTGCAAGAAATTGTCAGCAATTTTTCCACATATAACCCCTTGCTAAATACGGGGAAAAAATGTTGAGAAAACAAGCAACTACACCAAGGGAACACAAACATTTAGATTTTTTTTAAAGAACTTAGAAACACTTCCGGGCTGCACAGTGGCGCAGTTGGTAGAGCTGTTGCCGTGCAGCAAGAAGGTTCTGGGTTCGATTCCCGGCCCCGGTCTTTCTGCATGGAGTTTGCATGTTCTCCCTGTGCATGCGTGGGTTTTCTCCGGGTTCTCCAGTTTCCTCCCACAGTCCAAAAACATGACTGTCAGGTTAATTGGCCTTTCCAGATTGCCCCTAGGTGTGTGTGTGTGTGCATGGTTGTTTGTCCTGTGTGTCTCTGTGTTGCCCTGCGACAGACTGGTGACCTGTCCAGGGTGTACCCCGCCTCTCGCCCGGAACATGAGCTGGAGATAGGCACCAGCACCCCTCCCGACCCCACTGAGGGACAAGGGTGAAGGAAAATGGATGGATGGATAGAAACACTTCCACCTGCTGGTAGGAGGTAGTAGTCACTTAAACACAGAGTTTTTGAAGACAATTTGAAATGAATTCACAATTGCGCATTAGTACAGAAAACATGCAAGATCTGTTGATTTTGCGTAAATTCTTGTGTTCGAGAAATTGCAAAAAAATAAATGGAGGTTCTTGTATTTTCAGTGTTGAAAATAGTTAATGAAAAATGAGTAATAAGGTTAGAGCTTTTCTGGGCATGACTACTCTGGGCATAGTGTTTTACACTATTACCACACTCATCCAATCACACAGACCAGCTGACACATTGGTATTTAACCTGGAATCAAACTGACAAACTTCCAATTGCAAGACAACTACTGCACCCACTGAGCCACAGTCACTCATACACTAAATATCATAAGATGTATATGGAAGGGAAAGAATCCCTGTAAATGATGAGAAATAATGGCAAAAATATTTTCACTTTATTAATCAGTGCTGTTAGTCGGTCAAATGTGGTACATCCAGAAATGTGGTATTCAAATTCATCTGGAAAACGTATTTTGGTGATGCGTTCATGATAGCATTTGACAGTTAACATCCTGAAATAATGAGATAGCATGAAGCAAGTCCTGTTGACGTGTAACTTTTCTCCAGCTCAACGCGTCCTTTAATTACTCGTAGTGTCCAGTGTTTGGAAGACAGGTTTGCCCTCTGGCTGTGTTCTGAAGAGCAGTGCTGTAGACAAGCTGGAGGTAAATCATGCTGTACAGAGAAGTCCTGGTGAACATAATTAATCACTGCGGTGGTGAAGACAGAAAATTAAAGTCCAGGCAGAAAATGATTAAATCATCCTTCCAATTAAAGTATCAATGGATTTATCCAGCACTTAAAATGGAACAGCCCTGACCGATGTGTTTTACTTAACATTAAATAATGTCTCAGATGGTAAAATTTTAGAGGTTTTTTTATGCTGAGTGGACTTTCTTGGGCAAATGTCTGGTTATTTAAACATACCTTCGGAGGAGAGAGTGCGCCAAAATTGTATTGAGTTAAATAACTATTTGATCCCCCATAAAAGTGTGACTTAGAATTAAGCAGAGCACACTTTTCTGGCAGCCTTAAGACATTTTCTGCAGCTGGTCACCAGGTTTTACACATTAAAAGATACATTTTGATCAACTCCTCTTTGTAGAAGCTTTTCTGGGCCCTCCAACCACAGCATCATGATCAAGAACATTTCTTTTGAAGTAGACCTGATTTATCTTGTGAACGCTGTTATAGCCAGGTACGGTCAGCATGGCTTCACCTGATGAAGTTGTAGTAGAAGTTGCCCCAACTAGTCCTAAATCATTTGGTTGGTAGCCTTTGGAATTTTAGTGGTAAGGATAAATGACAAGACACAATGAATACATAAAGCTCTCCTGAAAGCACCAATATAACAACCAACGGTCCAGCCATTGGTTGTCTATGTAGGTATGCCTACATCATATTTATCGCACACCCTATGAAGAACTACTTGGGAACAGTAATTGTTTTACAGTAGACTGTGGTTCAGTTGAGGGACTGCCCTAAGATCTGGAGAGATAAAATCAGTAAAAGGACATTTAATCTTGTTTTCATGAACACAAATATGTGTCTCGTCTCATGAGTTTTAGGTATTGTTACATTGCCTAGGACTAATATAAAAATCTAGTTTTTTTTTCCTTCCTCCTTTTCAGTGGAGTTAGAAACATCCCCATTTGCGCCATCAGAGCAAAGGACACCGGTGAGAGAGATCCAACTGCGTATGGACGTGTTGCTCAGGTGACAGTTAAGGTAAATGAGAGGGGCTTCAGTTATTTTTGGAACAAAGTAATGATGCGGCTGAATGACCCGGAGTTGGGGAGTACAGGTTCAGGCTGCAGATGAGCAACCCATCTACACAGAGGCTCAAAATGCCAAAAACACGCCACACACACTCTACGACCAAACTGTTACAGCCAAGATGTTTTATTATCATGTGTGATCACTCAGGTTTAGAAAATTGGCCAACAATTTCAAAAGTTTCTGAAAAAAATTGTTTATCTAATGCCTGTGTCGTGATCTGGTCTGAGTTAGGTTTACCATCTATATGTATGAAATACTTGTAGATAGAGTTGCTACAAGTCAAACAAAAGGGATATTGGAATAATTTGTCAAAAAAAAAGTGCAAGGAAGGTGGAAATAATCACCTTTTTCACTTAATATTATTTCCTTTATTGCTCTGATTTATGGGTTGAAGAATAAAAAAAGGCATCCAGAGGCTATTATTCAACACTGTGTTTTGTGGTTGCAAGTGATACGTTTAAAGTGGCAAAAATTAGACATTTTTACAATTGGTTGTCTAGTTTGCTAAACAGCTTTGCGTGATGAAACAAGTGTCACATCTAGAGGTACAGTGCGGCGCTGGCTTGTGCCGGCAGCGACTGCTTGTCTGTTCTTGCTCTCTCATGCTCAATTGGTTGCCTGAGACACTGATACGCAGCGACCCGCCCTAATGGACTATACTCTGCCCAGGAGCCCTAATTCACAGAGAAAATGATCACCTGGCGGCGCCCAGCTCCGAGCGAAGGGGAGTGAATGAACAGATGTACGAGGGGAGTGAAGTATCGTGTCAACATGCACGCTGCTATCGCAAACCACAGCTGCAGGTCTGGTCTCCCTCGACCCCAAGGCATTCTCAGCTTCCCCTGCCCCTCTTTTACAGCCCACTCTGTGAGAGTCGGAGAGTGGGTTGCAGCTTTGCTTTCCCCGCCTCAGCCTACCTCCCTATCAGAGTGCTTTGCATCGCTCAGCTTTCTGCTCTTTTTCCTGTCTCAGAATAATGCACCACCCGGTGCTCTGGCTCTCCCATCGTACAGTTTTCGCTCTCAAATGCCCCCCCTGCCCCATTCTATCTCCTCCCTCTGTGTCTTTTTGCTTTCCTTCGTCTGTCTTTTCCTCCCCCTCCTTCTCTCGCTGTCCTCGAGTGGCCAGGAGAATGATTATGCGAAGCAGGACTTAGATCCATCAATGTGTCATCGGCTCGTTCCCCAACGAGGGTCCATCCCCTCCGCCAACCCCCACTCCTCGTTCTCCTCCGGCCCTTCTTCGGCCCACCAACTGACGCCGTATTAGCATGGCGGAGAACAGCAGCAAGACAAGGCACACTTGCTCTGACAATAAGGATAATTGAAACGCTGTTTGATTTAGCATTCTTCCTCATGGTTGCTCTCTCGCTGTAATGCAACGGCATATCTGGGATCGAGGGAGGATGGGGCTGAGTGAAACAAAGAGAGGAATAGAGAGAGATTGTGTGGAAACTGTCACATGACCTTGCCATTGAGACAGTTATATATCTATGTGAAACAAAGGGCAAGTCAATGCTATTCTCAGCCTAAAGAAGGAGTCCAGGTAGTCACAGAAAAAGCAATTTGGCTCAAAGCCATGACCGCCTTTCCTTTCTTCCAGAGTCTATAGATGGCTTTCTTGCTTGGAAAGCATCCTGGATGTATGAGAAGCTAGTGGGTCAAAATACAGAACTCTAACGCTGAAAAATATCTTTTAAAATAAAATGTGCTCATAAAATGTGATTTAATGTTTCAGTTTCTGTACAAACCAATGAGAAATGTAACTAAAGAATGTTTTGATGGTGTTATTTGATGTTTTTATATGTTGTATGTATTTGATTTTCCTCTTTGAGTTGTTACAGATAATAAGCAAATAATTGATTGTGCTTATTTATGAGCTTCTTAAGATTACGTATAGTGTACAGTGACTGGGATGAAAGTCAGCTTCATAGTTCTACTGCCTCCAGGTCAACGCTCAGTCTCCACTGGAGAAGTTTAACTATCTAGGTGTCTTGTCTTAGTGGAGGGAAGCTGGACAGGGAGGTGGACAGACCAATTGAGGCCTTGTTTTTGAGAAATCTGTTTGGTCTTTTGTGGTGACAAAAGAGCTGGGCCGAAAGCTTAAAATCTTTAAAACCCCGCAGGACGCACACAAGATAAAGCTGGCAGAATCCAATGGACACAATGCTCGAGAACAGGTCAGATGTCATCACAGACACGGTCGGACAGCGAGGAAGCACTGTGTGGTGGAGCGATGGTGTGACGGTCTTTCCAAAACCACAGAAACAAACCTTGTAAAAGCGTGCAGTACAGCCACACACAGAGTAAAAAATCTGTGGTATTTTAATGACTCAGAGTCTTAAGACAGCAGGACAGTTAACCAGTGAAACCAGGAACCAAAAAATGTAATCTGCAGTGTGTAGAAGAGAGGAAACACAAGGATTAAGTTTTACCTTCTTAAAACAAAGCATATCTTTAATATCAGCGATGCAGCTCTCTACAAGTTCCAGTCCCAACACTGAGAAGAAAAGACAGGAATCAACGCAGACATCCATTATATTAAAGTAATTGTGTTTCTATGTAGGAATATATTTTTCATTTATGTATTTATCTTTGATTTAACCAGGTAGTCACCATTGAGATTATGCAGTTGCCTTTCATTGCCAGGTCTTGCTTAAAATGAGATGTTTTGAGGAAGACCTGGCAATGATGGGCAGCAACATAAAACGAAACAGTTACAAATATTACGTACAAACAACATCCACAGAAACAAGCGTTAAATACGTTTGAACACATACAAATTTATACATTCCACTCAATTAGTTTGTGATTTGTTTTTTATACCTTTTACACAAATTATACTGTGATATAAATTGTTGCCGCCACCCATCATAATATATATTGTGATATAAATTTTAGGTCATATTGCACATTCCTACTGATGAGTGATTCCTGATCTGAAAGATCCTATGACCCTCAGTGGGTCAAAAGTCATTCAATCGTTGTTGCAAATGTTGTTTGTGATGCAGCTTTGCAAAAGTACTAAAAACACATTAACACGAAGATTCCAGCTCAGGACTTTTGTATGGATTAAAAACAAACAAGAAATGTATTAAACCATGTTAAAGTCCATGCCCTACTTACCAAGCATTAACATGCAGATTGGAGCCTGTTATAGCACCACTGCAGGAACTAACACCCAAGCTCTTCTTTATCTCCACTGTTGGGGTTCAGCCAATCAGTGGCAAGAAAAATGAATGGTGGTTCTGGATTGGATGCTTTGCAAATGCCAGTCAATTATCACTGCACCTACGTATGTCAACTTCTCAACTTGGAATTTGCTTACAATATTGTTGATATGTGGTACAAAAAAACTTTACACATACAGATTTCAGCAAATAATTAAAATTCTGCTAATAGAATTGCAAATACTGAACCACAAGCAAAAGGGGGGTCCACTATATTGCATATTTATATAATAACAGCTATGGCTGTTAGCATAAAGGTAGGGCACTTAAAGCATGTCACATTATATGCTTGTGCAAATAAACAGGAAATTCTTTTGTTACAGCTCACAACCAAAGTCTGTTTTGGTCGGTTGTGACATCATTCCCAGATCTCACTTCCAACATCCGAGGCAAATGTAACGCAGCGTGATGCTCATCTTTCTCCACCCTCAGCTTGTCAGACCAGGTTCTCTTTGAGTGTATGTGTGTGTGTGTGTGTGTGTGTGTGTGTGTGTGTGGCAGGGCGCTGAGGGAAGGAGATCCCCTTTATCTCTACCCCGTGAAAGACGGCTGAATCAAAGCTCAGCAGTGCGGGAACATCGTGAACACTCATTGTCTTCTCCACAGGATCGCACGTTTTCATGGACATGCCACACAGGCAGACACTGGCCAGATTTTTATTGAAAAATAAAAAAACCTGATGATTTTGTCAGCGTTACATGAGACAAGTTTATATTTAGATGTGTTCATCGATTTGCAGCTGACACACTACACTGCGAGCTGTCTGTGGCCCATAACTCAGCCTGGGCTTCTAAGATTGGCCGAATCCTGCCGCCAGTAAATCATAACAGCAGTGGAACGGAGCAGGAGGATGCCGGCTGACATGCGATGGGTCATTTCAGCCACAGGAAGTACTTGATGCACTCTAAAAGTGCTTAAAAACTGAAGTCAGCTGGAGGACGAAAACAGCAGGAAGAGCTAAGGTGGAGAACAAGTGGGAAAAGTGTCATTTCATTACGATGGGACGCAGTTTTAGCACATTATATATGTAAATGTTTGTGTCGTTTTAATTTCGACTCATCTTCTCCAGCGAACCTCTTGTATAAAATGTGTTTTTTTCAATTTTTGCTTTTTGCCAAGCAATTGTTTTAGCTTGAAAATAGAAACATGCGGTATACAGCAAAGCCCAAAATTATGCATACTGTGGGCAGATTTAGGTCAGAAGGGATTTTGTAGCTTAACCAACATGTTTATTATTATTATTATTATTATTATTATTATTATTATTATTATTATTATTATTATCTGACTGTTTTGGAATGGCTCTGCCAGAGATCCCACTTTAATCTGATAGAAAAGTTTGGACTTGAAGCTCATCACCAAGGATACGTGATGAAAAAAGCAAAGAGATATTCAGCAATCATATGAAGAGTGTGAATGACGTAACAGTTTTTCGTTCCACTGATTATTGAGAATGGTTTAAATCCTTTTTGACAATCCATTTTAACAAGTTGAAATATATATATACTTTTTCAATCTTGATAGAACCTTTACAATGTTTAATTTTTTGAGATAATTCTAAATGAGCCAGTAATCTGAACAATTTTAAATTTGAATATTTGACATGCCACAGACTTTTTCAAGCTTCCCCACTTACAAAGTATGGAGAGGTCTGTCATTTTTATCGCAGGTACAGCTCAACTGTGAGAGACAGAATCTAACGAAAAATCCAGAAAATCACAAGGATTTTTAAACAATAGATCAACATTTTTCACAAAAGCCCTTGAACTCATTATCTGTTTAGATAACACCTGTTCAACCAGTCCAAACCCAGAACTACACTAGAGGACTTCATCAATGAGCTGAAGGGAGATGGGTCTGCAGTCTCAAAAGTTACCATAGTAACACACTACACCGTCAAGGTTTGAAATCCTGCAGCTCGACAAGGTCCCCATGTCAGCACATATGCAGACCCATCTGAAGTCTGTTAATGACCATTTGGATGAATTAATTATTTGCTGAGTTTAGGTGTGGCTGCAATGGAAATTAGAGTTTCTATTTTTTGGAAGTGGGAAAACTTGATAACTGACAGTGTATCAGTGTACTTATTTTCCCCACTACTAAACTGGGTACTTTTAAGAACTTTAACGATAAATCTTCTTTGCTGACCAAACATTGCTTGACCGGATGCTCTAAACACAGCATGTCTATATCAGTTCATCTGGTGGCTTCGGTTTGCTGATGCAGCATTTCCTAACATTGAATATTAATTAGACTCTGGCCTTCTCTGTCATTGACTTAAAAGCCAGGGGGACTTCTATTTTTTAGGTGTTGGAGGCGCAGGGGTGTCGTTCTTCAGTGGACAGAAGAGTTAAATTGAGCTTAAATTACCCAAGGTCACTTTCTCCATAGCAGTGGCCACTATAAAGACAATGTGAACAAACTCTTTTATTTTGCTCGTTTACCAATTGAGTTTCTTATTGACCTCTGAAACCGCATGCTTCCTCTGAGCTCCGTGTTGTTTACAGGCAGCTGCCGCCCAACAGCAGTTCAAGTCCTCAGCCGTAGGCTGCACACAAACAAGCTGCGAGGCCAAGCAGTCCAGCACAGTCAGTGCCGGAGCCAAATCAAAAGTTAAAGTCTTTTCATGAGATTAAAAAAAAACCTCTCCAGTGGTAAGCATTACCCAAAGTCTTATATTTAACTCCCTTCCCTAGTGGTGCTAATTAAAAATACAATCACACGTCATACTCTTTATGTGAGCCCTCCTTCATTCTGTCTTCTGTGTGTACTTCCTTGTCCCCCTGCCCCTCCCTGCTTGTTTTTTTTTTTTTTTTTCATCCCGGCGCTTACTTGGATCAGAGGACTCTTTCCCAGATTAAAAAGCCTCTGCAAAATCCGTACACTGTATCCATCCCTTCTCCCCCTGCCACCAGGTAATGCAGGAAAAGCATCCATCTCCTAGGCCATTTCACATGCCAGGTAAAGTAATGTTCCCCCGGGAACTTTAACTGCATCACACTGAGCGGTGGAGGGAGGGGAAGAAACAGGTGGAAACACAAGGAAACACTCTCAGTGTTTTGTCTTCCAGCTTTGTCTCCAATGGGACGGGAGGAGTTTAAAGGAGCTTATTGTTTTTTTGTCCTACAACACAACCTTATTATTCCGTCTGCTTGCCAAGTCGGATCAGATGAGTGTACAGACTCCAAAGTGCCTGTTGACACGGCGACGCACAAACACACCGATCAGCACCCACACACACACACACACTGCAGGCACGACTGAGGCAAGACAGGCGTAGCATATGAGCATTTGGATAGACACACACGCACGCATGCACGCACACACACACACACGCACACACACACACACAAACACACACAGTGAAGCATAAATCCAAACAGTTCACTCAATGCAGTTGTGCATTCAGAACTTAAATATGTAATCCAGTTTCACTTCAGTTTGGAAACACTTTACACCAAAAATGACAAGGAAAGCTCCAATGGAGGAAAAATTGATACATTTATTGTTTTTGAGCATGTATGACACATTCTATTGGTGTCCAAACTCAAGGGCTGCTTTCTTCAAATGACCCAACTGAGCTGTTCGACACACGAAACGTCCTTCATCGACTGCGAAGATCCGAAATGAACGGCTTTGAAGTCTGACGGTTTAACCTTCAGATTGATTCCCCATCCTTAGCTCAGCATCTGTCCCGTCGCCTGGCAACCATGACAGCACCAAACACAAGCTGCTAAGAAGAAACTTTAAATCTAGCTAAACTTATGTAGTCACATTTTAGTTCCTTAATTAATCATTTTTTTAATGTACTTAAATATACCTTGGCTTCGTCCGCAATTGTTACACGAAGAAAAATTTCCCAGATATGCGATGCATCTTGGAATAATGTGGACTTCAAAGGTTGTAAAAATGTACCTTTGCGCATGTATCATGTTGCAGAGCTTCGTTATTTTAACGTAGCTCTGTTTTTACAGTAAAAGTGTGTCTTTGTGGAACAAGAATTACAAAGATGTGAAAAAGTGGTGGGATTAAGGGATGAATCGGATGCTTTTGAAAAATCCAAAGTACAGAAAGAAAAAGTTTAAAGGTGTTACTTTCTAGTTTATACTTCTTTGAACATCATTAACATGCCACCACGGTGTGTGTTTGTATCTGTGTTTCTGATGTGTGCTCTCGTGTCTTGAGACTGATCTCAACACAGATCTCTCACACACACACACGCACACACACACACACACACACAGTGCAGATACATGCGTCGTCCCTGGAGCTCCTGAGAAGCGGAGATTGCCTCTTTAAGGTGGAAATCAATATCCTTTCTTTCCCCATCTCTCTTCCCTTCCTCCTCCTCTCCTCTCAATTCTTAGACACCCTCACCCCTTTCTCTTTCTCAGTCTTCCTTTCCATCTTTCTTCACATGTTTCACGGCTTCTTCCTGATGCGTTTATCAGCGTTAGATCAAAATGTAAAAGAGAAATTGACTAATTTAGTGAACTTATTAAAATTTAAAGCACTTTCTTGGCAGTATAGGCCTGATGCATTTTTTCCCCGGTTTCTTTGTTTTTTAGTAATGTGGATAAAACATCAAGCTTAGAAAAATCAAGAAAACAGACCCAAAAGTTTTTGCCTTGCCAGTCTCAGTAATTAGACGGCATCATACTTACCTAACATGCCTTAACACCTCCCCTTTGTCACCTCCCAGTTTTTCCCACCCTGCTCATCTAACTTTTCCCATCCCAGCCAACGGCCCTTTGGAGTCTATTTTTTGCCACCCTTCACTAAATAAGGCCGTGCTGCAGGGTTACGCCAGTGTGCTGGTGGAGTGGTGGGGGCGTCGGCTTCTTACCTTGGTATAAAACCGCTGGGACAGAGGGGGTTCCCTCTCCACTACTAGACGTCCCGTTATACACGTTGTCTTTGTGACTTGATTTTCTAAAACTTAAAAAAAAAAAAAAAAACAGGAAAAACTCAAACAGTGCCTGTAAGCAGTATCAGATGGCCATTCATTACTAAACCATTGTTTTTAGTTTTTTTGTTTTTGTTTTTTTGTATAACAACATGTTAGTTCTTTGGTAGAGAATTTTTCAAACTGGTCATTTTGGAGGAACTTCTTTGACCTGATCCCTGGTCGGCAGGTCTGGAAAGGCCCAGTGTGGAATATGGGAGCAGAAAGGACAAGAAGGATGGAACAGAGTAAGAGACAATTGACTGATTTCATTGTGGTTTTTTTTTCTTTAAATGTTTGTCCTCTTTTCTTTTTGTTTTGTCTTCACCCTCATTCCTTTTCCCCCTGTATTTCTTCCTGTGTCTCCCTTTCAATCAGAACTTTTCCCACATTTTTCTCCTTCACCTTTCTCTTTCTCTGGTCTGCCGTGGTTCTTCCATCTCCTTCTAATTGATGCATTTCTTTAATTGAAACAGTTTCTTCTTATTCCTCTCACCTCGCCTTCCTTCCCCCAACTCTTTCCCTCCCTCGACCCCCCCCCCTCCACCTCCTCCGTCCGTCTTCCCGATTTGTCCTTCAGCACTGTCAGCACTCAGTATCTCGCTCCATCTCCTTCCCCTGCAGTCCGATCAGCTGTCTCTCCTTCTAACTTTACATGGCCCGGTTGTGATGCGAAGGGACAGACAGCTGCTGGCTGACGCATTTCACTGCCCAGTCATCACATCAAAATCGAGTCCTCTTACACAAACCTCTGTCTTTTCCATTTATTTTCTCTATGATATGTATTTTTGCTGTCTGAGGGATCCTATGTTTTTATTTTTTTTTTCGGTCTGATGCTTTCCTTCTACATTTTCTTTTTATCCTGCGAGAGAAATTCCAATGACCCTCTTCTTTTCTCTCCTCCTCTTTTCACTCCTCCTCTTCCTCTTCCTCCTCCTCCTCCTCCTCTTTTTCTCTCTGCATCCTTAAACTCTCCATCGCTGATTCAGCTCTCAGGGAGGAGAGACTCCGCCTGCAGCGATTGCCTCACTCCGCATGGGCCACCATCCTTCTTTGGATCACCTTTGCAACGGTAGGTGCAGAAGTGTGTGTGCGTGTGTGTGTGTGTATATATGTGGTTAGATATTTGTAAAACATGTTTTTACACACTGCATTTATTTTTTAAAGGTGTCTTTCTGGGTTTGCTTCACTCTGACCTCCTTCCTGAGCAGATTCTGTTTTGCTGGTTTGAAAAAAAAAAGGTGAATTTATTCTAAATTAAGGGGCAGAAGAGCTTTTTTCCACTTTGTGTGAAGTGTGAAAACAGAAAGCAGCAACACTGTAGCATTCTGATAAAAAAAAAAAAGCACACGAAAGGGTTGAAAGGTCACGGCTTGTGTTTGAAGTGATGCAGTGAGGAGAGTTCTCAGTTAGAAAGTAGAACTTTAAGCCTCAAGCAAACATTCACAGTGCAGAAACTGTAAGTTGAACTAAACACATTCTTGGAAAAATTTTTTGTATGGAGGATTTTGGTCACCACCCAGGGCGTCATAGTCCTAAGGGAGGCATGAGTAAGTTAAAAAAATGTCCTGTTAGTCTAGTCACAAACAGTTTTTTTTTTTCCCCCGTATTGCTTATTTTGTCAATGGGCAACTAGCTCCACCCGCATTATGCAGATTCTAAGGACTGTGGGAAATAACGCCGTGTATCCTGGGAACGCTGGAAACACAAAGTCGGATCTGATGCAGAGCTTCCAAAGTGGCGCTGAATTCAGAAGCTGCAGCATTTTGAGGAGTCTGGAATGTTTTTCAGCAGCTCTGCTTGAATACCTAAAACACTGATCGAATCTAGATCGGGTTATTCCATATGAATGTGAAAAGTCTTTTAAAAACTGTTATTTATTATTTTTTGTTCATGTTAAAATTCATTTATATTTATGGAAACACGAAACAAGTGTTGGAGGCTGAAACCAGGGACATCAGCCGTGGTCAGCTTGAGGAAGGAGAGAGGACGGCACTAAACCTAGAACCATCACTGCCTGCAGTATAAGTTGCAGAGCCTCCATTTGAGTTGGTCTGCAGCATTTTATGAAAGATCACGACAACTAATATTGTAACAAATGTAATTTTCTTTTACAATATTAGAAACAAACCTCAACGGAGTACAACTGCTGACATTTTGTGCGTTTGACCAGCGCATGAACCTCAGAGTCATCTCTGCCTCGTTTGGCAGCAGCAGAACAAAGACTACACCAGAACGGTCACGTCTCTGCAGAACAGACGGCTCATAAGAGAGGAGAACCATGTGAAGTTCTTCGGCTGTTCGGCTCCTCTCTGTGTTCTAACCTTAGTTCTGGAGCAGTCGTCCAAACGAGGTCTCTGCTCTATCTATAGAGGGGACACTCGCAGGTGTCACTCTCCGCAGGGAGGTTTTAAAGCAGCAGCCAGGTTCTAAAAGTGTCTTGCATATGCTCCTATCTGTTCCCCTCTTCCCCGCCCCTCCTTGTCTCTGTCTCCTGCTGTCCCGGCTAATTTTACCCAGTTAGCAGATACCGGGGAGATCAGCCGTGGTCAGCTGTCTGTCAAGCATCCGGAGCCCTGACAAGCCTCGCAGTGAAATGCTGGAGGTGGCAGAGTGTCGGGTGTCCCCCTGCCCGGCCCCTGGGGGCCGCCTGCGCTGCTGTGGCTGTTATAGAACACGGCTGTCCCAAAGGAAATCTTTTGCTCCAACAATCAATAACCAGTTGGGTGCGAAACTTTCTTGATGTCCCACTAGCTCAGAAACAAAGCACCCCCCCACTCCCTCCCTGTTTTTTTATTTTTTATTTTTATTTTTTTATATATTTCAAATGTTTGTGACAAATGCATTACATTCAGTCGCAAGGATAACCGGAGTCCCAACAGATGTTGGCGAGTTTCACACAATTCCACCCCAGCAATGCATCACGGTGCAGGTGATTCTAATCCATGGGCCTTATCTTGCAATCTACAGCGGTCGGCAATTCCTCCCTGGAGAATAGCAGTTCCTGTCTGGAATATTGTGACAGCAATAGCAGAGAGGCTGGAGTGGAGAAGCAGCTTAATTCTTCATAATGTGTCTGTGTGTCGAGCGCTGCATGTGCGCAAACCCCCTCCACCCCGCTTCCCCCTCGTTTAGCCGCCCCGGCCGGTGATTTACAAAACCCTCGTTCCGTCGCCGGGAGAGGACGAGCGTGATTTATGGAAGAGACTTTTAGTTTAATTACTGGGCGGGCAGGGCTGATGTGTGCAGCCCCCATGGCAATGGTTACACAGTGGTAGGAACACATGAAGCAATACTGGGGGGCTGGGGGTGGAGGGGGGTGGTAGGAGATGACATATTCACATAGTTTTGTAGCTGCTCTTGATAAACTCAGGCAATTTGTATGTCCAAATTGCAGGAGCTGTCAAACTGTGTCTCAAGGAAAAGTATCAGAACTTGAGAGAATATGTCCATTTTTACTGGTGGAAATAGTTCCAAACTTTCAAACATGCAACGTTTTCCCGTCATGCTGTTCGTTTTAAGTCGTCTTATTAACAGAGAACATGCTGAAGTGACCAATACGGGTTTGTTCTGCTGCACAGAGTCACGACATGAATTGTGTTTCAATACAACGGACATGCAAAGTTTTACTGATATAAAAATACGCAAATTGATTTTATGGCAAATCAAACCATGATTTTGTGGGATGTTGATGCTAATAAGCAAGATGTAGAGCTTACACATTGGCATAGACCACACATCTCAGAAACAATGAGAGCTCCCTGCTGGGAATGAAGCTCAGACCTAGAAATCTCTCAGAGTTTGGTGCCTGTGAAAAGCACAGACCCACCAGTGGATGGGAAAGTTTGCTACGTCAGAACTCATTCTGGAAATTGTGTTTCCATCTCGCTGTTAGGGCCTTTTCTTTCTTTCTTTCTTTCTTTCTTTCTTTTTTTTTGAAAAAGCCAAAATCCACCTCAAGCGAGCGTAAAAACTCTTTTGCATAATTGAGGAAATTATTTTGAATTTTGCAAATTTCAGTCGAATGCTTCTAAAGTGACACTTCAAAATGAGCATAAAAATATGTTGATAGAGACGCGGCCACAACCCCTCAGCTACATGTTGTTGCACACTGCTGGTCAGCTGGTTGAAAGAAGGCTGCTGCACTTTTTCCTTGTGTGTCAAGAAAGTCAACTTTCTTTAAACATTCCCGGTTTGAAAACCCACCAAAGGTTTCTGTGTTGAAACCAACTTCCCTCTACAGTTGTTAAACTACGTGTGGCATGTCTTCCACGCAGCTGACTGCAGGCTGTGGCAGAGCAGATAACCTGACTCCATAAACAATGAAATGGGTAAATGGTGTAATATTCTGCTCAATAGACATGTAAAACCTTCTACTAAACATTGTCTTGTCTGCATTTATCTTAAATCTGTATTGTAAAATACAACAAATCTGATTATTATTCCTGTCACAATCAATATGTTGGATTATTTTAGCATTTTTATGGCATTCTTTGTGTTTTAATTAAACGTTATGTAATGATTGTATGCATTTTATAGTTTTCTGTAACTAGGGAGACATTTTTTCTTCTTCCACGTCTCACATCAGTCCAAGTTGGGTTCTAACACGAGAGCAAAGCACGTTTGGAGAGCAGCTACTTTTACAAAATCCCACTTCAGCATGGAATCTTTTGTCCCCCCCACAAGTAGAAGCAATAGCGAAGCGTGTTATGGTGGGAATATTGCGCTGTGTCAGCAGTAAATGCGAGCTTTGATGGTGATTTGATTAGCTGTAATTGTCATTCAAGGTGAGACGGTGACACACTTCCTGACGTAGCAGTTTGGCTTAAAGCAGAACTACGTCCGTTCTCATTCAGCTTCGGACGGTCTTGGTCTAGAACCGTACCGACCAACAGCAGATGTAGTTTGAGTTTGGTAAACAACTAAAACTCATAGATTAATCCATAGATGGAGAAGATCTTCTAATTCCTTCGTTTCTTGAAGGAATCAACTAATGCCTTGTTATGTTTCTCTCTTAAGTGTATTGGTACTGAGAAATCAGCGCAGAACTGGCCGACCTGAAAGAAAACAGGAAAAAATCTGATTGGTTCATATCTAATTACATCACATGTGTATGTGGAGTAAGGTAATTATAGGAAAATACCTTTATAAATACTTGTGGCAGGATTCAATTAAAATTTCTAATTGAGTTAATTGCAGGATCTGTAATTAATTGCATTTTAAACGAAAAGCACATAACCAACAAAACAACCAACATTTTTAATTACAAAATCCTTTTGGCTGCTAAATTATTGAGCAGACATGAGCTCAATAATAAAGATATTCATTGTTTCTATTCTGCTATGTTGGGCCTTCAGCCATCACACTGGTGGAAAGTGCTTCAGCTTTGAAGTGTTTCAGGAAGACCTGATCATTCGTGGAACTTCTTTAGAAATATGGCGTTAGCGACGGGGAGGTCTGTGCTAGCTGGTACATGTTTAGTGTTCAAACGCTATTTCAGACTTGAATAGCTTCATTGATAGGCTAACTCCTTTTAGCACCACTTGAGCTCGGCAGAAGTGTTTTTCTGCGTCCCGATCAGATGGTTTTTGAAGCAGAAACGAACCTCCGGTGGGCCGAGAGGAGCGGCTTAGTGGTCCAACACCGTTTGCGGGTTTTACTTTTGCATCAGATTTACGGCCGTACCAGAAACACATAAAATGTAAAATAATAAAAAGAAACAAAAGTGATTAACGGCGTTAAAATTGTTATAATCTGTTTAATTAACTAATCAAAGTGAATGCGTTAAAGCCCCGGCCCCAATATGTACGTATATGTCTTCGTATATCTGTACATGTATACATCTATATGGGCACGGCTCTCTGAGTGACCCCTACACTGCATGCTTTATGCTGCTGTAGGTTTTCTTAACACCTCTCTCGGAGCCTTTATTAGATGCCTGACGTTAGCAATGGTTCAATTCATTAAAAGCACAACTCAGCCTTTGTGCATTTGCCTATAAATTGGTATTGATCTCCGAGAGGGACAGGGAGGTGGAGGGGGTGGAAGAGGGAGGCGTGTGTGTGCGGCTGTGTGGTTGAGGCTAATGGGAGAGGGTCTCAGGTGAACGGGTCTCACTGGAGCTACAAGGGCGTCCGCATGGGAGCAGAGTGTGGGGCCGTATGAGCAACGAAATAAAACCGGCACACACTCATGGAAGTGTAGCGCTGCTGTAGTTTGATGGGAGGAAAGGAAAGGGTGAGCCGACGAGGAAGAGAGGGAGACAATGAGAGCACATGCTATATAGAAGGGAGTGGGCAGTAGGGGGGTTGGAGGTGGGGGTGGGGGTTGACTGCATTGCATGGGCAAGCCTATGCACTGCATGGGGCAGAGTGTGTGTGAGAGGGATGAATGAGGAGAGGAACGGATCAGAGTGGTGGAGCGGCGATGGGACAGGCAGCTGAGCACCGGACTAAAAGTTTTCAGAGAGAGAGAGAGAGATAGAGAGAGAGAGAGAGAGAGAGAGAGAGAGAGAGGCTGCAGAGGCAACACCTGGGACACTGAGAGAGGAGAAGAAAGACACTTCTTCCCAGTCTCCTGTTCGTTCTCGCTGTACTGCTTCGTCTCTTTGGTGCATCGACAGAGCTGAATAAGAGGCAGGAGGGGTGGGGGGTGGAGGAGGAGCAGGAGAAGGAGGTGGGGGGTGCTCCTGGCCAACATCTGCCTTTAGGTAAGTGCAACATCTTCCTCTTTTCCCTTCATCCTTCAACACCCCCCTCCTCCTCCTCTCCTCCCTACTTTTCATCCCGCTGCAGCTGAACTCTTCTGTGTGTGAAGCTCAAGGTGAACTGCTTCCCGTCTCTTTGCATGTGTGACTGTGTGTGTGACTGCGTGTGTGACTGTGTGTGTGACTGTGTGTGTGACTGCATGCGTGTGTGACTGTGTGTGTGACTGCATGCGTGTGTGAGGTGTAGACATTCTGTGGCGAAGCGGTCAACTGAAGCTGAATGAACCTGAACAACTCTTTTGGATCAGTGTGTAGAGAAGATGCCGGGTCCGTCTGGGTGGAGGGAAGTTGCTCAGTTGTGTTTGAGTTCCAGTCGGTGGGGTTGGGGGTCGGGGGGTGCCGGGGGTCCACGGTTTGCTCCTGATTGAACATTTTTCTCTCCTTACTGACTCTTCTGTGAGGAGGAGGAGGTGGAGACACATGGGTGGCAGGTGGTGGTGGCGGAGAGGGGTGAGGAGGGGGGGCCTGATGCGCCACCAAGGACAGTGGCCTGCTTGGGGGACATACTTCTTTATATGCCCATATGAACAAGAGCAACTATGGAATGTAAAGAAGTATGTATCCCAGGTCAGGAGACAATCCGACGTCCCGTCTGAGAGAAACTCAAACTTTTCAAAGGCGATTTAACGAGTCCACAAGTGTTTCACCTCATCTTGATGCTTCATTCACATGTGCTGTATATATATTTCTATCTATCTGCATATACATATAGGTGTGTGTATGTGTGTGTGTGTGTTGTCCACCTTGATGTGGCCCAGTTGAGTCCAGCCTGCTGCAGAAGGATGCATGCAGTAGAAAAGATGCAGCTGCAACTCCAGTCAGCAGTTTCCACTTACCCACAATAGATTTTCAGATATTTCTTTCAACATTTTATTTGTGGAAACCTGGAGTTTCCCCCCCCTCCCCCGGCCCCACCACTCTGTTGCTTGCAATGTAAAGAGCACATTTTCTTCCGTTTTATTCAGTGTGTTTGTGTGAATTCTCTTTATGTGAGTTTTTGTTGCATTAGCGGGCTCGCCGCAGGCAGACGGAAGCTTACAGTAAAGTGGTGCCAGTGATTAAATGCTTCCTTAATGGATAGTATGGATGTGAGGGGATAGTCAGGAAGAGGAAGGAGCGGAGACGGGCTGCTCGCCCCTTCTCGGACACATCGCCGCGCTCAAACGCCTGCGTCGCCGTTACACCGTCTGAATCAGACTTCAACTTTTAGGCCTGCTTAGTAGAAATGAATCAGTCGGATTATGTTTTTTTTTTGGTCGAATTAAGAAAGTTTTATATAGTGAAACCTAATTTTTACACCAGGTTATGAACTCAAAATGTTAGTTCAAAATGAGTTTCTAAAACACAGCCGTTCAGTAAGTTGGAATATTACTGAAAAGTCCATTTATTTCAGGACCTTTATCACTCTGTGAAACACATTATACCGATTAATTAACTCTGATGGAAGTTTGAAAGCTTTTGTTTCTGTTAATTATGATGGTTTTCCGCTTTCAGCTTATAAAAACATGGACAAATTTTAATACTAAACAGACCAATAAAAAAACAATTTTAATACAAAAATTTATGTCTAAGGATCTGCTGAAAGGTTATTTTTATGTTTTTTTTATCTGACAAATGAGCCTCTCTGAACTAACTTATTGAATAACTGCTGCAGGGACTGTAAACCCAAAAGGATTCCACCATGTTTAATATATTTCAGATTCTGCTTTATTAATTACTTAATTAATTACTTGTTAATTAATAAATGTTTTCATGATTAGTGAAATATTGTTTGTACACAGATTAATTATTACTAATAAAAAATATTGCTTCAAGTTTATTTTGTTTTAATTCGAGAGCTCTTCATAATCCTACTGTAAAGTCTAAGCAATCTCTCGAGCACACAGTGTGTTCTTGGTAAAACTCCCGTCTCGCTTAGGAATTAGGAGAAAAACACACAAGTAAAAAACAAAACAAAAACAGAAACATGGAGGTAAAGTGACGCATAACGAATCAGAACCAACAATGTCAGGCCTCATGATGTCACCCTAATTCTGCTGAGCCAGCAAAACGCAGAGAGGCAGGTTTGATCATAGTCTTCAGCTCTGATTAAGTATGCGTGTTACAGCGCAGTGTGTGGAGGTGTGACCATGTGTGTGCGTGCGTGTGTGTGTGTGTGTGTGTGCAGGAACATTGACTAATCTGGGTGTGGTTTGGGAGCCAGCATAACGGTCATGTTACACTTTAAGTGTATGCGTTTTGGCCTACTTTGTGCATGCATACAGTATGTGACCTAGTTAGGGTTTACCTGTCCCTGTTTAGGTGCTATTCGGGTCAGCTTCAGGGTTCCTACACAGTTTGCATTGAGAAAAATCCCTAACTTTTCCAGACTTCTCAGTGTGTTTATTTTAAACATCTAAAATACAGAATTTTACTTTGATATTTCTAAAGCTTTCAGGATGAACGTATGGAGTGGAAACACGGACACAGGCTTTTAAATAGATGAAGGAATGAAGGAAGGGCATGTGGGAGGAAGGAAGGAAACAAGGAAAGAACAAGGAAAAACAGACTCTAGGAAGGACTGCAGCTTGTAAGCAGGGGAGGAAGGAAGGAAGCTCAGAAGGAAGTAAAGTAGGAGACAAGGAAGGAAAGAAGATACAAGGAAAGACCAGAGGTGGAACACACTGAAGAAAACAGGGGAAAGAGGAAGGACACCAGAAATAAAAATTGAAGGGCAAGAACACAAGGAAGAAAAAAGAATACAAATAAGGATTAAAGAAATGACACTGTAAAGCAAGGAACAAAAGGATGCTGGGCAGGAAGAAAAGAAGATCATGAGAGATGAGGACTGAAGTGAACGAAAAAAGGAAGGATACAAGAAAGGACGAAAGAAAGAATAAATTTAGACAATAGAATAGGTATTTACCGTAAGTCCTTTCTTCTTCCAGCCTATGCAGGAACTCTGAGGTTTGGATGTGGGAATGTGACCCTGACCAGGAGTCCGTCCTGCGGACTGCGTCGATTTCTTTTAACAAATCTGAAAAGAGCGCTCACAGGGAATCATGAACAAGAAGATTGCGCAAAGACTGTAAAGCAGTCCGATTGGAAGCTAATTGGGCATTAGCAGGAGGAAAAGTTCTAATCTTAGCACCTGATGATGAAGATGAGTAATCTGGGTCCAGAAGTGCATGACATCCGCATCAGAAAAGAACATAAAGCCTCCACCCATCCGTATTAAAAAAACATAAAGTGTGTGTTTGTGAGGAAGTCCAAGCTGGTGTGCTCGTGTGCTTATGTGTGTTTTTTATGTTGTTAGGATTTATTGCAGTGATTTGTAAGAACCACAGGGAAAGGTCGTTGTTCTGTGGAGGAATTCAAAGATAGAAGGGCACAGTGGCGAAGAGAGGGGGTGGAGTGGTGAGGGAGGGGTGACGAAAGGGAAACGAGAGAGCAGCGCGGACTGAAGTGGGATCGGAGCGGAGGGAGTTGTGGCGAGTGAGCGTGTGAGATGAGGCGAGGCGAAAGAGGCAGAGAGGGAGCCTGGATTGATGATGGTGTTCAGGTCCTCTGTGTGTGTGTTGGAGGGGGATGTGGGGGGGTGTACAAGAGGGGTTGGGCGGGTATTGTTCTGTCACTTTGCCTGTGTCAGCAGGTGGAAGCTCTCATCAGGACATTAAATATGCAACAATGCTGACTGCGGCACCGTGCTGAGACAGCCAAAGCCGGACGACCGGGAGGCCCCGCTGAAAGTAAACCGGCGGCACCGTTTTGCCTTACACCGCTCCAGGCCTCCGTCTCTCCATCCATCCTGCTATCCATGCACACATTGGCTTCTTTTCACCCTTCTCTCGTTGGTTAGAGATGGCAAAGGTAACCAGGAACACCTTCCTGGTTGCCTTGTTGCAACTTTTGGGAACCCTACTGTGGTTAAAGACAGTGTTTGATGTCCATCGGGGCAATTAGGGGTTAGGGATAGTTGAAGAGGCAGAACACCAACATTCAGACAAAACAAATCTACCTGAAGATAGAACTGACTGTGAATACGTGCATATAGTTCTGTCTTAACTCTTTAGCCATCCCTCATGTCTTTACTTTGGATCAATAGTCAACAGGATTTCTCAAGATTCTATCTGGAGTTTGTCTGCTTTTTTTTACTTCACAGTCCGTTTTTTTTTTTTTTTTTTTAGCAATTTTAAAGGAAATTGGATTGTTTGGAAAGTCATTTAAATCTGACCTAACAGTCTTTGTTCCAATGCTGCAGTGCAATAATACAGTGAAATCCTCCATTTTAAGGGGCTATGAAAACAGAACAACAAAAGCCAGATTAGGATTTGGGTACATAAAATCCAATCCAGGTAGAATAATAAAACAAATTTTATTGATCACATAATGGTTTTGATAAAAAGTGTTGGTAGGACTAGATTACAATTTTTAATCGCGTTGCAGGATCTGTAGTTAAATACTGCTGGCCTTTAACCTGGAGGATTTTACTATGTTAGTAGATTTTCAACTTCGTAGACCCTATTTCAGACTGAAGTGGTTTCTCTAAATTGTTCTTCGATATGAGTGTGCGTGTGTGTGTGTATGTGTGTGTGTGTGTGTGTGTGTGTGTGTGTGTGTGTGTGTGGTTGTCGTTCTGTCCGTCTATCTTGCCCTGCGGTGAAATGTCTAGTAAGGTTGCACCAATAAATCTGAACCGATTTCCTCAATATTCGGAGATCAGATATCGGCCAATACTTACAAGAGAAACCCATTATGTCCACAGATTTTATAAACCTCCACAAAGGTTTGAAAATCAGCCAATGTCCCTTTTTTCTCTGCAGCGAGAGAGGACTGACAGACAGACCTGCCCATCAGGTCACACCTGCACATGAGCGGTTAACAGTCACTGTTAACTGTTTCCAACTTGCTGACTTTGTCTCTATATTAATGAGTTTTCAGACCAAAATAAATCTGAATCGGGAAAAAAATATATCTAAATCAGCAGATCAGGCTTTTTAAACATCAGTGATTGGCCAGAAAACTGCAATCAGTGCACCCATACTGCACAGGAAGTACCCCTCCCCTCCTCTTCCCTCCTGCTGAAGACATGCGCCAAGACCCTTACAACCCTACTTTGACAAGTGGCTGTAGATAATGAATGGATGGATTAATATGGAAGTTTTTAAGAGATTTTTTTTTTATTTTACTTTGAAATAAATATTTAAACATTTTAATTCCTCACCCAAGTAGAAAAAAGTGTTTTTCTAGGTCTTAGAATCTGCTAAATCTGCAATCAACTGGTCGGAGTTGGTGTGTGTGAAAACACACTGTGCAGAACTGTAGGTGCACATGAGGAGAAAGGGGAAGCAAAAAGAGGTTCTATTTTTTTTCTACACTGTCGCCCTTTATTGCCAGTTATATTTTCCCCTTTTAATCATGTTTATTGTGAGTTTGCATCGGCAGTGACCTGCAGAATGTAATACAAGTGAGGAGTAATAGTAGTTGAAACAGTGGAAAGGTAATGTATGGGTCGTGTCGCCCCGATACAAGGACACAGCCCATTATATCCCGTTCTATGGTTATGTCTAAAGTGAATCCCGTGGGGACTGAAGGTGTGCACCTCTTCCAAAGTCACTGCTCAAATGACGGGCGCACACATATGCCGTCACATTGTACATAAAGCCACAATGTGGAGTCACAGAGTTTTTCTGATATGTGCACAATACACGTCCACTGGGATTCGGAAGTAGAAACTGCTTTATTTCAGTGGGTGTTTTGTCAACGGACTGGAGCAAAGATAAACGTGTGATTTCACAGTTTACACCAGGAAACCGTTTGTGCACCTGTCGTCACGGTGGCGTGTTGAAGCACAAAGAATGGTTCACTCCAAAAGGAAACCCGCTGTGCAGCAGAAGTGCCAATGAGATCACAGAGGACGAATAAAAAAGACGAAAACTCATCGAGGCCTTGATAAAAAATGACTTCAGATTTCTAATGAATTACTCATGATCACGAGCCTTAAGACTCAATTAGTTAATTGGTCGAGCGCTGTAATGTGAGAATGATCGGTTTTACGGGAACGTCTCAATCGATCAAGAAAACAAGCGGCGTAATCAGAAAGCAAATTACGATTTATCATTTAGCGATTGAGTCATACGTTGTGTGTGAGCAGGTCAAAGCCAAAGAGCTTTACACACACACACACACACACACATGCACACATGCCGAGTGACTCCGAAAAGCCGATCCCTCTCTTACACCGGGACAGGGATCAATGTTGAGGTAATTTGTTTCAATCAATTAAACAGACATCTGCTTGAATTAGTCTCCAATAGACTCCAAAAGGCCAAACCTCGTTCTGTTACGCTGGGAGTGTGTGAGAACGATGAGATCAGACCAGACAAACCTTTCTCTTTGGACCATGTCCTGTCCTTGTAGGTTAGGCAAACAGCATGGTGGGTCTAGTTCTTTTTGTCAGTGTCAGGGCAGAATTGTTTTACAAATCTGGGCAACTGACTGACTTTCTGAAACAGAAGCATGTCTCTTGGAGTGGCTGTTGGTATTTTGCCAAAGACAAATGAGAAACCCTACAACCGCCATTTTAATTTTAATTTTGTGAAGAAGCGAGTTGCACTCTGTCTTTTTCAGACATTTTCATGTTGTTTCCTTCAGTGGTTCTTGGTGCAGCGCCACCACAGGTGAGGAGGGGAACAGGTTGTTGAAAGGGTTTGGTTTGACAGTACAGTGTGAAAGTGAGCCGCACCAGCTGAACATGTAACAAATGTTGCAATTTTGGTCCCCAATTAGACCGAGTCTACCAGACCGGTGTGAAATCACCTTGAGATGCAGTGCTGGAATAAACGTAACTTCAACACACGACTCCAGTTCATTTTCATGGTTTAGTTTGTGGAGGCAAGTGAATATGACTGAAAGATGTGTAAAAGAGCTCAAGTGTAATTTAGTTGCTCCCACTTGTACATGATGCGATGTTGCTGACGCCAGAGTCTGTCCGTTACCGCGCCGTACGAGGAGAGAGGGGTCGCTGCAAATCAACACGCGGGATAATTGTTATGCAGCGAAGCTGTGAAGCAGAGGGAAGTAATTAAAGAAACAAGGGCAGTGTGGTGGCGCTGGTGGTGGGACACAACCCCCTCCTTCCATCTACGTCCCTTTCTCCATTTCCCCCCTGCCAGCTCCAGATTACACACACACACACACAAACACACTTCTTTTCAAACACGGGGTCCCTTTTACATTGGCACCCCTGTAATTACTGCCAATGTTTACAGTGATTCTAATATTCTAATTATACTCCACGGGTGTTTATAAGGTCACAACATTTACAATTTTACGACACAGTAATTATCAGTTGACCAAAAAATTAGAAAAATGCATTTTCTGTCTCCTGCTGTTCTTCTGATGACAACACATATTGGATGCCGTCACTCGACTCCAAACAAGCAATTCTTTTCCTAATGAATGCAAAAATAAATTTCGGGTGGTGGGACATACACCCACACAATTCAGGTTCATGCATCAATTTGCTGCAGAAATATTCAGAAATGCACCGGCAGCAGAAGGATCTCAGGGAGACTTGAAGCAGAGTTTCACTGATGTATCTCATAAAGGAATATCTTGGAATATAATGCATTCCTGGGTACATTGTTGCTTCCATTACCGGTGATGAGAATAGCGAATGAACACTGGGAGATGGTGACTTTGTGTGCTGTAGATTATTTTTACATGAAGAAGTGTCGTGGAGCAGAAGAGGAGGAACCAATGTGGTTATTGAAAAGTATATGCAATATTTATTCCTATTCTCCTGGTAATAATTCAAGGCCAGAATAGTTTGACTTAAAATATCAGCTTCACAAAAAAAGTTTTAATTTTAATATCACTTTAAAGAAGAAGAATAAATCACAACATAAATCAACTCAGTTCCCTTAATATAGTTTACTGTACTACTGTGTAAATAATTCAAGCTCGTGTAAATCTGTTTAAATTCATCTGGTACCTTAATGTAGTTCTGTGAGTATGGGATGTCTGTGACGATCTCACTGCTTTCTCTTAATCCATAATACTTATTTAAAGTTATATAAACAGCATAAAAGTAAACAATATGAAAAATGTGTTTCTTATATTGCTGAATGTTAGCCTAGACTAGCAGCCAACAACAGCGTGTGGTTAACGCTCCGCCTGCTCTGGCAGCTCTTTCTCAGGACAGATTTGTTCCCTGGATGTAAATGTATTTTGTGGTCGTAATTAGGGCTGCAGCCTATTATCTTTTTTTGTTTAAATAATCGAGTATTTTCCTGATTATTCTGACAATCAAGTAACAAAATGTATCCTGTTCAAATGCTGTTTCTGTGAGATCAAAATGAATCATTTCCTAACTTTTGCCATGCATGCTTTATCAGTTATTCTTTAAAATGCAATTCTTATGGGGGAAAAGTAATAGCATGAAAAAATTGCAATAACCTGGTGTCTACACCCAAAAATGAATTCTTAGCTTCAGCACCTTTGGATTCATTTCCACACCCAATTGGCTGATTTGAAATAAAGCTCAGCTCTCCTATTTGAATTTTTCTCACTTCTTCTCTTTTTCTGTCCTTCAGCTAAAGTCATATTTTCCAGCATGGCTACAAGGAGTTAGAATCTCACTGCATAAAGGTATCAGTTAGCAGGAGTGAAGAAAATGTTTCACATCATTAATACAGAAGCTTTGACAATTAATATATTTATCAGTAATCTGGGAAAACTGACAAACAGTGATACAAAACTCAACAGTTCTCCAAAGATATGAAAAAATGTGAGACTGGAAGGGAGGAGACTCTGACGGCGACGTTACATATATTACTGTCGGATTGTTGTATGCAAAATTTTTAATGTTGCGCACAGAAAAAACCTTGTGGTTTGAAGCAAATCAACCACGCAAAGGGTAATTTTGTCAGATATTGACGCTAAATATGGCTGTAATAAATCAGGGTTTTCCATCACTCCTAACCCAGCATGGAGAGCCTCTGGCTGGCCACTCAATCTAATCAATTAAGAGATGAATTGTTCAGAAATAGTAAATATTACAAACATGTGGCATGTTGACAAACCCCTTCCAAAGAAGACTGAACAATGTGTTTGTGTACTTCAGCATATTTGTTCTTCCACTGGATGAGACAAGACTTATAACTGATCATAGACTTTTTTTTTTCATCAGAAAAAAATGTCACTTTAACAGGCTGCTTTTTAATCGCCTTGGTAAGTTTCATGGTCTGGACACCTTTACTGACCTACGTACGGAGAGACATTCCACCCGAGGACGCCTCATGCGTTCCGCTCCCTCCTGCCTGTCAGGAGACGGTTATTAGGATCAGCGTACATGAGCGCAGGTGTCAGAAAGTGGCTGAGCCTCTCTGCTGCAGCCAGTGATAAAACATGATGCAGGACTACCATTAGAGGAGAATCCTGCAAGACCCGCAAATGCAAGCGAGTCAGTCTTGGCCCTGTCAGCTGGTAAAACGATCATGTCAGTCAGACTCACTGTCAGCGGAGTGACAGAGCAAGTCGGGCCCGCTCCTCCTTCCTGTAAGTGCACATATCTGTGAATCGAAGAGGAGCAGAGTGCAGAGTCAGGGCACCGCTTGTTAGCATTCGTCTGTCATCACCCGCACTGGCCAGAACTTACTGAAGAGGAAATAGGAGAACAAGGTAGAGGACAGAGGAGTTAAAGAAAAGGGACAGAGGGCTTATAGATGAAATGCGGCTACTTTTCCGTCTCCAAAACAGGAACAAACAATTTGTTGACAAAAGGAAAGAGAAACCAAGGGAGAAAAATAAGCGGATCGTAAAGAGCATGAATTACACTACCAGCGAGTCAGTGGCAGAGAGTAAATCTGCCGAAGCTGTAAAGAGTTATGCGTTGTGATCTGTTCCACCGATTGCTGTGTGCTTTGAGATAATTGCTTCCATTTTGTTGCACAGGGACTATTACAGTGTATGATAGTTGGATTACCATCTGTAACCGTGAGCTCCACTTTGCAGAAGCAGTGCTGTATCAGCAGCAGGACTTCTGGAAGATGTAGGTTTAGTGAACACGGTCGGCGTCGTAGCTCGGAGCTATTGTAGTAGTTATGGGCTCCCTTTATAGAATTTCACTTGCTGCAGTGAAAGATTTTTTTTTCCTCTGTTTGATTCAGTGAGATAACATTATCTGAATGGATTCATCTCTTGTTGTTAGTGTGTAAAGTTACTCAGTAGAACCTTTTGGGAATTGTGCTTAGCAATTTTTTGCTTTCCATTTGTAAAGTCAGAGGAATCTATTTCACCTGCCCATGTAGAAAAGGCCAAAAGGTGTTCTGTGTTTCTGTAATTATTTTAGGGTAGCATTAGGGAGTAAAACAAGATGCAATTTATTTTATTTTCCAGCACATTTTGATTTGCTTTCTCAGTCTCAGTCCAGGCCCGGTGGCCTGTCATTCAGTCCTGAGTAAATCATAGATGGTATCGCTAAGGGTGTTTTCGCAACTGATAGTCCGGTACACTCAGTTCAGTTGGGGACCAAAGTTACAACATTTGTTACATTTTCAGCTGGGGTGGTTCTGCTCTGTGTCAAATGGATCAAACTGTTCACCACTTCACCACAAAAACCTCTGAAGAAGACACCGAGTGTAACTTCCTTCTTCACAAAAAAAGGAAATGTAGTGTAGTGTTGTCAAAAATGTAGTGGTGTAAAAAAGGAGAAACCATAAACTTAATATAAAATCTCAAGGTTGGACAAGAGAGACATGTTGTGATTGGTTCTAACACTTTTTACGCAACATGGCAGCTATTCTTGTACCGTACTGAGAGACTCCCAGACAACCCAGAATAAAGTCACCTAAGATTTATGGCTTTTTTTGTTTTGGTTTTTGGTTTTGTTCCTCTGTTCATGTGATAGGTGTGTGGATTTGATTATATTGGATCTGGATTTATTTTGCTGAAAATTCAATAAAAGTATTCAAAATGTAGTGGAGTGAGACTTTAGCGGTTGTAAGATTTCTTTTTTGCCTTTGGCAAAACATCACTAACCATGTCTCCCACTAGCTCTAGGCATGCATGTTTAAAAGCAATTCTAAAGGTGTGATTTTAGTCTTGATGTAAAGGAACTCAGTGTTTTTGCTGTTTTGCAGTTTTCTGAAAGTTTGTTCCAGATTTGTGGAGCTAATAAAGGCGCCCTTAAATGTAACTGGTCTCAAGGTAAAAGTTAGAGTTATGATCAGCTATTCAATATTTTTTGGAAGCATCGAGAACTCTCTGGCACGAGGTTCTAGATTACATCAAGTTTTGCAGACACTTATTTTACTTGCATTTTTCAAGTAAAATTGCACGCATATATTTATCACTGACCAGTCAAACTTACACCTTGCTTCTGAACAGCTCCTCTTTTGTTTTGCCCTTTTGAAGGTCCCCCTCCCCCCTTTTTCAAGCTGATTACTCTGATACTAGAGCTTGTAAGCTAATGTAGTTAAGAAAGTAGGATAGGGCAGAAAGGCTGAGATGAGTTATAGGACATTTCACAGATGAGATTATTTGTGGTAGAAATTCTTGGAATGGCTCACGTTAACCAGAAAGCGTATGTCACATGATCTAAAACACTTTCATGTTGCGTTGTGGCTGCCGGTGTGGCATTATGCTCGTGTGTGTGTTGGACTTGAGTTCCTTTTATGCGTCTCCAGTGGTCAGTCTGTGGCCGGACTCAAAACGATGACGGCTACTCAGACCGTCATGAAGCAGGGTCATATGCGCTGAAAAACCACCTTCTGTTCTCTTGTGGTTTTATTGTAGAAACAGTAATGTTCTGACCTCTCTAAAGACGTCTATAAAGGATGAGACGAATAAGAAAATCAATGGCAAAGACACAAATAAGAAAAGAAGTACAACATGTAAATATAATAGTTTCAGACTTAATGACAGACTAATTGAGTGTTTCAAACGTGTTGGGACAAGTCACAGTAAAGATTTTTGATAAAGTTTAATATACCCCTGTCAGCGTATATTTTCTATAAATTCATATAGAAAATTAATGACTTTTTCTAAGATTTTTCTTTACACAGACAAGAACTGGGTTCGCAATATCTGATAATATTCAGCTTTTTAGTGCCACTCTTATAATTCTTCTGGCTTATTTAACTGTTGTAACAAAATTAGCTTTGTTACTAAAGATAATTTGATAAATAGCTTAAATCTGGAAATTTCCAAATTGTGATTTTCAGAAAATCACAATTTGAAAGAGTAAATGGAAAAAAAACAAGTAAAAGTAGTAAAAACAAGTGAATCAAAAGCCTAAATTGGGTTAACTTTTCCTTAACCTGCTACAACAACAAAAATAACTTTTACCGCAATATTGTGTTTAGAAATGATCAATACTGGTCAAGTATGTTCGAGCTGTTGTGACCTCCAGATATAAAGGTGTGTGCTTTAAGTTGTGTCTTATTTTGAAGTAAGAAGGGAAGTATGTTTTGAGTTGCCCAGTTGTGCTGGTCAGTTTAACAATGCGCTGTCTTTTGGGTTTGTGCTACAATTGTTACATTCAATTTTCTGAATATTCTGAAGGTTAGGAAACTGTATGAACATGGGTTTGCATATGTCAGTGAGCAGAGACCATGTGAAGAGGCCTGAGCTATTGGCCAAATAAACTAAGGAATGTTCACAGGTTTTTGCGGGTTTGGACTGTTGTGACCACCTCTAATTCAGAATCTAAAATATTAATACAGATGAAACTTGAACTGGATGATTGAGCTTCAAACAGGGTGCAGGTTTCTTTCACACATTGTTAATATGGACAGAATAATGTCCTGATAGTTTGGTATATAATACTTTCCCTAACAGTCAAAAGCTTTGCTGACTTATGACAACTTGTCTAGGACACTTATGCTACATATTTTACATAAGCGTTAAAATGCTGATCTGTCTAAGATGAGCTGAATGACTCCAACTAACCCAAACCGTTTTCTGTAACCAAGTCTAAACAGAGGAGTCATAACAAAATCTCCGCACACCTTGAAAGAAGGTGCCAGCGACCCGCTCCCTGACAGCAGAAAAAACTTGCAAGCTGACGCCATCTTTACACACAGGCACCCTCTCTGAATTTAACTGCATTGGATTTTTGTTTCACAACGGAGTGTATATCAAGCGTGCCTTTGTGGCCCTGCTGCGGCCCGTAATGAATGCATGGCTAAAATAACTAAGTGGCAGAGGGAGTGAGGTAGGAAGGGAACATGGGGACGGGGGGGGGGGGGGGGGGAGGAGGAGGGAAAAGATGAGGCTGGGGGTGGGGAGGTGCGTGCTCAGAGTGAGAATCACTCTGTAAAGGTGGAGAGAGAGAAAGAAAGGTGAAAACATAAGGGAGGTCAGCTCTGATATGGCAGTTGGTATACATGTTTCCTGATGTTAAAACCCAGATAACGTAGTTTTAGTTGTTTTAACAGAGCCTTTTGGCTTCTTCCTGCTCAGTAAACGGAACTGTGCCCATTCATTTATCCCTCTTCAGATTGTGGCTATCTGTCTGGCAGGCGTGAGCTACAAACTTTTATAAGCAGATAATAAATGTCCCAAGGAGCTCATCTTCGGCTAATTCTAAGGAAAGATACCGTCTAAACATTTCTAGTAAGGTTCCATGAGTGGCGTAGAGAGGCCTGAGTTTTTGTTAAGGATTGTGTATGTTGACGAAGAAGCGTCTCCAGAGAGTGAGAGGGATAATTAAATATATCATCCAAATAGGTATTGATCGTCTTAAGGGTGTTGCCGTTAGATTAAAAGGTTAAAGAATAAAACCGCTTTGAGGATTAAATTATTGTGAGGTAAAATCAAGAGCGTAGAAAGATAAAGACTGCAGTAATCAGAATGTATGAGCCCTGCAGACATGCTTATTGATGTCCTATAGACGTTTAGAATCCCGTCAAGACACATTATGAACCGTAAGCAAACCCATTAGGACGTTTTATCTACCGCAAGGAGAGTCTGGGTTGGCTGGGACGCTGTTAGGTGAGCGCGTTGGCTGTTTCAGTTGCTCCACAATATCAGCTACAGTGTGAATGGATCTTTAAACACATTTTTTTTTTAAAGTGCGCAGTATGGCATCCCAGCCAAGCAGCGGAACAAGGTCAGGAAGTGCTTTTAATTTTTTTTATTTTTTTTATTAATCCAGACGTGTTTTATCTTTGGGGATGATAAGCAGAGGAAGTGGCTAAGCACAGGATACAGGCTCCTGTTACCCTTCTGTCTCCTTCTCAGATCAACCAATCGGGCCTGCAAATAGTGCTGAGTCAGCCACTGGGTTCTGCTCGCGTATAAACGAAGGGTGGGGCAAGGGGGACGTTGGTGTCTGCAGTGGACTGCAGCAGCACTGCCGGCGCTAACCTCACGGCTACAGGAACTGAATCACCAGCTTCCAAGTCTCAGAGCCCCCGACTCTCTTAGATTGGCCCTAAGCGTCTTTGCTTAGCTGGATAATATACACGGCACCTTACCCATTCCTACAGTCAGTAGGTAATTAGTGGGAATAAATATGGCAAGCCACTGAAGATAAAGTTTATAGCCTGGCCACGGGTCAGCTTGTTTTATTGCCACAGTGAGCCTTGCATTAAGGTAATTACAAGTCATTTCACATTTTCATCATGTGTGAATTCAGGTTTTCTTTGGGTTGAACCTTTGAAGCTGACTTAGCTGAAATGCTGTATTAAGCATACTGCTGTTTAAAAGGGATTTATTAACCATTTAATAACAACAAAACTCTGGGCCAAGACGAAGTGCATGTGTGGGTCAGTGAAGGCAACATTTTGTTCTGACATTGCCCTCTGTAGTTTGTTTGACTGGATATCTGGTCACTGTGTAACCAAACGTTCTAAGCCCAAAATCTAACACATTGTTGTTAAATAATGAACTTTGCCCTGACTGCCCCTTGTTAACAGTCCTGCTTGTTGTAATTAATAGAGCAAATCTCAATTCATGCTACAAGGATAGGCAGTATCAGTGGATAGGATGGGACGGAGGTTCCTTTCTCCAGCAGCCATTAGGTGAGAGGCAGGGTCACAAGTATCTATTCCATCAAAGGGAAGCACAAAAAGCTTAAGTATATTTTATTTAAATCCAACTTTTGCGACTTCAGCGGAAACAGTGATAGTTCTCGACAGTCTATCACTGTCTTCCCTGCTTTCTTCAAAGCAAATTGCAGGGCGTCTGCTGTACTTCTAACCATTTGACTTACTGGAGAGGTTGCCGGTTTGATTCTATCTACTCCCTGCCACAGTGGGCAACACCCGTCTCCGTATCAATGAATGTGTCAGCCTGGATAGGTAAGCGGGACTCAGGGTTCTTAATTCTGTGGGTTCCATTTGTGACGGCGGGCTCCTGAAACGGCTCGCTCTAAGTTCACCGAGGTGACAGGAAGTGATTCTAGGCCAGCCCTCCCACACGGCGTGGCGCCGGGTGGAAAGCGGAGGTCTGGCAGTCACCGAGACAGTCGCTGAGACCTACTTGTCCTGATAAGGAGAGAGAGAGAGCGAGCAGGCGGGCGGACATGGTCAGTGAGTGAAGAGGCTGTGAAGCTGATGGGAGTGGCACTGCAGACAGGTTGTATCAGCTCAGTCCCTGGAGTGTCAGGTCATACATCTGTAATGAAAATATCACAATGAACAAGACTGACAGAGTCAACTGCGGAACTGGTTACAGAGTGTCACCCCACTTACATGGTGCTGGGCTGGCAGCTGCACTGTTACACCACCTGTATGGTATACGTCTCCCCAGGGACACCACACACTCCAAACTCCTGACCTTTCCCTTTATGACTCCTTGACTGTCTTGGACCGCCGGCGTCCAGCTGTCCCTAACCATCATCTCCTCCTCCCCTCTGTCTACAATATAAGGGCAGGAATGCAGTGGACAGCACAGTCCCAGAATAGACAAGTAGCAGCCCATATCACCAACCACGCAATCTGCCTGATAGAGGGCACCTACATTACAAGGCAGCCTGGAGCAAGAGTGCAGACACATGCAGCACGTCAGCCCACGTGCAAAAGCCCCAGCTGCAAAGATGCCAAACTTGTGAATGCACAACACCTTTTCTTATTGTGGGTTTGATCCTGATGGAGACGCCCCCAGTTTAGTGTTGAAAGAGGAGTCACCGGCGAAGCCTTCAGCTGGCATCTGATCGAGGTTAATGATAAAACGCAATGGGTGTAACGATTCTGTTTGATGTTGGATCTGAGTGGAGGTGCGCGGGGTGAAGGAGGGTTGGATGTTTGATGAGTGTGTGGGCCGGAGATTGGTGGAGTGAAGCACTGAAATCGCAGCAAAGGGATTCTCTCCCTAATCTACAGAAAATCCTGCTGTGAAAAGGATTCTGGGTGTAGCGCTTTCTCCTCTGAAGACGATATTCGCGCTCGAATGCTCACAGAAGCTGGCAAAGCAGTCTTCGCTCTCGCTCTCTGTCTAATGTGGACACTCACAGATCATTATCTGCCAAAAGAGGAGCAGAGGCACGGTTCAAACGGGGGGCCTCGCTGACATTGAAAGCAGACGTGAGCAATTCGTACGAGTTATACGCCTGGAGTCACCGGATTCACGTGCATTCCTGCTGCCTCACTGCATGTTGTTGATAGCTGTAGCTCTGGAACTGGTAGAAGATTCAAGCCATGAAAGCTCAGATTCTCCTCCAGATACCACATGCTGAGTTTCTACGCAATCCGGAAAAGGTGGAATGTGATTTAAAAGTAGGGAAATATGGCAGATTAATGGGAATGGTGGGAATTGTGTGAGCTTGTCTAAATCCATCCATTGTACATTTGTCTGCCCATCCGTCCGTCCGTCCGTCCGTCCATCCATCCATCCATCCATCAGTGGTCTGCTCTTATGTCCATCCATTCTTCTCCCCTCTGGTCTGTTTTTTGACATGAAAAATGTCCTCCTGCTCCTTCCAGTTCATTTTACACCCGAGTCATGGATGCACAGTCATCAATTTGCGAAACTCTTGGGTGACAACTTTATTAAACATAAGAGGGATGGAGTTAACAGGAAAGGATGAGAGATCACTCTTTCCCTACCCTCGTACATATAGTGACAGTATTTTTATTTTATTTTATTTTTTTACACAGTTTGGATGCAGTCAGTCTGACGTATTTGTTATCTCAGAAGGGGTGGACAGCTTTGATACAGGACTGACAGTGGAATTACTCACACACACACTACAAACGCTTACTTTGTGAGAGTCAACACCAAGTAGAGGTGTGGAGCAGCTCCCAGCCAGCATGCCTAGGTGGGACCCATGTGGGGACAAGGAGGGCAGACTATATGGGTCCCATATGGGTTTGTCCGCGGGTTCCACGATGGCCCCACATGGGTTTGCCCATGTAGGGCCACAGCCCACATGGGCGCTACATGGGCCCTAATTGGACAAAACCCATGTGGGCCACCACCATATAGGGCCCATGCAGGGCCCATGTGGGCTCTGGCCCTACATGGGCAAACCCATGTGGGGCCATCGTGGAACCCGCGGACAAACCCATATGGGACCCATATAGTCTGCCCTCCTTGTCCCCACATGGGTCCCACCTAGGCATGCTCATTTGTCAAATATGACCTGAATTTGGATGAAACGCTGCATTTTCTGACTTTTTCAAGGATTGTAGGCAGCAACAGGAGGTGTTAAGAAAAGTGTGTCTGCTGATTCCAACAAAAGAATGCAAACTCACTTTATATGGGTTTCACAGATTGGCTGAAAAACTTGCAGTAGAATTTACAACCTCCAGGCTGAAACTGCATGAAACTGTTGTTTCTCTGTTTTTAGCAATAAATGTTGCATAATGTTCACCTTCACCACCACTGTTCATTCAAATGAATGGATCCAGTTTCAGGCAACGCAGTCCAATTAGTGATCTGTATGTGGTGGGATCAAACTGGATCACCACTTGAATTTTGTTTTGTTCTTTCTTACGTTAACTTCATATTATTAGACAACTTTTTATGGCAAACTAAAAAGACTTCCTCTATTTATAAATTTGTGTTAAAATTTAGAAACAAAGGTTGAACGTTTGCTTGAAGAACCCAAACTACCTGTCAACCAGACTTCAGGTGATGTATTTGCATTTCCCAACCACTACATCACATTTTTCAGTCTAATATTGACTTTTCAATATGCAATATACAAACTTCTACCTAGAAGGTGGATCCCTCCATTGTTTATTTGGTTGCCTGGTTCTGCCATTTTACTCCATTCAGTATAATTTTGTCTCACATGCGATTTGTATTCAACCTTCTTATAAAACATTTATCTGTAACTATGATACATTTGGGCTCTATGAATACTTCAGATTGTATTAAACATTCATTTGAATGAATAAAGGTCAGTGGTTCCCCTCGCCTGAAACAACAGGACTGCATCCAAAATGCAACATCTCCAAACTGTTAATGAATAGTCAAGTTTTGATTAAAAGCTTAATCAGGCACAAGTTTATTAGAAACATACATGGAATTTAACAGTTGAGCTAATTTTAAAACAAGTGTATGAAATAATATTACAACTTTTTAAAAAAGAAATTCAAATTGTACAACTGAAAATCAACTGTTATTCCCATTGCTGCAAAATTAATACATTAAATATTCCACTTGTAATGGTATAATTATGGTTACGATACACATCCCAAAGCAGTAATATTAACTAAATATCAGCTGCAAATTTTAGTAGCAGTCTTTTGAATGTTGTGAATGTGTTGATTCTTCAAAGGAAAATAAAGACAAATGTATTAAAATAGTCCTTCAACGTTCAGCCTGTATTTTTTATCTTGACCTTTATGTATTAATCCAATGTATATTTTTACTAATGTTGGTATTTTATTGTAAAGTACCTTGTGTATAAATCAAGTCTACTTCAATAAACGGTCAACACTGTTGCTTTGTCATGTTACCCATCATCAGAAACAATTTCTTTAAAAAATAAAAAAAAAATAAAACATGAACTAGATTACCTTGTCATGGAAAACTTATAATGTGTTCAAAATCATTCTAAGCTGAAGTGGTTTTAAGCTGGTAACAAACAGAGCCTCTGGTCTGCTGGGACTAGCCTAAGGGAGAACCCAATCTGTGCCATGTACAACATTAACTACTCCTAATCTTTTAATAGAACCTCTCTTCTAAAAGGCATGAATGACGTCTTTAAAGCTAGAAGCAATCAGTTGAAGACATTGAACCGTGGCCAATAAAATAGTGACGTATATTTCAGGATCTACAAACATAAGCACCAGATTGGTCGAAAAATTCAGTTTTGTGAGCAGATACACAAAAATGTGGTAATAGCAGCGGTACTATCCATGAGTCAAGACCAAATGCAAAGCTTTAAAAAAAAATAGAAGCCACAAGAAGGAGAGAGGCGCTGAAGCTATGAGAGGAAAAGAAGAACGTTGGGACACGATGGGAAACAGGACAGCAGGGTTGAAGGAGACGGTTTAACAGAACAGAAACGAGTGTCAGTCTGGAATGTCTGGTTGAGTAAGAATGTGGAAATCTGGAGGTTCCAGTTGAAACAATGGAGTCTTTATGCAAAGTCTTATCATAGATGCTGGAGTGATGCGAGATGAATGCTGATGGTCCAGTCTGCTTAAGACTGAAGAGAAAACTGCCAAAAGAATATCTGATACTCTCTCACACAGATCACACACACACATGCACACACATGAGTGTTTAGATTCAGGTATTTTCAGATACACTCTACGTTGGGCTGTGGTAGCCACTAAATACATCTTGTTTTAACTTGTACTGCGTATTTTTCAGTGATGATGGAGTTTGTTGTTTGTTGCTATAGTTTCCTGGTTTTGTTTTTTTCTCTATCCGCACCATGTGGAAGCAGACTTCTGTAATCTATGTATCCGTCTTTCCTTTCACTGTTCTTTCCCTTTAAACCCTTTTCCCACCTTTCCGTCTTTCTTTCCCTCCTCTGTGTCCGTTGCATTTGAAAGAAATCCAAAGCAATTTCTAAAAAAAGAAAGAAAAGTATTCTGTCAATCCTTTATCCACTACAACGAAGCACCAGTCACCCACCCACACACACCTTTGATATGTTGTCGTTTCCTGTAGGTCCTTTTGCATTATGTGAACAAATCATGTACCTACAAGCAGAAGGATCTGTAAAATTGAAAGCTGAGATATATTAGAATTTACATAAATAATAATAACATAATTCCATCAATAAAACATCAATCTCTAAGATTTTGCAGCCAGTACCTACCATAAACAGTTTATTTCCTAATGATTAAGTTATTAGCCGGACTAATTGAACCAGGAAATGAGTTTCTCCAAGGACGAGCAGAGCGGTGAGCCAGCAGCACCGCTGAGTACATGGACTCTGTGCTGCCGCGCTCACCACCGCGCCTACGATAAGCGGCCTTTTCCACTGGTACAATCGTCCCAAAAAACGGCCGAGAATAAAAGCCAAGGGTTTAGGAAAGAAACGGGTTTGAGTACGGGGTATGAGGGTGAGAAAGAAACAGGAAGAACGGATGTTCTGCATAGGGCCGGAGGTCAATGAGAGTTAATTTTCCTGCTGTCCTATCCGCTGGCTTCATTAGCAGTATTGACAGATAGGTGATGAATTCATTGTTTTCTCTGGTTTGTCTGCAGCCATCATTTATATGCACTCCTCTGTTATCTCTCAGGGCCCTGCTCCCTGTTTTTCTCATCGCTTTTTCATCGCCTACATTTTTCTCTGTCCTCTATCTCTCCTGCTCTCTTCTGTTCTTGTTCACCATTTTTCCTTCTTCAACTCTTTAAGCACACAGTTTTTTTTTCTGTATTTCCATACAGTAAAGAACATAAGTTACTATTAGTGACAGTTTGCCAATGCATAGGGCATTGTGAACGCATATAGAGATGACGCACACATACATGATTCCACTCACATTTGGGCTCTTGTCTCTTTCAGATTATTCCCTCTTCAACCTCTTCTTCTTCTTGGACCCAAAATGCTTTGCTAAAGCTGGTAAAATGGAACCAAATCAACTGTTCAATGGATTTGGTCCCCTTCAACCAGCTGTAGCTGTGCATTGATCACTCCGAGGAGCCAACTGACAGCCACACAGTGGGACAAAAGGGACGCCTCGTTTTCCTCTCCACACATAAACTCATTCTCAGCACCGGCGACTGTGTGCATTTATCTCTGTTAAACAGATTACCAGAAGCAATTTACTTAATCTGACTTAAACAAGCCAAGTAAGTAATTATAGATATCTTAGTGCATGCATTGTTATGCTGTGTAAAGCTGTAACTGTATTGTCCTTTGGAGAATTGAATTGTTCTTTGGAGATTTTCCCCAAAAGTCCACTGAGAGGTGATGTTATAAGAAGTAAAATGGCTGAAACTGTGTGAGAAAGGTGCTCAGGTTTGTGTGCTTTGTGTGTATAAATATCAGTTTAATAAAGCCTTATTCTGAACTTCAAAACCAACTAAGTATGTGCTTACAAAGCAGTGCTGGAGCTCATAAGTAATAAAGTTGTTCTCATCAAGTGATCGTGATGTTTTTAATAAGAACACGACTGGGATCCAGCTGGTTCCTGGGCTTGAATTACATCCAAAGTTTAATTGACATTAACATCATGCTGAGCGGCAGATTTATGCAAGACCAACGCAATCATTATCAGTGGAAATTGTTCTGTTACACCTGCAGTTTTTCATCCCTTTGTGATAAAGGCCAGTTTTTGACATTCTTGGTTAAGATATGTATATTTACATTCACCAAATCCTTTTGCACATGGTAAAGGACTAAAATTTGAGTAGATTTATGTAGTTTGGGGGTGGGGGGGTCATCTTTGATACAGTTAATATCTTCCAGGTTGGTCACCCTTACTTCACCGTTCAACAGTGTAGTTGTTTAGTGTTGGTATACCAGCAGTTGCTATTCAGTTGCATCTTTCCAACTGTAGGCAGGGCTATGATGTAGCACACGTCATTTTGATAATTTAAGGGTCTAAAATATCTAAATAATCTGACAGTTTTAAGCATCATCCCTCTCCATTAAAGTGGTTTTAGTCAGAGTGTCTTTTCGGAATTCCGGCCCTTCAGACAATCAGAGCTTACCACTTAAAATCAATTGGAAAAACATTTAAAGAATTTTGAATAATAATGCCTTATCCACCATGTGACCATCTGTGCCTTTCCAGCTTAGTTTAGTTTGCATTAATTCATATACTGTTTATAACTGCGTCATAGTTTCCTCGTCTTGTTTTGTGTTTCTGACAGAATTTTTTATCGTTAAGTCATTTTAACCTTGCTTGTATAACCTTTGTTTTTAACATTGTCCCTGGACGACAGATGAAAAATTGTCCTTTGATGAAAAATAGACTTTTGGCTAATTTTGGTGCAATTACAGAAATGTTAATTAATGCGTGTTTTCCCTGCCGAATAAATGAAATGAAACTGGAAAAAAATATATAAGATAAGTAGAATAAACACTCAAACCTTTAACACCTAGCATATAGCGCTACCTATGTTCTTACTTTTCTTTATCTTTCAGTTAAAAGAGGCATGCTGGCATAACATTCTAATTATATATCAGTGGAAGACCATGTATGTAAAAAAGTAATTCAGTTATGAATTTTCATTTTTTGTAAATGTAAAATGTTTGGGATTGTTCCTTTGTAGGTGTATGTAAAGTGTGTTGTAATTGTAAGTAGGCTGGGTACCATACTGTGGTGCGTGACATGATAAATAAATTAAAAAATCAAATCTGCTAAGGTATTTTATTCACTTCTTCCTACACAATTTTTAAGTAGACATTTCCCTCCAGCTGCACAGACAAAAAGTAAAGTGCTCTTACAATGCAATGTGAAACTGATAGAGCTAAGAGTAAACAACCTATTCTATTTTAAAACTTTAATTAGTTGTCTGAAGCCAAAAGGACTCTTTTAGAGCTTCTAGAATAATAATAATAAAAAGAGTCTGGCAACAATGGTTGCTGGTGGGAGCAAAAAAGCTTCGGTACTCCTAAAAATCCTCTTTAAATACATGTAACTGAAGCATTTCTAATAGATTGTATTTATTTTAAGCAGGTCAAAGTTTCCAGCAACTTTTATTTAGTGATCTTTTTGTTTCCCTGGGGTATAAATATAACATGACATAGCAACCCATTTAGCCACTAGTCATGAGGACGGATGACAATCCATTTTTATCTTGCTACCAGACACACTGAAAAGGAAGGTGAGAGAAAAACAATCTCTGAAACTCACTGTTGGAGAGCAGCAGCAAAGCATGGTGTCTCGGGATGAAAATGTCACAATGACGACTCTCACATAGTGTTTCACTTCCAAACTCCCAGGAGATTTTGTTAATGCAAGGCAAAATAAACTTTCTGAAATATCAATACACTGTAAATGTAATTGTCTAATATTGACTGCAGTGTATGTCACTGAATTGTGACATACACTGCATGTATGTCACAATTGGGATGGCGACACAAAATGGTTTCTAATACCATCTTTTCATATGATTAAATTGGATCATATAAAGACCATGTCTTTCTGTTTTGGACAGTTGGGATTTTACAAACAGTGAACTCTAAGCTCTGAATCAGCTGAGTTCATACACACACACACACACACACACCTTTTCAGCTCTGTCCACAAATTTTCTCTGGGACTAATCAGCACTTTCTTATTGGTCACTCCAAATCATTGGCTTTATAGTCCTCAAACTAATTTTTAACTAATTAGGCAGTTTGCATTTGGAAACTACATTTGTTCCCAAGCTGTAACTTCATGGTGGATGTCTTCAGATCCACTCACCACATGAAGTCAATTTCTAGTTAGTTTTGGAGTTTCCTTCCTCAGCTCGGTATCCAAAATTCAGACTTAAATATGTCCACTTCTTGGACACTGACTTTTTCTCCTTTTTCAGTGTTATGAAGACTGAACAATCCCATTGTGTTCATGAAGTGCATGTGATTGCTTGAACAATTGAATCGCTCCCTAAGACAGTGTTTCCCCAACCCTGGTCCTCAAGGCTCACTGCCATCCATGTTTAAGGTGATTCGTGGCTTCAGCCCTGGTGATTTCAACCAACTGGTATTTGCTGAACTGCAATCAGCTGAATCAGGTGTATTTAAGCAGCGAAACAGCTAAATCATGCAGGCAGTGTGTCTTGAGGACCAGGGCTGGGAGACATTGCCATAAGGCATCAAGAAATTTAACCCAAATCTGAACCAGACCTGTAGAGGTCCACAATTCTCATTTTGATTTCTTAACTGATTCTATTCACACAAGGTCTTAGGTTGTTTTCACACCTGATAGTCCGGTAGACTCGATTCAGTTGGGGACCAAAATTGCAACATTTGTTCCATTTTCAGCTGCTGTGGTTCATTTTTACACCGCACTGTCACCTGAACCAAATCCTTTCAGCAACCTGCGGCGCTGCACCAAGAACTATTAAAGGAAGTGACACAAAAAATCCCCTAAGTGGACACTGAGCACAACTTTCACCTTACTGAAATGTAAACAACAGTGGAGTGGTGTCAGATTTTAGTGGTTGCAGGAAGCGGCCACAGTTCACTTCCTGCTTCTGGAGTGATCTCCGGTCCATTTGGTGTTCACATAGGCATTAAAAAAATCACTTCAACCGAACCAAGACCTCGAGTTTTAGGGAGACCAGAGTTCACTTTTTTGGTCTGCATCAGAGTTCGATTAGCCATTCACACTTCCCCTAATGAACCAGAATGTTAAATTAGCCAGAGTTCACTTAAAGCTGACTAAACAGGGGTGGTGTGAGTCCACCCTTAGTGTGTGTTGATGTTGTTGCCCTGAAATACATTTGCAAGTTTGCATCCAACAAACTCAAATGGCTCTAAAGCCTGGCATTGTAACATTTGTGTATGCAAACTATTGATTTTAAATAGAGTATCAATAAAACAAATGGCTCTCATTATTCTGAAACTTAGCGCATAAAAAAATGTCAATCTTAAATGTAATGTAAAAATGTAAATGTCCAGTCGAATTAGGCAGTCAATTAAAAATGTTTTTTTTTTTCAGCATCTGGTTTGCACTCTGTCATCTCGACCCAAAGGAGAGGTCGACCACTCGGTTATAGTAAATGATGGCATTAAAAAGGTGACACTGCAGAACTTTAGGTGAAAACTGAGTTGAAACAGAACTAAATGAAGAAGTTGACGTGATCTGTCTTTCCATGCCAACAAAGGAGCTAAACATCTTATCCGCCTCCTTACCAGCTCCTTGTATCTCCGGCTGTGCGGAGCTTGGGGAGGTGTGACAGATGTTTTAATGCGGCTGTGATTTCTTATCACCACACAGCTGAAAGCTCCATTTGCCTTGGTCCGCTGTGATAGATGGGCGGCCGAGGCCGAGGGGAGAGCGGACGCTACGCTAACGAATGTTTCAGCACAAGCCCTTCAGAGCCTCTGAAGGCGCGAGGAAGCGCACGACACGATGTAGACGACACACACTGCTGCCAATGGTGGATGTGGTCATTTTCGGTTTCCCGTGTCCCGGGTGTGATGAGCGAACGAGTAATTATGGAAAGGGAGGGACGTGAACGCAATTACACCCGGGGATGAAACACAGCTTGTCAAGACCCGGGGGCGCCGCCGTAGAAATGGAGAAATCAAGCAGAACACACGAGTTACAAGCAAACTCGCAAATAAACAAACAAAATGACAGCGATTTTGATTAAACCCCAGTGTGTTTACAACGCGTTAAATCGGCGGGATTACTGAAAGTCAGCAGCATTACGTCTCCTCGATGTACACGAGAGAAAGAGAGAGAGAAAAGAAAAGGGAAATGCCCAAAAGAACAGAAGTGATTCATCACAGCAAACCAGGTATGTATCACAGAAACACTTTTTTCTGTAAGCCACAGGGACTGAAGGCGCACCTGGAGTGAAGTCATCGCCGCACATTTTAATCTACTACACCTGGTCGTGGTTTTCTAGCCAGTTATTACACTGTAGTTGTAGAGAGAAGCTTCCCACGGAGCAAGAACTATACAGGAAGGAGTCTGTTAGCTGAAAACTCAGAACATTGGAGGTAACGCTCTGTTCTTTATAGGCTTCACAAACCATGTTTTAAAGTGGAGAACTGTCTGTCAGGATCCGGGGTTGTTTTTGATTTTGGTTTTGGATTTCTGGTGTTCCTCAACTAGAATCTTCCTTCATGATTCTAGTTATGTTTATTTAGTGTTTCTAGTTATTTTCTGTTGTTCCAGTTTATCATGTCTCTCTAATCTAAGTCGGGGGTCAGCAACCTGCAGCTCTTTAGCTCTGCCCTGGTGGCTCCCTGGAGCTTTTCAAAAATGTTTGAAAAATGAATAATATGAGGGTGGGAAATATATATATTTTTTGTTCTAACATGGTGTCTGAAGGAGGTCAAACATGACACCATCATTCTTAACGTTTTCCAATGGTATAACAATGTGTATTAAATATTAGACTCTAAGTTATTCTTTAGTGTTACTACTACTTCCTGTTCCTCTGTGTTCTCTCTCCGGTGAAACTTGTCTCTCTCCCTCTCCTGAGTCTGTTTCCTCTCTTTCCACTCACACCTGCAATAAATTAGCTCATCAGCAGAGGCCCTTTGTTAAACTTATAATCTCCCCAGTGTTTGAGCCTCTCATCCACACTCACCACTCGCCGGATCCTTTCGTCCATCCTACTCCCGTCACTTCCTTGTGCTGCCCTGTGTTTTCCTGGATCTCTTTATGGATTTATTGTAGATTTTTGTTCTCAGATTTTTTTTTACTAAAAGACCTTCATTTGGGTCTTTCTACAAATCCAAATGCCGACCATTCATTATGACAATACCCACAAACCAATTAAACCCTAAATTAAGAACTCATTGTCCACCGTGACAAGAGAAGCAAAAAAAAAAAAAAAAGACATTCTTCTTGCTCTGACTTTAATTGCTCAATATTTGGAATCACGGATCGTGCGACTTTGTTCACTTTCTCCGCTGCCATTGCCAAACTACAACCATAGGCAAACTATAATTCAGAAACAGTGCAGAAAATCAACATGTATCGGTTATAACTCCTCCTTCTGTTCGCTGATTGGCCGGGATGAAGTACATCCTGAGGAATCGAGCTCAATGGAAAAAATCCCACTGAAGGAAGAGGAGCAGCGGGGGGAATCATATAGGCAGGATAGGCAGGTAATGTCCTGGCCCGTATGGTGTGTTCACTGATCAGATGAGGTTTAGACCGATTCTAGTCATTATTGTCCAAAGCCATTTGTTTTAAAATTAGACCATTCTAGAACAGTTTCTTTGTTGGAATTTTCAGTCTTATAAACTTTTTTTTTTTTTTTTTTTTTCAGGATTTCCTGCCCTGCAGTGCCCTTCGTTCTGCATTATTCATCAGGTTCCAGGTCATCATGCCAAGAGACCTGGAGAGCTTCTCTGAATATTTATGTTAAGATGTACTCAGGCCTCTTTTTAAAATTTTACTCCATGATAACGTGACAAAATCTGACGCAGGAATACAAATGTTAGAAATATCTTCAAGTGACCCCAAAAAAAAAAAGCGATGATACAGGTACATGTGATACCAGCCCATCATGGATTATGATAACAGTGCCCTTTACTGTATTGATTTATTTATGTTTATCATTCTGCTTACAATGAACACCAAGGAGCAAAGTGCCAAGTCCCATAAAACAATGGGAGACATTTTAATATAGAAATTGAAATGGAGGTGAAGGGGAAGAAGAAAGGTGGAGGTACTTAGATACAAAATGGATCTGTGTGCAGCAGCTGTGTGAGTTTGTGGAAGTGCAATGCTGTGGTGCCAGGCCTCATCATTCACACTGTATTGATGTTTGACCACATTCATCAGCACTGGCTGACATTATTCCCTGAAGAGGGAGAAAGCTCACTTTTCTTAACTTTTATCCTGATCTGCTCCTTCCTGTTTGCTCACTTTGCCTCATGCTACGTTGAGAGTTTTATTTCTGTCTTCATGTTAGTTTTATTTCTAACATTTACAGTAAATGTGGAGGCAGTTCTGGCATTTCCTCCTCTTGTCATGCATCGTGTTCTTTTTTCTGATATTGGTAAAGGTTTGTTAACTTTGCCATCGTGTCCAAAACACAACTTGGGCCGGTTGGTGAAAGAGATCAATCGGATTTGAGCAAAATTAGCTCAGAAAATGACGAGCCAGCAATGACATGAATCACATACGTTTACCGACACAAATAAACAGCTTTTATTTATTCATTCAGGTTATTTTCTATCAAATATAAAAGTTTGTTCTGTAATCTGAATCACTTAAATGTGACAAGAAAAGCAAAAACAGAATGAGTCTGAAGGAAATACTTTAGAACAGTCCTGAGTGTCTATAGGCGTCTGGTATTAAGATACACCAGTTTTCAAAGGTCAGTTTAGTATTTACTGTTGCAGCATGTTAGCAGTTCTTTTCTGCAAATTCCCAACTTAAAGGAGCTGGTTGACTTAAAGGAGACCTGGGAGCACTGAGCCGTCTTTCCAACTTCCACTGGAACACCTACCGATTGGAAAAGGATGGTGAGTAAAAACAGCCCTAGATTTTCTGAGTGGAGGTGAAAATCCACAGGAAACAAAAGCAGCTATCTCACTGGCAGGGTTTCGGCTAGTTAGGAGGATTTTCTTGCAGTGTAAGCCTGATAACTACAGCAATAACCACTGCAGTCAACACCAGCATATTCCATAATGGTGAGCGTTAGAGAAATGACAGCCAGCCTATGATATTAAAGCAACAAAAGCATTAAATCAACTGATCCAACTCCTCTTCATTCAGACTTTTGTCTTCATCGCGAGTCCTTTTCCTTAGCCTGTCCTGCCTTCTTCTTCCCTGCCTCTCTTTCTTCTGCACAAGGCTTTTCAGCAAAAACATATTGATTTCCGGCTCTCCCTTGTCCTTTCTTGGCCTTCTCTCCACACGTGCTCACCTCCCTGATCAGCTCTTCAGCAAAGATGAAAAAGCAAGCAGCAACACTTCATCTGGAGAGTTATAAATAAAGGGCCGCCAGATATTCAATCAGCTGATAAACTGACATCCAGTGGGAGCCAAAGTAAGAGTCAGCGTTAGAGCAGCTGGTAGATGTCATGAAAATGCTACATACACAGATACACATGCATGTCCATGGGAGTAAATATGTTGACCAATGAAAGTCCTCTTATATCATCTCCTGACCCTCTTCAGTTAGATCTTCAGAGAGAATCATCAGGACTTGGATTTGTATTATAAAGGTCAAAAAATGGGGCAGCTAACTGCAGACCCAACACATCCTGGACACAAACTGCTTAGACTTTTACCTTCACATTAGCACAGAGCAATATTTACAAACAGAGATAGTTTCTAGTCCTCTCCACCTTACAGCACGAATATGCATATTTGCACTATTTTTAGTAAATGAATATTGGTGTACGTATTAACATGCACTTTTAAATCTCAAAACTTTACATACTTATCTTTGATGTTTGTATTCTCTAAGCACTTTAAAAATATATACATTTATTGTTTTCTACTGAAGATGATTCTGGCTTAGTGTGATACCTTAAATAAATGGCTAGTGAAACTAAATCAAGACCAGGATGGGGAAAAATATTTTTTTTTTATTTTTTTTTTTTTTTTAGTTAATCTGAACCAAAAGTGCTGCAAATGAAAGAACTTAAAACAAAAGTCCAAGACCACAAAAGGGGCTGAACCTCATAATGTGCTGGAGTTGACAATAAAAGAGCAAATAAAGCAATCAAGAAACAACTGAGCAGAACAATGAGCATGATGCACGTCTGACGTCAAACTGGTCTGATCAAAGGGTTAATCCACTAATCTGTGGAAGAAAAACGTTCAGAGCTCCTAACATGAAGAATAAAACATATGTAATGTTTCAAAAAGAAACATGACATCTGTCAATAAAACCATTTTAAATCTGTGTGTTAAGCATTCACTACAACATGGGTGGAATAAATCTCTACTGCTACTGTCTTGAGTTTTTTTTTTTTTTTTTTTTTTTTCAATCTCATCTGACTGGGTTATTATCTCCGATAGTTTTGTCTTATCTGAATGGAGACATGCTAACCTCCTTTATCTTCCTTTTTCAGTCAGTCAGACTTGTGTATGTCTGAGCATGTAGGACAATGTGTGAATGCAACGTTTAAAAATAAGCTAACAGGATGAGATGATACGGAGGAATCCACCAAACTAACCAGGGTCTGCTCTGTTTTCTGGATGCTCAGTTTAGAATTGAAAAAACAAAAAAAAAAATCAACACATTAGGTTGTATTTACAAATTGGAAAGGTGACATTAGACCAACCTGGATCTCTATTATTCTGACTGCATCTACAAAGTGTACTGACCACACAGTCCACCCTGTATAAACTAACACATTGCAACATCTCGGGTTTTTTGCTCACTAATCAGATTTGCTTCCACTTACTGCCAGGAGCTAAACAAAATAAGCAATAAAATAAAAGCTGCTTCACTTTTATGGTACGACATAAATCTGGAATCAAGGCTTTTCAGTCTCTGCCAGGGGAGGAGAAAATAATGTTTGATTAGACGTGTAATTTCCTGTGGTGTCTCCAACGAACTTATGCTAACACCAATGGCACACTTAATTATTCTTGTTAATGTGTTTTTACTTACTATTTCCATTCATTAACCTCAATTAGCCTCCGGAACGTAGAATAGAACCACTGCTGGCACTTCCTCCTTGTGACGTGGAAGTGTTCCCCACGTTTGTGTGTGAGCGCGAGTGTGTCAGCGCCTCTAATTGGAATGATAATTTGAGTTGGGAATAATTAATCACTCATTACTGTGTACAATCAGAATAAATGTGTTGTTAACATAGATGTGACACTGGGAATGCCTAAGTACACAAAGACAGCATGTGATTGCTCATACACACGTGAAGACAAAGGATGCTTACACACAAGGCAAAGGAGAGGCTCTGTCACTGTCTCAGGCGGTAGGGAGGACCATTTAGATTAATCTGTGTCTGTGTGTTTGTGTGTTTAATTCCCCCTAAAGTCAGTAAAATAAACCACATTCAGTTAGTTGTGCATTTAGCAAACAGAAATAATCTTGGTAATTCTGACTGACCGAAAATATTTTTACATAATCTAATATCAAACTGTAAGAAAATGTTTCAAAGAAGTAAAACTCCTGATATATGTCAACAACAAACATATTTATTGTTTTTAATCTGGGTTTTGGGTTCTTCAACCATCATATTGGTGCAAAGTGCTGTTACACCTGTTCAACTTTCAAGTGTGTCAGGAACAATTTTTAGAAATGGATATGGACGCTGACATTAGCTTTAGGGACGGACAGACTGGCTCTAATTGGTGAGCTGAGCTGAATTGTTTGAATCCTGGAGCAGAATTTAAACTTACATCACATAAAGCTAAGTATTACTGTTCTTTCATATTCATGTAAAATAAGTTCTAAATTAAGTATAACAAGATAATTAGATTAAAATACGTTAATTTATTGGATAGATAGGTAGGAATGATCCGGGTGTGAGGAAAGAAAGTCTCTATTTATGAAAGAAAGTCAGTAATGAGTTCTGTAGGGGCAAAGTGCATCAGGAACCCTTCAGGTGAGTGTAAATCCCATCGCCATCTGTCTCAGTGCCTGCTTTCAGTAAAAGGAAAGTATCAGACTGGCTACTAAAATAAAGAACTTCCTGAAGCATTACAAGCGTACCAGGAACAGTTCATAAAATTCTCTGTTGATGGCAGTTTCAGGAAGAGAACCTGTGCAGCTGGGGGGAGACGTTATAGATCGAGATGCAAATATCAACAAAATCCTAAAATGCCCTTAATGAGAGAGCAGAGCTTTTATATCCTTGATAATATTACAGTTTAGGAAGCAATATAGGGAAAACATAATCAAAGATCAATGGTTCCGGTTCTTACTCTGGACCGTGGCTCTGACTGTACTATTCAGGGGTTGGACTTCAGGTATTATTCAAGCTTTTGAGATGCTAAACAGCTGCTTAGAGTTGCAAAACAGTATCTTGTTGCTCTGGTTACACATTTTAGCAACTGTCCAAAAGCAACAAAGTAAGAGCAAAGATCCTTTGAAAAGCTCAGCAACTGAAACCAGAAGAAATAATAGTTCAAACATGCAACCCAAAAAACAAATAAAAGTCTAAAAAAAAAAAAAGAAGAAAAATCTGAACTAACACAGCAGAGCAGGCTGCCACCATGAGTATCCTACATAGCAAGATGTCAAAAAGTGTCCAAAAGTGGCATCATTATGTGCTTAACTAAGCACTCTAATGATATTTAAATATGCTTGTCAGGCTTTGAAGCACACATCGACTCCCTTTGGACTGCCACTGGCTATGTTGAAATAGTGCAAAAGTGAAAGCCACCGGATGAATTTCATGGGTCGTAGGACTGAATGGGAAAACCCCGGCATTTCCTCCGATCGATTCACAGCTTTTGCGTTTTAAAGAGCGTAAGAATACATCCATAAATCCACAGCCTCTGTTTAACCCATGTTCTACTGGACACTGAAAGAATTCAAATAAATAAATAAATAAATAACTGGAAACGATCATGTGAAGCTCATTTCAGTCTAATGTGAGTCATGGTTTATTGGGTTTGTTTATGACTCTGACACAGATGTAGAACTCCTAAACAAGAATAGTGCATTCTTACATGAGCATTCTGGGGCCTAACAGACATCTGAGTGACATCTAAAATGTTTCTAGAGGATGTGTTCTGGGGAGGTCCAGTTGCTTTGTGCCCTTGGGTGGCATTGCTGAGCTGATTATTTTTTGGGTCCATAAACCGACGTTGCATAATATCTGAGTTCTATGTAGTGTTGGCACATTACCAGGTTCTCATGGGGTAAATGCATAAAACATTTTTTTTTCTCCGTCTTACTTCTCCTCCAGGTTTTCTGTCTGTTGTTGCTCCCTCGTGACACAACCTCTCCTCTGCCCATGATTTTTTTTAAATTCTGCTTGTCTGTTTAATCTCTGTCCAGATCATATTTTTTCTGCCTGTTTCCTTGGAGGCCAGATTCAGCTTTTTCATCCAGTAAAGTTTTTATGCAGTGGGGGAGCTCAGTTGAACTCTGACCAAAGAAGCAAACTCTGCTCTGCCTAAAGCCCGAGTTCTGACTTGGTCTTTGATTGTTATGTCATAAAAAATAAAATAAAATAAATAAAAAGCTAACATGGCGGACTTCCTGCAAACAGGTAACAGCTGGATTACTTGGGCAAAATAACGTCACATAGCAATTGTTTCCAAACTATAATCTAGGAAACGAGCCTCCAGATATTCAGCTCTTTGTTTCTTGCTTTGTTGGAAAGTTGATTTTTGTGTGTGTGTGTTTTTTTTCATTATGTTTGTGCATAATTGTTTTACCTTTATATGAGTTTGTAGAAAATGAGGTTGAGGACTGCCTAAAAAACAAGACCCTGTCTGAGACAGAAATGACTTTGTGAAGACCTGGACTCGTACACATGTATTAGTCTTTGCAACTGGAAGCAGCAAAACTCCCTGCAGTTTATCAGCCCAGTCCAAAACCGATTTCCTCTCATGATGAAACTAAGCACACACGTTGCATAAATGAACTGCAAGGGAACAGAGGGAAGTTGACAGACGATGATGACTTTGAGTACTGCTCAATCATGAATGGAGCAACTTTCTGTGTAAGCAATGCCCAGCATAGTGCATAACAATACACACAAAACACAACATATGCTCAGATTAAATTATGCTTGTTTACATGAAAATGTTCAAATTGAGCTCTTACAGTAGTTATTACAAATATTTACAACTGTTAGTTTTTGTGCTCACAGTCATTCATTTTGAATTTTATTGCACTCAAATTTCAGTTGCCAGGAGTTTTTTAAGCACTTTAATGTTTTAACATAACAGTGCATTTATCTTGGCAGTGTTTTCATACAGCAAGATGCTCACAGTTACTGATTTATGTTTTCTTGCTTTCTTGTACTACAGTCACTCATTTACAAGTTCATCAAAGATAAATTCCTGTACAATCTGACATGTTTCAGCATTATTTCCATTTTCAAGTGGATTCACAACATGTTGTCTTGACTGTTAAGGAGGCAGTTGTATGGATGGATGGATGGATGGATGGATGGATATTTAACATTTCCTACTAAATGTGAGAAAAATGCCTGCTATTGAAAAAAAGTCTGCTATTTTTCTTCATCTTTTTATTTACATTTGCCATCCCGTACCTGTTAACAAGCACTTGCTGTTGATTTATTTAAAAACACAGAATGCCATGTTAGACCATCAAACACAATCACAAACACTAGCTCACAACATAAAAAATTGACATATTAAGAAAAAAAATATATATTTCTGTCACTATACGTAAATGTAAAGAGTCAAGTCATCGTGATTCCTTTACACTTTTTAGCGTCAGCTACATGCTATATGAGAAGGAAAGACTTTCACGTTGCTTCCAGGTACATCGCATGTGAAAACAAACACTTGCCAGCATAGGCGCCATCCCTTATAAGGGCATACAAGGGCATGAGACTGATATGCAATCTCTGTAGCACAAGTGGCTCATTTCAGCAGATGAAGTCGTGCGCAAAAAAAAAGACCACATATGGATTTAAATCAAATGAGTATTTGCCTGTTCTGCTGCACATTTCTTTGACAAACTGGCAGAAAGCTGTACAAGCAAAGGGTTGAAGTCCCAAGTTTTATCAGAACATGGCAACCAATTTATGGATGATTACGTGCAATGTTGGTTCGGTTAATTGGGTCAAAAATGCTATTTCATTCTGATCTTCCTGGGTTGCAATAAAAAGAAATGTTGGATTTCAGTATCTGCTGATGAGAAGCTGACATGGGTCTCTACTGTTTCCTGCTCTGTCCTGTTGCCCTGCTGCACGCCTGGAAGAGGTGGAAGCTTGGAGCCACGTGAAGGTCACAGAGGGGATATATGGGTAGATGTCAGGGATATTGCAGCAGACGGTCAGTGAGTTCAGCCCTGTATATATGTGAATGCATGTGAGAAACTGAAAGCAAAGTAATGGGGGGAAGGGGTAGAGTATCTGTCTATAAAGCAACATTGTGTGATAGCACTTCATAGCCATTTCTTTCTCTCTCTCCTTGGCTTTCTACCTGTTTTTTTCTCTTTAGCGCCTGCTCTCCAGGATAGATAGAGGGCATTCATTATCTGCAGGCCCGCTGGGACCTCCCTCCTCTTTAGGATGCATCCAGCAGTTTAAACCAGGCCAATCAGAGCAGTGGGGGAGGACAGGGTTAGAGGAGAGGATTCGTGTGGAGTTTGGTATGTGTGTTTGGTTTGGATTGCCCATTGAGAACATCTACTGTAACTAAGGCCATCTACTGCAAAGATGAAAGATCGGTATACTGCATTCAGGTTCGTGTTTCTGTTTAACATGCATGTGTTGGTAGCTGCGTTTTCATTACAAATGTGCGCAAAACTTTGTCGACATTCCCATAATGTCAAAATTGTGCAATTGCTGTGTTTCCATTAAATAATCATCAAAATGCATTCTGTGCCAAGGTCAGACACATCTAGCCGTTTTTCTTTAACAAAGTTTGTATCACTGCCATCAAAGTACAGGCGACCCAGAACTTGCAAACCCAACTAAAGCCCTGGAGCTGCTGCTGTTCTAGACCTGAACATTTTCGTCTCCAGCGTCGCATCGACCTCCCTGCCTGCTCGGCTTATTTGAATACAATCTTTACCGTCTTGCACTGTAACCCTTCTCTACAGCACAAAACGACGACTTAATGGACAGAACTGCAACAACTGCCAAATTTTCTACTTTAGATGATCAATCAATGAAAAAGTGGACTATGACAGTAACGCCCTAATATATAATAATGATGAATGAGCTCTACGAGGAAAAGAGATATAACCGGCTTATCTTGTTGCTCTGCATGGAGGAGCAGGCAGGGTGGGGAGAAAATGCATTGGTGCACATAAACTTTGCAGACTGATAGGAAATTAGGGAGGATTGTGTACAGAGCCTACCAAAGTATTCGCATTCCTTCGAGTATGTCAGTTTCTTGCACATTATAACCACAAAATTGTATTTTATTAAAATTGTATGGTATATCAGAACAAAGATGTACATGATTGTAAAGTACAGTAAACACTATTTATGGTTTACTGTAAATAGTAAATGTCAAATAGTTGACATTTGTGTGAACTATGTAATAAGTGCATTTTCAGCTCAAACATCAAATTCTTTCAGTGCTTATTTTTAATGGCTTTAGATTTTTTTTGAATAAATGTTCTCTTTTGTTTACTTTTTTGAGTTCATTCAAAAAAATCAACAGTAGAAGGGTTGCAGCAATAAGCTCCTCTATTTTTTTCCTTAAGTTCCTCAGTGTTAATGTTCTTATGTTAACAATGTCCCACAGTGTGTTTCACATTGCTTTAGGGTGTTTTCACCCTAAAATACACTTTCATATTGTCCTTTTCTCCAAGTGACCTATAGTTCGTAAACGAACTTTGAAGGTCCTGCCTGCTGCATTTTGAACGTCAAGAGGAGCTCACTGAGCGCAGATTTCACAATGTGATGTTGCTAATTTTGCAAAAGCATGCTGCGGTGTGAAGGAGATGATGCACCGCATTTTCTGACCCCCAACATGTTGCCAGCAGCATCACTAGGCAAAAAACAGTGACTCAGGTACAATTTCAACACAATGAATACATGCAGGAGTAGCGCCAGCAACACTGAAGCACTCATTTCCACCATTATGCTCAGTGATGAGCAATGGAATGGATTCATGTGTTAGAATGGCCTAGTCAAAGTCCAGAGCTAAATCCAGTGGAGAAATACTTGGCTGGAATCTGTCATCTCACTTTACAATCATATGCTGCTTTGTGTTGATCTATTTTATTACATAAAATTCCAATAGCATAAGTTTAAGTTGTATGTGATGAAATGTGAAAAAAAGGGTCAAGGAGCTGCACATGGAGTCAGTATCTGCATTTCCACTGACCGTCTAATTACGCAACTTGACATTTTAGAAATAAATTAATTTAATGGAAACAAGCTGATTTCAAAAGAACACTTGTTATTGAATAAAAAGCCTTTGTGCTGGGATGAGGTGGGGCTTTTTGGTTGCATCAAATTTGGCTTATTTTGCAAATTTGCAATGAAAACACTGTTTTCACATCACATCAGTGACAAACCACGAAGAAGAAAATGAAAAAGTCGGATTATCATGGCGCAGTACGTTTTCAAATGATGTACAATGTGAGCAAACTCGTTCACGTGGGATTTGAATTGCATTTCTATTTAATGGAAACATCGCCGTAGCAAAATTGCATATCTTTTTTACATTAGCGGAATATCGACAAACTTTTGTGCACATTTGTAATGGAAACACAGCTAGCGTCAGTGTAGACTTTTGAATGGCAGTGATTGTTCTGGGAAACAGAGAGGTGAGGAGGAGAAGTGAAATTTACCGCTTCATCATGCGGCTCGGTGTACACTTCACATGCAATCACTCAATCACACACGGTGTTCGCGTATAGCTTAGGAGAGGCTCTGGCTGGGCTTGACCCTCCTTCACAGTCGAACTGCTCTGTTGTGGACGGAACAACATCCAGCACACGATCAGACACACACACAACATCCGCCGTACTGCTTCTTCAAACAAGGAAAAACCTCAGTTCGGATGCGCCTTTTTACACACCGGAGGTTTATCGGAATCTTTGTCCATCAACAGCTCTGACACCGACAAACACAAAGTCAAGAGCGGGGAGGAGAGATAGCGAGACGGGGAGATTAATAAAGAAGTGATATACTGTATCTGAACACTGAAAAGACAGACTGGAGGGACTGGAACGGATGTGAGGGAAGATAGCGGGAAATAAACGACGACGTGCAGAGAGATGGAAAGTGGGGGAAATAAAGAAGTGGACGACGAAGGAGGAGAAAAAGAGGGAGAGAGAGTGAGAGGAGCAGAAAAAAAGCAGCCTGGCTGATGTTTGCTGACAAGGGCAGAAGCAAGGCCTCCTCAGAGAGCAGCCTGATGCAGAAACAAATGAGGCGACAGGAGGGAGCCGGCAGCTCTGTCACAGTCTGATGTGTGTGAGCGTGTGATTGTGTGGGTCTTTTCATAAGTGTGAAAACCCCCAGAGTGGTTGTCACAGCATCTGACACGCAAACCAAAGGAAAACGGCAATCCCTTCCCGAGGATGCCACAACAACATTAATGCTCATAGGTGCATTTAGCAAGGGCAAAGAAAAGGATGGAAGGGAAAGAGAGAGAAAAAGAGCCCAAGCAGGATTTTTCTGCTGCTGGTGAAGAGGACGTTAGCGAGGCACATGGGAGAGTCGCCGTGGCACATATGCCTCTGAGCCAGAGTTGTGATAACCCTCCCTAAACGTAACGCACACGTTCACACACTCTCTGAGACTGGCAGGGCGGTATAAACGACCAGCGTTAGTCTGCTGCGCAGGGCTTCAGAGGAGGCAGTTAGCAGAGTAATGGGCAAGCGGCCGCTCATGCGGCTTGTTACGAGACAGGCTGAGATACGGGGAGACAACCAAACGAAGACGCCTTCAGAGAGCCTGGGCAAGAGATGGAACTATGTCTTTGTCAAAGACGTGGTCTATGTAGTGTGACCTAAGCTAAAAGAATCAATCTTTACTGCAGGCTAATAATGATGCCTCAAATGCCAGTGTAAAAAGTAACACAGGATCTGAAAGGGATTGCTGAGTAAAGGCTGATATGTGTTTCTCAGTGTTAAAACTGAGAACAAATATTAAGCTACTGAAATAGGAATCTCCATGTTTTGGATGATAGTCCAAAACCATCATCTTCTTCTTGGCTCTTCTTTCTCTTTTTCCAAGTGTCAGGAGTGAAAGGGAAGTTGTCAGAGGAAAACGAGGTCCACATGCTGTACCACTGAATTCAGATGGAACTGCTGGATGTACCAACTGCTGGACTGTGAAGTCCGTGTGATGTAATTTCTGTCATCTGCATCTCAATCAAGAGTTGTCTGATGGGTAGCCTGCTCTGTCTAGGATCTGTCCCACTGACCTCAATTTCTCAGGATTCATTTTATCCTGGACAGTCAGCAGACAGAAGCAGTTGAGAATGATCACATCGAGTTTGTGCGCCGTTTTAGAACTGTATTCTGCATATTGTTGTAGCTCGGCAATGGCAGTGGAGGAAGCAAACAAAGCCATTCAGTTCATGTTGGTCACGCTTCCTAATACTGAGAAATTAAAATCTGAGCAAGAGGAATGTTTAAGACATTTTATTGTTGGCAAGCTGTAGTTTGGCTTGGCACTTCTCTCCCTGCAGTAAGCAATAGGGGACGGCTTATTGCGATCCTCTGTTGTGAAGCTTCAGAATTCGGTTGCCGAACTACAGATGTCACAAACCAAATCTTAACGATTTCATAGACTCAGATCCAGTTGTTTCCAGCAAGCAATGGCGTCTCTGCAGTCGGTACAGTCTGTATTAAGCAAAGCGTGGGACAAAGTCCTGGTTTTTACCAGGCTGCTCTGGAGATTAAAAATTGTTATTGTTAAATCTACTGAAGTGCACTTTCTACCACGGAGAATGCGATCCACGCAATCTGTTTTTCAAAACATAGAAACATGCTAACATAAGTTAAGAGCCATGAAAGCTTTCTCCATCATTTCTCCTAAGTCCACCTTTAGATAAATATAGGAAGTGTTCTGTCTCTTTAAGAGTGGGTCCTAAAAGCAGCTCCAACTTACAGACTAATCTATAGAAGGAAGAAGACAAAGCACCTTGAAATTAGCAGTGGGACAAAGGACTGGAATCAAAGGTACTTAAAGTATATGAGGATACACTTGTGTGTGTGTATGTGTGTGTGTGTTTAAGCACTTGTGTGTGGTACTATAGAGACCTATAGGCCTGTTATGGGGCTGTTCAGCAGGCAAATATGAATACTACTCCTGCTGGAGAAGATTAATATTGAAGTCATAAGTGGAAGCTGTCAGCTGCCTTTTTCCTCATTGTCAGCTGCTTCAGCTCTCGGTTCTTCCTTCTCGAGTGATTTCATACCGCCCGGCTTGCTCCTCTTCTTGCTCCCTTCCAAGTTCTAGTATATTATTTCTCTACCCCAGTAACCTTTTCTTTCTCCACAGTATAGCTAAATTACAATCATCATCTTCCTTTATTTCTGCCCTTCCTCATCGCAATAAACTCCTAATTAGTCTATAAAATCTTATGGATGTATTCGTCCCATTTCTGTTTGTTCGTGTAATTTGCTGCCCTGTATGCCTCTATGCAGTCGTGCCACCCTGGTTTCTTGTGCTTGAACTGAGCGAGTCATCCGTCTTCTCTGCTGCATAGCTCCAGTCAGGGCGGCCATCACTGTGACAATTAGGCCGGTAAATAAAGATAATGTGAGCCATGTGGGGTTCTTAACTGCTGCACTGCAATTAACAGAACTGATTGGTGGGCACAGCCTCAACAGGGATGAAGGGAAATTATTGTGACAGAAGAGAGAGTGCTGGTGTAGTGGGACCACCAACTCCATCTTTGAAAGTATGGAATCGCGCGTATCGTTAGAGATCTGTCATTTTGTTTACAGCTCTGATTTTTAGCCAAACTGCATAAACAAGGAGAGGAATTGATCGTTCTGTAGGTTTGAACCATCCCATTTAAATGCAGGTTCACACACACCACACAACTTTCTTTACAGTCTTTACAAGTTCCTGGAATGACTTGGAGTGGACACCAACAGGTTCAGCAGATTTTTGAATGACACCTGAAAGCGCCTGGGGGGTGAGATCAGGTCTGTTCACCTCACACGCTTGCAGATTTGTGTATTTACAATGCTCACACTGATATATGTTAGTGCTGAGTAGCCATGCTGAGTGACTCCTACAAATGGGAAAAATACCAGACTGAGCACTGAAGGGACATGAGAATTGAATGAAACTGTATAAGAAGGCACTGGCCACGCTACAGACCACACAATCCATGAGCCCTGTGCATTTAGCTTGCTGCTGATTGACTGTACTCCCAAGAGTGGATATAGGAAAGACGTCTGTGGTAGTGCCAGCCAGGACGGTTCCCACTGTGCACATTAATGCATACTAAGGTGTATTAGGTGTTTAAACTCTTAACAATGGGCAGTTAAAAGCTTACATGTCAGTTCTTAACTATGCTTCTTTCCTGGATAAAACAACCTGTGGATCTTTTGCTGCCATTGTGTTTGTGTGATATTAATTCTCCTGCATCTGTTATGTTGTCCTTTTTCTTCTCTCAGGTGCTTGTTGTTGCTTAGAACAGATGTATGCTCATATTAAGCCTGGTTGTACTGGAGGGTCTTCCTTAAAAAAAAAAAATAGTATTTCATCTCCACCATCAGCACAGACTTGCATGGGACAAATAATTGCTGTAAAAAGTAACAACCTGATGCACTTTCCTAGATGGTTAACTTATTCCTGCATGACATGATCAGCTTAATTTAATTGTGCTGCTATAACTAGGATTAACATAGGCTGTATGTAATTAGATCTGAATAGAACTTCATGATTTATTATTCCTCCACATCCTTACATTTATATAATAGCAAAATAGAAATGAAATGTTTTGGAACCAGGGTGTGTGTGTGTGTGTGTGCGTGAGTGTGTGTGTGTGGGGGTGTGTGTGTGTGTGTGCGTGTGCGTGGGTGTGTGCGTATGTGTGTGAAAGTGGGCATGGTGGAAAAAGTGAAGTATTCCCCAGTCAGCATAGCAGTGCTGTGTAGCTGATGTGCCTTTTGCCAGCTCTATAAGTAAGTCTGGGGCATCATGCCAATACTTCCCACTGTAGCTACCATTTCCCAGCACCCGTCCCAGGACTGCTGTTGGACAATCAGCCTGACATCCCAAAACACGGACAGAGAGGACACAGTTGACAAACTGAGAAAAAAAAAAAAAAAAAACCTTACTTACATTTTTGGTAAGAATAAAGGACACTCTAAATAAAACCGTCACATCCAGTTTCATAAACTTAATGAATGACTAATGTTTTTGAAAAACTGAGTAAAGGATGTCTGAATGAGTGATGGAGTGTGACGGTAGAACTTGCTGCGTTGTGCAAACTAAAAGACAAATGAACACGTCTAGTAAGTTAACACAGTCCTCGCCAGATCAATGGAAACAACCATTGTGTTTGTTCAACTGCTCTTCCACATATACTGGTTTAAAGTCCATTGAGGAGAAGACGTCAATTTCTTTGTATAATGAACTGTTTGGGCAAACAAGCTATTCTTCAATAATTCTTTAACGAATTAAATGATGTAAAATCCTGAAAAACTAGAGGCAAACCGGAGTGTCCAGGATTGACTTGGTCCAACCTAAATTACAGATCAAACAGTTAATATCTTCACTGTTGAGCTTACATGACTATTTATTCAATAATTTAGCAGCAAAAATGGGCTTACATTGAAATTTTTTCACGTTTTGTCGATGTATGGTTTTGATTAAAATGTGATTAACTTTATTAAAATTTTTTACCTAGTCCCATCCCTAGTATTGGGAGAACATCTTCAAAGTGAGTGAGTGTTCATTCAACCTTTCAAAACAACCAAAAGCCTAATTTCTGCTAATAAATCTGATAATTGCTTAGTTACTAAACCTCTTTGAAGCTCATATCTTGAAATAAATTAAACAAAACCATAAGTAGTCACATCTAACATGTAGGAGCGAAAGAACCGCAGACAAAAACAAATGTTTGGTCTTCATGCAAGATTTTCTACATCACCCTGAAAACAACCATCCCCACCATAAAACACAGCGGTTGCTGTATTAGTCTGAGGGATGTTTTTCTTAAGCCAGGACCGAGAAACTCAGTGTGGCTGAAACAAAACTGGATGGTGCTAAATTCAGTGAAGTCCTGGAAGAAAATCTGCAAACATCCAGAGATTGTGGGAAAAGTTCACCTTCCAGCAGCTCAATAATCCCAAACATAGAACCAGAGCTTAAAATGGAATGGTTTAAATCAGAGCTTATCCATGTTTTAGAACCCCCCTCCACTCAAGGTCCAGACTGAAACCCAATTGAAATCCTGTGGCAAAACCTGAAAAATCAATGTTCACATGCACACACTTCATCTAATTTAACTGAGCTTGAACCATTTCTCAGAGGGCTGCAGTTTCAGCGGGAGAAATACCCCAAAGACGTGCGGCTGATATTGTCAGAGGATTTATTTACTTTTCTACAAATTTGCTGTGGTATAACATCATTCTAAGACAAGCTATAGAGAACAATTGCTGATAATAACTTTACAAAACCTCGTTTTTGAAAAATCCTAACTATTCAACTAAGGTTAGGGGCAACCACCAACGGCTTTGGAGAAACAAAAGGTAACGGGATTTGGCCTTAACACTTGTCTTCCCCTTATATCAGGGAATCACCTGGGAAAACCGCTAACATTTAGCATCCATATGAGTCTGTGGGTTTAAAGCTGGCTGTGGGAGATCGCGTTTCATCTTTTTAAAGGAAAATGAAGCAAAACATAATTAGAAAGTTCCTCCTTTCAAAGCACAAAGAACAATATCCCTTAATTTCATTAAAATGCATCCTCTTGCTGCTACTCATCTTCTTTGTTATAACATGGCAGGCAGCCAGCAGAAGGTTGAAAGCAGGCACACAGGCTGACACCGACTTTCCGCCTCTTACTCATCCCTTCCTCTTGGAGCTACAGCTGAGAGACACAGTTTCTCTCTGTCTGTCAGGTCTGTAGCAGCAGATGGACCGGGACACCGGCGAAGTGGAGACAAGAGAAATCGATAGAGAGTTAAATTGAAGAATCTGTGCCCATTACTTTCCCCGTTTCCCTGCGTTCTCCCTGCATGTCAGCGACACGGGTGCAGCAGCAGCAGTAACCCCACATACATGTGCAATCCTCAGGCGAGGGAGAACGGCAAACACTTTTTTTTTTCTTGTACTTTCCAATCTCGGAGCTAAATCTGTGAAATTCTTAAACATATAGCTGTATGATCTCTTCCGGAAAAATAACAAAGCCAACTCTTTTTGATTCAACCTTTCTGTGAAGCGTGAAAGGAACAAGAGGCCTCTTCTAACGTTGCAAGGGTCGATTTATTGTCGAAATCCTCCTCGACAATAACTCAATTTACCGCACTGTTATTGCCAAGGTAAAGTACATATTCACTGCAGCATTGTCTCTCCACTATGGCTCCTTGGCTTCATTACTCTGGCCTGTCCGTCGAGGCTGCTCCACCCCCAGTATGCGGGCTCATTACTCATTTCACACCAAGCAACAGAGCAGAACAATTCAGGATCTATTTCAATCTGAAATAATCACCATTGTGAAACCTAATAAATTACGCAGCTTTCAGTAGCTCAGCACCTACCTAATGATGACTGCACATTATGGTAAAGTCGTTGCAGAACAGGTATGCGCACGTCCTGCTCAAAGATGCTTGAAAAAGCACATACGTCAGGTGGATTTACAGGCGGAGGCGAGGTGCAGCAGAATGTCTTTTATCCCCACCAGCCGCATCGCTCATGGAATGGTAATGTTTTACTGCCACTGGAGGGCTGAAAGAATTGTAACAGCACTGTTACAGGCTGCTTGGAAGGCACTGGTCACCAATTTCTTTATCAGCACATGTACATATTTCCTGGGCTATTGTTGGATGAAGATTCGCTGAGCTGGAGTTTTTATTTGTTTTAATGTTTGGTCTGAACTGATTCTGTTATGGTTTCCAGCGTAACCAGATGTGTTTGCAAAAGTTACCTGGTCAAAACGAGTAATTTTTTGTGTCATTTTGCTTGTCATGAGAGAAAATGAAATGGGGGTTTATTTTTCAAGGTCATGATTTTACCGTCTTATAAAGGGTTACAATTTCAAAGTGAATATTTCATTAACCACCTAATATTTAGCTCTACAGTAAGATTTAGTGAGGAAACTAAATATTTGGTTTGAAGATAAATCTTTAATTCCAACAGAATATTTAGATAACAAGCTAAGTATTTAGCTAAAAACTAATATTTAGTTAGTAATCCAGATATTTTAATTTCAAGCTAAATATTTAGCTAAATATGTAGGAAACATAATATTTATTCTTAGGCTAATTGTATAACTGCAAACAAACTATATTTTTAGAAACTAAAAGTTGTAAACTAAATATTTAGATAAATTTTGTTTAAAAACTCACCTGTTTAGAGTTACATTTGAAACATAATCAATTACAAATTTAATAATGGCACTTAACTTAATGTAATGTTTTGATTGTTGATTCTCTTTTGCATGACTTTGTGTTTTTTATGATGTACAGCACGTTGAAATGCCTTGCTGCTGAAATGTGATAAAATTTGATTGATTGATTGATTGATTGATTGATTGATTGATTGATTGATTGATATTTAGTTCACAACTAAATATGAAGCTTTCTAACTAAATTGTGCTTCTTAACCTGTTCAGTTTAGAACAATTTGTGAAAAGGAATATATATATATATATATATATATATATATATATATATATATATATATATATATATATATATATATATATATATATATATATGAGGTCTTTGTTCATTGGAGATATAGACGGGTCATTGTTTTTAATGAGGTGGAAGCTAAGGGTCTAAAGCTCATAAAAGCACTAAAATCATATACAAAATCGCCATATAGTGGCTTAGCATGGCAACTACAGCTTACTCAAGGTGTCCTGGCGTTGTCATCTAATTGTGGAACTTTTTCCCCAGTCAACATCTGAATATACCAGCAGGTTCCAGGAAGTGGTTGCATGTGAACAGTCTCAATATTTAGCTGGAAGCTAAATGATAAGGCCGGGTTCTGGCATCAGGATGAGTTAGTTAACAAGCCAGCATTTATGAGACTCATCACTTCTGCACATAGAAATGCTTCCCATGGAGCATGTGAAAAGTTTAGTGAGACCTTATCATCATCATTGACTAAACCAGTGACACATACAGTAGCTCTTAGCCAGTGATTTGCTTGATTTTCACTCCTTATTCTAATCTGATATGGTCATCTAATAAAATAAAACTTTATAGCTCGATAATGTGCTTTATGCCTAAATAAAAACCAGCTAAGTATCCTGTTAAAATGGATTTTGAAGCTCGCCTTCAGAAGAAGGACATGTCCCAAGCCTGCAGCTGGAGTTTGGTCCCATGATGTCATGAGAGCTAATATATTTTAATGAACTCAGACCTCAGGATTAGACTATAATTTTCTTATTTGGGTCACAGGTTGAAAAGTCAAACAACCCCTGCTGTAAAATATTATGTGGTCAACCTGTAGATCCTTTGACCGTTATGACATGGAGAGTGTGGGGTGAATTTTACAGACTTGGGGTGGATAGTTGGGAGTAGCGAGAGGATAACACGACATACAGAGACTGGCGGAGATATGGACAGTGATGAGTGTGGTCTATTTAAAGGCCTTCTGGGGGCAACATTATCTGTAACTACCCAACTATCAGTATAGCTGTTATCTGCATTTTACTCCATGGGGAGACCTCAGGTCACAAACACAAAACTAGAGTCAGGATGCCAAATAAGAACGCTGCAGTGGGCCGCTGTTCTAACAGTGTTTAACTTTTTCTTTCTTCTTGACATTGCTATTGGTTAAACTCTTGTGTCGACTAACTGTGCATTGGAAAAATGGCTTTTGTCTCCTGAATGAAGTCATTAAAGGGGCTAATACTGCTATTGACTTTTTAACTTTTCTTTAACGTAGAACGTTGACATGAATCAGTATTTCTGTATTTCCTGTTCATGTCTGTGTACGCTCTGTCTTCTCAAACCTCCCTGGCAGATGGACACTCACGTACAACCTTCTGTTGGAAATTTCTTCCTGCTAAAAGAGAGTTTTCCTCTTCCTTGTAGCTACATGGATGCTCATTGTGATCGACTGCTGAAAAGTCAATGACACAAATGCAACATGGGAGCAACGACGGGCTGATTCTGCAGGAGAACCCAAGTTGGTGTCAGTTTGAGGTCAACGACAGACGGCTGAACGTTCTTCTTCAGGATGCTTCGGTCGACAGCAGAATTCATGGGTACATTTATCATAGCACCACACTACCACCACCATGTTTTACTGCTGGTATGATTTTTTTCGGAAATGGGGTGTTAGTTTTAGTCCAGATGTAATGGGACACACACCTTCTAAAGAGGTGGAAGGTGTGTCTCGTCAGTCCACAGAATGTTTTCCCAGGAGTCTTGGGGATCATCAAGATGTTCTGAAAAAACTGAGAGAAGAATTAAAATTATTTTTGCTCAGCAGGTCTTTCAGGCCATTTTTACTCAGTCTCTTTCTTATGGTGGAGACCTGACCTCTGACCTTAACTGAGCCAACTGAGGCCTGCAGGTTTTTTGGATGTTGTTGTGGGGTATTTTGTGACCTCGTCAATGAGTTTTCACCGAGTCCCACAGCTTTATAAACGGTTTGTAACTTTTTCCAGATTGATGCTGACTTTCTTTCTCATTTGTTCCTGAATCTCTCGGATCTCAGCGCGGCGTCTTTTGGTGAGGATCTTTTGGTGTTCTTAACTTTGTCATCCAGATCCTATTTAAGTGATGTCTTGGTTGGGAACAGGTGTGGCAGTATTCAGGGCTGGATGTCTACAGACTGTGAACTCAGGTGTGATTTAACAGGGTGGGCGATTGATTTTCCACACAGAGCCATGTAAGTTTGGATATTTTTTCTCCCTTAATAATAAACGTATTTGTTTAAAAAAATGCATTTTGTGTTTGATTGATATTGAAATTGTATTGATGTTCTGAAACACATAAGTGTGACAAACATGCAAAAAAAAAAAGGGCGACAGAGGTCAACTGCATCTTCAGAAATAACCCCATTCAACAGACAATAAACACATTGACTAAAAGGAGAAGGATGACTGGTTTAAACATTCATTATTCCCTTTGTAGTTTGTGTTCGGCCTGCAGTAATGACAGCAATTCAATTTCACACTAAAAACCCACAGAGAAAGTCTATGACAAAGCTACTTCAGATTAAAATTTCCCTGTTGACAGCTGAGCACTGTATTTCATCACAATGGCGGGCCCGGCCTACAGTAAATTGAAACCCTGACTTCATCAGACGTGACTGAAGAAATATTATGGGAAGCACGGGGAGCTGAGGCAGACGGTGCTGAAGTCCTCTGAGATGCTGCAGGCTGGAGGAGGGGCGCTTTCTGGAATACAGTTTGACTGCAAAATGAGCTGAGATGATGGAGAGAGGTGGTGACCATCAAGGAAAGCACAAAGTCGACTTATTTGCTTGTAGATTATAATTTTTGGAGGAGTATTTTGATGTCATACTAGTCATTTTAAAACCATATGATAAGACCACTCAAACCTGAAGAAACATTTAATTTTTTTATTTTTATTTATTTATTTATTTTTTGTTACATTTTCAACTCAAACCCAATTCTAATACCATTAATCTATGTGTCTCTATCTATTTTACCCAGTTGGACATCAGTATTACAGACAGCTATCTGCCTAGAAATGAATTGTACTACTGACAGACACCAGGGGTCTGGAATAACTTAAGAACTTTGGCTAGAGAACCAAGTAATGTTTTTAAATATAAATTTAAAAAATAAATTTGTATTATGTTTTAGCAGATCTCTGCATTTTTGGGCTAATGCTAATTGCTAATTTTACCACAAAATTGATCAACACCATTGGGTAAAAGTGACTGCTAACTCCCACCGGGAGGTGGCAGCATTTCTTATTCTTACTATGCTGCCGCCTCAGTCTTACTTGGTATCAAGTTCTTATGTGTGATCGATGTGCACACATATAAGAAAAATCAAGCTATTTCATTCACTTTCATTCGTTAAAGAATGAAATAGTTTTGTGTCCAATATGTGTGCTAGTTATTTTTTCTCATTTAATTTTCTTCTGCATGTAGATTTTGGAAAAGTTTAATGAGGAAAATATATTGCAAAATTCCTTGCAAGGAAATCAAAAGGAATACTGCTAGGACAGATTAAAAGTACCAGCAATATTTTTTTCGATATACGTTTGTCTTCATTCTCTTCGTTCTCTAAAAATTACAACAAACCTCCTACAGTAGAAATTTACCAAAAACATTAAGTTGTTTTTATTCAGAAGGTCTTTGCAACATTTGTGTCTTAAACAGATTTTATTTGGCAGCTCTGCAAAACTTTTGGATTTGTAACGTTTGCAGAGCCCTGACAAAGACTTAGCAAACTTTTTCAAAATCTCACAAGAACTGAGAGGCATATTAGTTTAGAGGTAGCAAGAACAAAAAGCAATTTAATTTCAGGCAGGTCATGGTGCAGAACTCCTGTAGGGTCCTCAATGGGTCATTTATCTACAGAATGAATAATTTTAAAGAGTTACCAGATCCATGTCAAAATTCTCAAGAGAGAAGTTCTTCCCAGACAATGTGCTGAGACCAAGCTGTGAGAACTCCTGAACCAAGGCTGAGAGAGAGAGAACTCACTTCTGAGCTCTAATGGAATATGTACTGGCCTTTAGTTTGAGATGGGGCAAGTTTATATGGTTATGTGATTTTGTTCCACAAAAAAGAGTCACAATCACCAAGGGTGTAATAGTACACGTAATTGACCGAAAATAATCTGTACAGCTCTGTTGGTTCAGTACGCAGGTGTACCAAACTATAATGTACCGTTTTATAACTGAACACATGCAGAATGTTAATTTGTTGAACTAAGTATGCAATGCAATGTTCTGCAGTGCAACTTTAAAAAGTGACACTACAACAAAACACTGAGGACTCCGAGCCGTCACCAAACTCTGCCACTTGAGAACATTGAAGTTTCTCATGCAGCTACGGTGGAGACAGAAAGCTGGACCGAACCAGAACCTCTTCATGTATGTCAGAATACACATCGTCCAGTGAGTTATGTAATCCACTCTGCACTTATCTGAATTACACACCTGAGACACCTTTAAGATGAATATAAACATCTCTGGTTTAGCTATCAGGCAAAGTCCAAATTAGTAGTGGGAAAAAAAGCTTATGGTCTATTACCAACAACAAAAGAGAAATCCTATGACCACTAAAATCTGACACCACTCCATTTCTGTTTACAAAGGAAGTTACATTTCAGAGGTTTTCGTGTCTCTCAATCAGTAGTTCTTGATGCAGCGCCACCACAGGTGAGGAGGGGAACAGGTTTTCCAAAGGTTTTGGTTCATTTGACAATGCAGTGTGAAAGCAAACCTCACCAGATAAAGATGGAACAAATGTTGCAATTTTGGTTTCCAATCAAACTATCAGGTGTGGAAACACCACAAATTGTACTTAAAGTGGACTGACAAGTCGCAGCTGATTGGGTGGATTCATAATCCCATCCAGCTAATCCAACTTCACACAGTGACATGGACAATGTTCTACTAAATTTCATCTCTTAAACATGTAGATGGTTTCACTAAAACAGTAAATGTCCATTTAGGGTTTTTATCTGTCTTTTTTTGCTCCTAATCAAAGCATTTTAAAGCATTTAGCTGTATTTAGGAATCAAGTTCCTAAATTCAAGCAGGAATGCAAAAAAAAAAAAAAAAGAGAAAACGTGCCTCATGATGACACAAAAAGAGGATCACTCACACACACCTGGATCCATGTACGCCATCCCGTTAATGGCATCAGTGGTAGTTTAACTCTGACACCAACATAAATGAATATGAAGGGATGAAATAGGATTAGCTTCTTTACTATTGATTAGCCAGCCGTGTAATAATTAAAGCGGGCTTAGCCGCAGGGCTGCTGCAGCGTTTGCTTGTGTGCGTGTGTGTGTGTGTGTGTGTGATGAATGCCAAGGTCCCCAAACTCAAGATTGTTCCACTCAGCACAATTGCGCCCACCTCTCCTGCTGCCAGTACCTCTGTAAAGAGGAACCACCGCATGGTCACGCAAGACAGGGTTTACTCTGTGTGTGCGGCTTGCAGAGTGTGTTTCACGTGCCTGGGTGTGGATGTGATTTTTGTTTTCTTGAATGTATAGTCTCCTTACAACCTTGCATGTTGTGCATATTCAAACGGTGAGCATGCATGTTGTTTGTGCACCACTCAGCGGTTAGGCCACTATCTCCCTGCAGCGTAATCTCTTGATTTGCAGGATTGACCCCTCTTAATTCAGTGGAAGAGAATTGCTGTGACAGCAACACTGAATGGATTTTCAATGCACTGCACCTGCTCTAATAAGTTTAAGGACAACATCCTACTTTCTGCCACACACACACGCACACACACACACACAGAGGCAGAGTGAGAGGATAGGAACAGATCACACGTGCAGATATCTTACAAACTGAATGAAGTCATTGGCCTGAATCAACTGATTGAATTCTTCCACTCTGTCCTGTCGCCATGCCCATTCTCTGTAAATGTGTCTCTTTAGTCTGCTGCTTCTGATCAATGTCCCATCTATGAGCTCTGTCTCAGTGGGCTCATCGCAGGACATCTTCATTAGAAGTCTGATACTCGATCTCGTTCGCGGTGCGTCAACATTAAGGCCCGTTAAACCTGTAATCCATCAGTCTGATTCCTGCCTGCCAAAAAGCTCACATCAGACATTTGGCAAGTTGGCTGTGGCTCTCAAGTATAAAGATAAAACCTGTAATCTGCCACTGGACATATCCCCCCCCACCTACCGGGCAATAGCTGTCAGAGTCTCAGGAAGCAGCCAGGAGGCGCTCTGGTACCTGAGTGAGTGGGCATCTGAGGTCAAGTTTCTGCAAGTACGTGGATATGTTAGCGCATTATTTATGGTAGACTGCAATGTGTGTGGGGGGGGTTGGGGGGATCCAAAATCTCCATGTACACATGCAAACACAAAAAGTATGTTTTCTCAAATCTCCACTTGGATTGGTGTTTTTATAAATAATTGTTTTTTTGTGATATTAAAGAGAGTTTTTGAGAGAGGTCAAAACGCATAAAAATGTATATTTGTTTTCAGCTACATATGGACTAGCCCTAAGTGTATCTTAAAATGAAGCATCTATAAAATTCTTTGTTCAGGAAAAATTTCTATTGAGTATCAGAACTGTCCTACAACATCTTAAAAACATGTTATCAACAAAGCCTCAGCTCCTGTTTTGCTTTTTACTACTGATCTCAATCAGAATTAAATGTTTTTTTTTTTTTTCTCTGGATGTTTGGTTCATATTTTTTCTCTTAACATTAGAATGAATCCACCTTAACAATTAGAGACAGATGAGCTCTTTGTCAACAAGCAATCTGAGAGATTCCACAAGGAATCAGTAATAATTTTCTCCACTATACACTCAGTACAAATCAACAACAAATCAACATTTAGCTATAAGTCATTTAAAAAAAAAAAAAAAAAATCAAGTTTCCTTTCCAGGCATTTTACAGCTAAAATTCTATTAAACTTTGAGTGATTTGGCTGTTTCAAGAACCATTTATTTCAAATATATTATTTACATTTCTTAAAAGTAGATTACATTATCAGTCAGACACAGATAGTGAAAACTGCTCCAACTTCCTGCTTTATTTCCAGTTCATCTTCTGATCTTCCTACGGTTCCAACAGGCCGAGTAAATTGTATCCGCTTACCGTTTCGTCCCTGTTGTCTGTCACCAAGATCAATGTTAAAACAATAATATTCAGTCCCAGTTAACAGTCAACTGTGTAAAGCAGCGATACAAACAGCTCACACAAATACATACCGCACCCTCTGTTTTTCTCTGAGTAATAGCTTTTTAATTACTACAACTGGGAGAAATCGTTTGCAATTTCCACGGGAGCAACTAATATCTCATACTCCGGGGTTGACAGGCCGGGAAGAAGAATCTACGAGAGCTGAGTGGGTCCTCTAGTGTTCGACGTAGGAAAGTGCAAGCCTGTGTGAATTGTCATCACCAACTCAGCACATCAGCGTGAAAGATGCCCGGCCATCAGAACCAATCAAGTCTGGAACTTGTCATCGTGTAAAAATGACTCCCCCCCCACACACGCTCTATTCTACTTACCCACTAAAAATATAGCATCTCACTTTAATACTGTCAATATTATCACACGCGTCTTCTCCTCCAACAGACGGCCAATAAAGCAGACGGATGCCTGGGACGGATTCAGATTGTGATATCTGTCAGGACCAAACAGGATTATTTGTGGGGTATTACATCACTCGGCTGTAAGCAATCCTTCATTTTACATGGCACATTATCCACACCATGTAATGCACATGAGTGCCTGCTGCTCATAAAGAAATACTGTAAAGATTTCCCAGGCCTCCTCCTCAGCTCCTCCTCACAGAGACGGAGCAATAACCTGAGTGGACTTCCAACTGTTACAATAAAACTGCAACAGTAAAGACAAAGTGTTTGATTCAGTGTGATGGCTGATTCCTACAATATGGCTATGTGCGTGTGTGTGTGTGTAGGTGTGTGTGTGTATGTGTTTCCTTGAATGTGGCCAGCATACACAGTAGATATGTTCCAACAAGGGCTCTGTTTAAAAGTACTTCATTACTAGTAGCAGTAAAGAAACGTGTGTATCTGCTTTACTTGGATTAGGCCTCTTGAGTGCACTACAGTCAGTCTGGTGCATTGCTATGGGAAAAATACACTCTTCACATTCAGTAGAGTGGTTATAATCTTTAAATTCTGCATCCGAACTTTATTGCTATGATTGTGTTAGCGTCTTTCTTTTAAGAGAAATCATAAGTTCAAAAAAGATTCATGTCATTGTTTTTTGATGACCTCAGCTGAGGGGAGCACTACATATGCAGCAAAACACCAATCAGTGGTGTATTTGTTCATCTTCTGTATGTAAATTTGAATAGAATTAGTTTTTAAATCTACTGTTGACAAATTGAAGTTTTTCCATAACCCATATGCTCCATTTGCTTGTTTTAAAAAACCTGCACATGTAAATTGTATTGCATATCTGAAAAACTCTGAAACGAATACTGTTCTAAACAAAATAAATGAGTGACTTATTATGTCCACCAGGGGGTGCCCTAGAACTCAAAACACCCCAACTGCTCACCTCAGGCTCCAAACGTCACATTATGACCATCATACTATGTTAATTGTACGATAACAGTCTTACTTGCCAAAAATTACTCTGAGCTCATCAACTGAAACAATAAACACGTAACCTTAAAGAGACAGAAAATCAGGCAATGATTTGGAGTATAAATACATCTTGAGCTCATTCTAAAGTTATGGGACAAAATTTTTGTGCGGTAAAATTTGCTACGCTAAGACAGATATTCAAAGTTCTAGTGTAAGTGGATTACAGAGGGGGCTCTTTTCCGCTCTGTGCTTGTGCGACATAAACTCTTGCAGTTTCTGGAGGTACAGCAGTTCCTTCCGCTGCCAACTCAGGTCAGGCTTGGCCAAGATTTTCTGAGTGATTGTTGCCAATGTCAAAGCAAACAACAAAGACCAGAACCACCAAGAGGAGTAGATTAAAACACCAAAGACATTTGTTTTTGGACAAACTTAGGAAGGAATTTTCCTCTTTACTATCCTTGGACAGATTATCAGTCGGATCAGAACATGCAACTTTTTACACAACTATGTGTTCTAAGGAAAATCATGGCGATAGTCGCTGACTGAAGATGATACAGTGTTTAATACCAACAATTTGAAGCTTAAAGAATCAACAAAAAAATTCCATGGTAGTGGTCAGTGTTACAGAGCCCAACACTGAGCACTCTGTTCTTGTACAACAGTTTGATAAAGAGGATGTCCATAATGTTCTTTATTTTATGAAGAACCTTCTTTCCACAATTCCACAATCATCTCCAGCGGTTCCAGAACCGTCCTCAGAACAGAACCAACTTAATAACATTGTTTATCCTTTTTAAGTCACTGGACTTCATGCTGATACCCCAACAGGCTGTGATGCTGCTCTCTCTCCAAGAGACTCATAGAAGTCCTGCACCATTGCTGCAAACACTGACAGACCAAACCTTCCTTAAGAATTAAAGTCAGCTCTATCTGTTTCTCTGCTGTGTCTCCACTCCACTTCTCTCCCTCCATGATTGACGCTGTAAACATTTTGAAAACATTTTAGTCATATAGCACTTTTCTTTGAACTCTCAAAGTGCTTTAGAGTCACATTCACTCAATCATTAATGGACATATACCTTCCTACAACTGTTGGTTTTTTTGAAGTATAACGTTTCTGTAGGTTAAGTTGCTATTTCCTTCAGCCAACACAAAAGGAGCCGTAGCCCCAACTGTCTCCAACTTTCCATTTTTATGCTGCCCCATAGATCAGTGGGGGACTCTCTGACTTTCTAAGCTCTGCATGTTAGCGTGTGCCTGCATGTGTTGGCATTTGACCTTTCTCGTTTCTCCTACGCCCCCCAGCCCTGCATCTCCATCTCCTCCGTTGTTAAGTCAGTGTTTGGGTGGACTTCGACAGATATCTGCACGGCACAAAAAAATGCTCTCTCATTAATTCTGCAGAGAAAGACTCGATTATTGAGCTCAGGACCTCTTACTGCTGAGAACAGCCTTTCCCCTCAGCATGCATTGATTTCTCGAACCCTTTCAGCCTTCACTCCCTTTCTGTCCAGGCCAGCTCAGCACACACACACACACACACCTGCACACACGCGCACACATGCACACACGCGCACACACACAAACTGTTCCGCACTAAATCATCTGAGTATCATAATACGGTCTATGATGAATGCTAACTAGACAGCGGCCCTAGCTTTGATTAATGAAGATATCATGCAGGTTCACAACGGTGGACCATGCGCCACGCAGCCCAAACCATAGATAACTGTTCAGTGGTATTAATCAGGGCTAACCAGGCAGCGGCTTCTTGCTGAACAAATGAAGGAGCTTACTTGGAGGTACAATGAGACCACGACATACACAGAGAAGGATCTATGCCTGATAATCTCCAGCACAAAGTGGAATTTAGAAAAGGGTTTAAATACACGTTAGCTCATGTTTGATGAAAGAAAAAGCTGATGTTACCTTCCGAGATGGTTTCTAATACATTTTCAAAAGTAGAAATACATAAAGAACCTTTATTTCATCAATGTTTGTATGCTTGTGTGGTTAAGCCTCTTTTCCTAGTAAGACAGTAAGTCCCATGCAAATCTTTCTTATACAGTAAAACATGGCTATAAGTTATACAAATCTAAAAAGACCCACATCATTGAAAAATGTTAACAATATCCCTGAAAGCAGCAATTTTCAACAAATAGCAAAGGTTTCCTGCATCGTCACAGTTGCTGACCAAGGGAAAGACTTTTTCAACCTTTCTTCACCCATTTACAGTTTAGGGCAGGGGTCCCCAAACTTTTTCCTGCGAGGGCCACATAGCTGTTCCTTTCTCTGGTCGGGGGCCGGTCTCAATTTTTGGAGAAAGAAACCATAGAAAATTCTTTTCGGGGGGGAAGGAGAGGAGGAGGAGGCTGTTCTGTCTTTGAAACTGTCGAGCGGGGGCGGGGGGAGCGCGACGACACATTCGCGCTTTTAGATAGATTTTTACCCAGAATGTAAATGGAAAAAAAAAACCGTGAGTGAAACGGTGACTGGGACTGACTAGTATATATTCCATTGAGGGAAAGTTAGTTTCACATCTGCTCAAGCCCCCTGGTGGTTGAAGAAAAATCCACATATAAACCAGAAAATACAATATATGAAAAAAAAACACTGAATGCTCTCTGGTATGAGGAGGCGGGCCAGATCCGGCATTGTTCAGGGGGCCAGAACAAATGACGTGGCGGGCCGTAGTTTGGGGACCCCTGGTTTAGGGGATGCTGGTAGGAAGAAGATGTGATTTTAGTTGACTTTTGTCATGTGGAATTGGATTTAAAATGGCAGCAGGTACTCTATGATAACAGCCTAAAATTAGCCTAACATGACTTTTGAAGAAACATCACGTTTTCTATTGAGCTTGAGCTCAACAATATTTTTTGTAAATATGGATATATGCCATATGTATTAACTGGCAACCACGGTCTAACGTAGACTGTTTCTTCCTAAAGATGCCTTCAGACTGGAAGACTGGGCTGATGGCGGTGTCAAATTTGTTGGTCTTTGAGATTTTAAAGACAGACTGTTCATTTTTACCTCATGATTTGGACACAACCTCGTCATGGTCTTAGCATCCAGCTCCTGTGATGGGATCCTTTTTTACAGCAGTCATTGGGTGAACTCTACCTGTACTCCACCAGATGGAGTACACCCTGGTGGTGTACATGGGGCCAGTCCATCTTGAGGAAGGTGACGAATCCACCAGTTTAACAAAATGCAAACTGATAAAAAGGATTTTGCTAATGCTGACGTGAATGATTATTGCACACTTGACAATGAAAAAGGAAGGCGATAGTGGTTATAGTGAAATTAGACAATATTTAAAAATCTCAGGTTAATTTTTTTCTGAATAGGCAGCACAAATATATTCTTTTCCCCGTTATTTAGAAGGTAATGTCAGACGGTAATACTTCATTGTTTTAGTTGGAGGTCACTGTATATATATATATATATATATTGTATCCTGCTGCCCCCTGGTGGCAACCTTGTGCTCACCAGCCTTCATGTAGATCATTGTTTTAAATATTTTTAGTTGGCTTTCGTACCATGCTTTTTATGCGACTGTGTTGTCTTTATTAAATTTTTGAATCATTTTTTAAACACCAAATGAGAATGAGGAGAAATTTCACGGTCACAGGCTTTTTTTATGGGATTATTAAATATATCTAGATAATTTCAGTTATTTTTGAGTTTTAAAAACACGAGTTGTGAACATAGAGCACAAGCAGGAGGCATTCCTTCAGCAAAACAAGCATAAAACCAACTACCAACACCAGAGTTCAATGATACCAAAGACAAGAAACATCACTGAAACCACAATTTGATAAAGCAAAAACAATAGAACATTTTTCCAGTGTAGTGAGTTTTACAATAACTCAAATTGATTAAACTAGTAATATGTCAAATTAACAGAATCCCAACTTATCAAATTAAAAAAAATAAAATAAAATAATGATTAATCTTGCAATTAAATATTATGGTTACGTATTTATATGAAATATCTGATATGAGTTCCAGGAAAGAAAAACAAAGCAGACCAAACATGTGACAATATGTGAGGAAATTTATTCATTTGTGTACAGAGAAGAAAACACAGAACATGTTCAGAGAAAGTTCAAACATATTCTTTTAAGACATTACGTTTGCCTCAATGTCAAATGATGAGTTTTATACATCAAGACAAATACACTTAGCTAAACTCAGTATCCAAGTGAAACAAAATCTCATCAAGTTTTGAAAGAAATTACATCAAACCTTTTATTTTAAACTGTATTTTTTAAGCTTTTTGGTAGAGTTATATCACGACTTCATTAAAAACAGACACATTAGTAATCAATTTTCCTTTTGTAATCTCAAAAATGTTAAAGGCATATGGGGGAAAAAAAATTCTAGCAATAATCATGAGAGCAGAAAATAACTTAATACTGCTTATAAAAACTTCATGTAAGAAAAATATATATACAATCCAGAAAGATTTACAATTCAATACTGTTTCCTTAACAGATAATAAATTTAGCCTGAAGCTCAGATTATTTTTTTTGACAGGTGTTAATAAAATGCTGCATTAAAGATGAAATAATGAAATACATAAAAACCATTTCAACTGACTCTTAGCTAAAGAAGACAATCATCTCATATTTTCTCTCTCTCCAAATTTCAGCAACAATCAAATACATCTGACGCATTTTCTATTGCATTACTATGTACAAAAGCCTGTCTGTACATTACACCTCTGTTGAGACAAGTATGGACGGCAGTGGGAAAATATATTTTTACAAGCAGATCTCAAACACCCCTATTTTCTATATGAGAATATTTCACAGCAAACAAAGTTTGTATAAGTCTAGGTCATATTTTATCCAGTTCTGTACTTTTCTGCTGTTTTGTGAGCTCAACCTCCAGCGACTCCTGCTGGACTGCGGAGCTGCTCAGTACCAGCAGACAGTCACAGGACTGTGATCCGGCTGCTTGTGTTTGATGTTAATCTGTGCGGACACTGGCGTGGTCACAAAGACGGCGCTCACTGAGTGGATGTGTGTCATGGTGTCTGCGTCGTAGAAGGAGAGCTCTTTAGAAGAGCAGTTAAAGTAAACCCCAATCTTTCTGGGTCTGTTTCTAAACTCCAGCTCTGTGGTGACATTTGGGCCACAGGAGGCATATTTTACTCCATCATATTTCAGGAGATTGTGTATAACCCCCAGCTCCCAATAGCTTCTGCTGCCGACCTCAATTTCCCAGTAATGCTGCCCGGCTCCGAACTCACTGACACTGGAGGCAGATTGTAAGTCTACTGTGGCTTGAGCGCCAGAAGGATTTGGACTGTAGAAACTAGCTCCACCAAATGAAAAACCGGATGAAGCTTCAAAATCAAATGGATTATGCTTTTGTCGCCTCCCAAAACCAGTTTCAAAATGTGTAGATTGTGCTTTGGAGAATCCAAAGGCCTGGTGTGTTTTGGGTCTACAGAACAAACTTCTGCCATCATCAGACACGACCACATCCTGACTGTTGCTCTTCAGCGTCAGCAGCTCTGCCCGGGGCTGGATCACCTGAAGCATCTCCTTCCACATGAAGAACTGCAGGTGGCTCTCATACGGCCCCAGTGAGAGAGAAGAGGTCACCACTTTGAGATCTGATGCTTTGGGGTTGGATTTGGGTTTTGGTGTCATTTTGCTCTCTGACCAGCTCTTTAGGAAACTCTCTGGATCTGTAACCTCCAGGACAGATTTCATCTGTTCCCCCACCTCTCTGCCTTCAGTTAAAGCTTTTTCAACAACATTTAAGCTCCCTCTCATCTTCTCAAGCTCATCTTTCTCCTTGTCTTTCAGCTTATTCAGAATTTCATCTTCTCTCCTTTTCAAAAACTGGTGCATCTCCTGAAACTGGCTGCTAATCTGGATCCTCAGCTGCTGAGATTTCTCTTCGGATTTTCTTATTTCTTCGTTCTGTGACTCGACCAGATGTTCTATGGCACAGATGTCAGAGGTTTCTTTTTCCACCAGAGTCTCCATCTCCTTTCTGATTGATGCAGCAGCTTCTTTGACTGGTTTAAACTTGTGTCCTTCATGTCTTTCACAGTCTCTGCATATAATACAAGCTAGCTGCTGATCAGTGACGCAGAACAACTTCAGCTTCTCGTCGTGTTCCGGGCAAAACCCCACAGCAGCCTTTAGAGTCAATAAAGCAATAAAAAATGTCAACAATTGACTTCTAGCCTCTGGTAAACAGTCACGTCCTATGTTATGCGATTGTAAAATGTAATAAAGTTAAACGCTTACCTCAGTGTCTTTTCCAGATTCCTTTTCCTTCTTTGCTTTTTCAGCAAGGCTTTTTAAGATGTGATTAGTTGTGAAATCCATCATGTCTGTAGGAACAGTCGCCCGACATTGTGGGCATTGATTCAGTGATTTCAGAGAAAGTGTGATGCACTCCCTGCAGAAAGAGTGTCCACAGAAGAGGGTTACTGGATCGGTGAAGATGATCAGACACACTGAGCAAGTCAAATCTTCTGAGAAGGAGGAAGAAGACGCCATGCTTCTGGCTGATCTGCTCTCCTGTGTGTGTATCTGTGCTTTCAGGAAATAACTTTCTGTTTGCTGGAAGAGCCCCGCCCAAGCTTCATGCAGCGTTTTTAACAGACCTCCTTAAGTTTCGTTTCTGCTCTGTCCTCCCAGCTGCTGTGGATTACCCTCGTGGCAATGGTCCCCAAACTACGGCCCGCGGGCCGAATTCGGCCTGCCTCCACATTTGGTCCGGCCCCCTGAACAATACCAGAGGGCATTCAGATTTTTTTTCATATACGGTATTTTCCGGACTATAAGCCGCTTATATGTGGATTTTTCTTCAACCACCAGGGGGCTCTTTAGCAGGAAGTGAGTCATTGGAAGTCAAAATTGGAAATAAAAGAAGAACGCGCCCATTAAAATGGAATTAGATTTTAATAGGGAATTGAAATTTGAGAATGTTGATCAGTTAAATAGCATTGAGGGGAAAAAGATTGTTCATTTCTTTTTTTTTTTTTTTTTTTTTTTTAATAATACTGGGATCAATATGAGAATTTGAGGTATAGATATTATGAACCAGTAGATGGCAGTAGTGCAACAATAATGGATGCAAGCTGCCGTTGAAATCTAAAGAAGAAGGAGACCGTTTTCATTTAGCACATGCTAGTAGCAGACACGAAGCAGTGGCGCAAAAAGTGGGTATACGATCGCTCATATGTACTTTCCTTTCGAGGGTCGGGGGGGGGGTGCACCGATTTATGTTTTCGCATCCACCTGACACGAAGGATCAGCACTTTTACTGTTACAGTTACTGTTCGGAAACTACCGTAATCAGTTCAATTAAATCTAAACTTGGCAACTTTTTCTTTTTCAACCGTAATAAATGTGATATTCAATTGACCTGTTATGACTAAAATTTTGGGTGTCCGCCCCCTCTGCTGCTGCTGCATCGTTGTGGAAAACCTGGAGCGGCAGAGAAATATGCGGCTTATATGTGTATATTTACTGTTTTTTTTTTTTTTTTACTTTGGGGTTGTGGCTTATTTAGTCCAGTGTGGTTCATAGTTCGGAAAATACGGACTGTAATCCTTCCTGGATTTATTCTGTGAAGAACCCAGAGAGGGTTATTTGGTTATTATTTATTTCATTAATGGTGTTGTTATTTATTTTCTGACTTTTGTTCTGTGAAGAACCCAAAGAGGGTTATTTGATTGTGCTTTCTGGAAAACAATTTTTTACATTTAGGCACTCCTGCAAACGTCACACCTTTCTGTTACAAACTGACTCTGGCCCCCCACCAAAGAAGGGAAAAGTTATGTGGCCCTCACAGGAAAAAGTTTGGGGACCCCTGTCCTAGTGGTGAAAAACCAAAGAAGAGGCTGGCTGGATAACATGTCTTCTAGCTCTACTGAAACAATTGTACCACTCAGTTGAGAATGAAAGAAACAAACACTGGTTATCATTAGAAAAGAGCAATTTTATGAAAGATTATGACAAGACTACAAATCATAATAAAAGCATTCTGAATTCACAGTATGCAGGTTAGTTTTCAATTGCAGAAAATTCCACATCCTCCAATGAAACATGATTTAGGATGAATTACAATTACTTCTTCATTAACAAGTCACAAAATTATTTGAAACCTCAAGACTTTGGCAGGTTACAAACAAATTTCAGCAGTTCTGGACCTTCCTAAAAGTATTATGAACTTCATCATTTGAATACTAAGCCTAGAACTGATGCCACCCTAGATCTGAATGCTGAACTTCTGTGTTTCTTTGTGGAAACGAACCACTCAGAGAGGATATGGGAGCCTTCTTAAATCTTGCTAGAACACACCTTAGAGAGTATGGGACCAACAAAAATAACACAACCTGGTCTGATGAAACCAAATAAAGTGTGTTGGTCTGAACTACAAGCTTCATGTCTGCAGCAGGAACTGGGTGAGTGTGACTGATCCTGGAGAGTGATTCATCTTTTTATCAGGCAAATATTCTACTCTTGTTTTGGTTCTATTAACATTTTACACATTTTAAATGTGTTGTTATGGTTACTATAGCTCTATTGCTTTTGTATGAGGCTGAGTTTCTTTTGGTGCCCTATGTGAAGCCCTTGATCTGTGGGTGAACCGTCTGCTTTTGTCTAAGTCGGTGGCAGAAAGCATCAGCAGCATCGTCAGGGCAAAGAACCTGAAAAGAAAAACAATTACTAAGGGAATATAGCTCCCTCTAGTGACCAACATCCTCGATCTGCTCTAGGAAGTAAATATTTTAAAATTGAGGACATCACTGTACCTATTTTTCTGTCATTTTCCACTTTATACATATTACGTTACACACTATAATAGATATAGGTTGGTACTTTAAGTGCTAAAATTCTCATACACTTTATAACTCAAACTCTTATGAGGTTTTTTACATGCTGTCAGTTTTCATAACTTCTTATGGGTGCAGTAAATATTTCTACTGGAGATTTGAACAAAATTAAAATGCTTCGGAAAGACTTTAAAAAATAATTGGATTTTATTGGAAAGCACAGATAAATACTTTGTTGATATTTTTATATAACTGTAGTAAATCACAAGTAAATCTGTTAAAAATACATAATCATATGGCTCTGTTCCTCTTCAGCTGTAACACACACAGGAGTTAACAAGAACAACAAGAATGAACACAACATTAAATGGCTGATAACTGTTCTCTTGGTCATCGTTAACAGTTAGGATTTCAAACACTGACACTGACATGACTTCACTGATCCAAAAGGGGAATTCATTTCTACACTTAGGCCTGTTTGTTGAAGAAATAAACTCTATATGACTTTATTATCCAACGACTGAGACAAATACTCTCTTTATTTAGAGTATTGGAATACTGAGATGGACAGAAAATGTTTTTCTCCACCTTCTATAAACGTGCTGATGCTTTTCAGGCTACATCCACACTCTATTTTCTGCAGCAGACAGAATCATCTCAAAACAGAACTGAACACAGTAAAAGGTTTTATTTTCAAGCAATAAATACAAAATAAAATTGTCATTGACATAAGCATGGTTAACGTAACACAAGCCCATTCACAACTCAGCCCTCTCAGATTAAGACAATATGCAGAATTTATCTATTGGCATCTCATACCTCTCACACATCTCATTTATTCAATTTAAAAGCTTCATACAACATTTTGCCTGTTTTACATATATTGTCCACTTGATGTCGCAGTAGAGCAAATTAAGAACCATGGCTCCCTGGCGCCCTCTGATGGAAAGCTGCCAGAACTGTGAGGAGAGAAGTAGAGCCCAGACAGACCCGTAAGTCCAGACTCTCAACAAGACCAGGTGTATTGAAATAAGCTTGCATGGGACATCAATGCGTAATCTATAAATCACTTGTGTTTGATAAACAAGTAATGTTCTATTTATGTATAAAATCCGTTACAATCTGTTACAAACATCTTCAGGAAATGTTTTATGATATTGAGGTGGGCACAACTTAAGGGAAACACTGAATTTGAAAATATGTAGCATCAGAACAACTTTGAAAAGATTTTTGTATCACTATAACTGGGGTCAAACAATGGAACGAAGTGAATATGGAACTAAAACAATGTCCAAGCATCAAGCAGTTTAAAAACAAATACAAAGCAATGTTACTCACACTGTACAGTGAACTCCAGCTGGATGCCAGGTTGCTATTTACAATTGCCATTACTAGTATTACTATCCATACATTTTCTTGTCTCATGAGAGTTAGTTTGTAACCATCTTGTCAATATAATATAGTTTATTGTTGGTTCTTTAGCACAGTATATTGAACAGGTACATGCATATTTTAACATGGTTTTGATTATACATGTTGATAATAATTGAGTCATTAGGTAATATCTTTCATTAATTTGAGATAAGGGATAGGATTAAATAAGTGTTCACTTCCTCCTACCCCTTTTCAAACATAACGGTGGTAGTAAACAAAGTATTTTGTTCTTGATTATCTGTGTGCATGTTTTTCTCTGTCCTACTGATCGCTTGTTTGCTTGTTCTTTTGTTTTTTAAAAAAACTGTTTGAAATAAAGAAATAAATATTAAATTAAAAAAATGTTTGTATAATTCATTTCACTTATTATGAACAAAATCACACAATCTCAGACGTGCAGCTCAACTTAATTGACTCACTACATTGTGCTACGTGATATAAAGGAAAAAAAAAGTTTAGATTTTTGGAGTCATTTTATTCCCAGGTCCTCTGTGCTGTCTGATGTAGCAAATACACTCTTTATATAAACAACAGCACATGATAAAACCATATCGACTATCGTTTTTATCATTACGCTCCAATACCATAACTGCTGTTTCATTCAAATTTGGACACTCAGTTTGTTGGGCCCTTTTTTCTCCAACATCATTAAAAAACATACAGACAGTGAACAGGGTCAGTTCAAGCCTTTTTGGGGCCTTAAGCATATTTTCATTTGGGCCCCACCATACCAACACGTCAAAGATGCTTTGTCATTCCTATGCTAAGTAACTTACCTGCTGTTATTAACGTTGTTTGTAATAAGCTTACATCAAACTGGTGATGCTATGACTATTGATTTTAACCTTACAGGAGTAGCAAACAAAAAAGTGGATTTTAAAATGCAGAGTAGTATTTAAATGTGCCATTTTATTTTAACTATTTGAACGTAACAGCAGCTAATAAACAGCAAATTTAGTAAACAGGTTAACAAGTTTGATATTTCATATTTCCCCAAGAGTGTCAGCAGCCAACAGCAGGACGAGTTTAATCTATTACATGCCTAACGACCACTTTGAAAAAAAGAGAATGAAGCTTCAACTTTAAATAAAATTAAGTTAATTTCTGATCTCATATTCTGAACAAGTTTTATGTCTGAATGAAGGAGTTTCCCAGACCGCCTGGTTTCCACTGAGCAGTATGGGACGGGTCTGTGTGCTTTGGTTGGATTCTTACTCATAGGCACCTGGAGGAGGTCGAGGAATGTTGCAGCATGTTGGTCTGTTGTATGGAAACAGACAAAATGGAATATCGAACCACACTGACCTGTGCCATACTGCTCAGTGGAGTATCTATATTTTAACCTTGCACCCTTAAAGGTCTTTTTAAAATGCCTGTTAAAAAGGCATTTTAAAAATGCCTTTTAAAAAGGCATTTTTAAAATGCCTTTTTAAAATGCCTTTTTAAAAGGCATTTTAAAAATGGATCAAAACATGTTCAATGAGACATTGGTGTTATGGAAACAGTCTTAACATGGCAGGAATCCACTCTTATCTCCACTCTGAGTAATTTAGCTCTGAAACTAATCTCAGTTTCTAAGAAAAACTAAAAAACAAAGAGGACTTTCTGTGAAATATGAATGACTTTTAACCTCTTAAAAAAATTACTCTTTGAACCTATATTGTAGAATTAGGTCATAAGCTGGTGAATAATTTAGCTTTATGACATATTTTATGTGGAACATTTTAACATTTAGCAGTAAAGATGTTGCAAGCTTATTGCCTATAAAACCCTGGGCAGGATGTTATCTACTGGTCCTAAAGCACTGTGTGGGCTTTAGTGACACCAGAAGACACCAGAAGACAAGACTGCAGAGCAACTCCAACTGAACGGTCAAGAAATCCTGAATCATTTTTAATATCATATCTTCTCTCATCATCTCCGACTCCTTGAAGGTAAGTTGAGAATTCACAGTGTTTCTTTAAAACATGTGTTTAGTGTTAAGTGCACAGAGAGCTCTCTAAACCACAGTGATTTCTTCTTTGTGGTCGCATAGATAAATGATCTCAACCATTATTGTTTCTGATTAAACAGACTAACTTTTATGGACTTCTGTACAGTTATAATATAAATCTCTGTGTTGTGTTCAAATAGGGCCAAATAAACATGGTGAAAATCTAATAGATGGCACTTTATTTTATTTGTCAGTCAGTTATCACCACTCACAAGGACTCTGAAGATATAATTTGATATGTTATAGCAATATTTATTGTCCCTTTGGGATGGTGAATAAAGTATTTTTTGAAGTGAATTGAATTCAATAATGTATGAATTCAATAATGTAGGGAACTTTCTTTCTTCTTTTGCAAGGCGCTTAGTAAAATATTCTGACTTGTATAGTTTTTCAACATTATCAACATAATTTTCCATTGTCATATGAATATATACATGCATATACATAGGGTGGCTGTGTGGGGAGAGTAGTTGTCTTGGAATCAGAAGGTTGTAGGTTCAATTCCTGCTGACATTGACATAGGCCACATTGACACATTCTGGGCAAAGGCACCTAACCCCAAATTGCCTACAGATCTGCATATCAGTGTATAAATGTGTTTGTGAATGTGACTCTAGTGTAAAGTGCTTTGAGTGGTCAAAATGATCTGAAAAAGCACTATGCAAGTTCAGTCCATTTACATGTCAGTAACCTGTTTTTATTTTATTTATTGATTGCATTCCCAACCACTCTGACGGCCTGTTAGGGTCAAGATGGAAAAAAGGAATAGATTTCAACCAAAAGAACTCAGACATCTTCTAGAGCAGTGTTTCTCAACCCTGGTCCTCACAGGCCCCCTGCTCTGTGCTCTGCATGTTTTAGATGTGCCTCGAACAGCTGATTCAAATGATTGCATGGCCATCAGGTACTGCAGAACCCTGTTAACCACCCAGAGATACAATTCAGGTGTATGGCAGAAGGGAAATGCCTAAAACATGCAGGACGGGGGGGCAGGGACATTTTGAAGAGTCTTACATTTCCTAGAAAAAATGTTGTCTCAAATATCTAAATTTTCAATTTTGGAAATGCCGTTTTCAATTTTTCAAACTCAGAAAATTTCCAAAAGTAAAAAAAATGTTCTACTTTTCAAACTCGGAGATGTTTTTTCAAGAAAATTTCTTAATCTCAACGTTTCTGACTTTTTTCGAGCAATTTTTCGACAAGCTCATTTTTCCTTTTTTTTCTAGAGAATTTCTGAAATTAATTTAAAAAAATGGACTTTTTTGTGGAAATTCACGCGTCCTTTTCTTTTCCTATCTAAAACAGCCCTAATACACCGTCGTACATTACTGTCTGTTCCCCGCTCATCAAGTGACAACAGCGCTGCTTCGGCTCGTCTCTCCTCTTCGCGCTCAGTGATTGGTCCAGAGCTGATAGCGCCACACGGCTGAACATCAGCCTTACAAAGCGCTTACACCGCTCCTCTCAGAGCGACGGGCGCTGATGCAAACGGAGCACATCTGTTGCGTTCCGTCTCCCTTCTGGACGGATCGTTCAATGAAAGGACGCGAGGTTGATGAAGGTCGGTAACAAGGTATGCTGCTGCTTTATTTCCGCGGTGTGAAGGATGCGCTGTTTGGTGCATCAACTGCCTGAGCTGCTCTTATCCTAATGCATTCTGTCTGAAATGTGCTTTAAGAAATATTGCTGAAAATATGAGCATAAATCTTACTTATTTATGTAAATAAATAATATGACAGATCATCCTTCAGCATGATCTGTAATATGTAAAGCAGAACTCAGCGCTGGTCGGACAATAACCAGGCTTTTCTGTGTACTTGCCCTTTTTTTGTAGCTGAAATCCGTTTTAAAATGTCATATTGTCTCCAATCGAGATTGACTGTTTTAAAATCGCATTTCTTCAAACCGCTGCAGGACACAGGATCATCCACTCCCTGCATGTGTCTGTGGAGGGTTCCCCTCAAAATGAGAACGTCTACCATGCAGTCACGTGTTTTCTGTTCAATTACATATTTTCATTTATTTATATGAGACTCTGCACCTACCGTAGACATGCCGCGTAATGTGTGTGATATTTGGAACCTGGAAGAGGAAGATTATTTCTCTTCCCTCTTGCCCTACGTGTCATTTGGTTTCGCCGGCTGCGCTTTGTTTCATTTGCGGTCTGCAGAACCTGCGCTGCTGTAACCAGACGGCCAGACATGACTGACTGAGCTTGCATCAGGCAGCCCATGCAGCAGAGTAACAGAGGGATTTCCCCTTATGTGACGATGCCGACAAAGTATTTCTGCTCTAATGGCCGGAAGCAGACGTGAAAAAAAGGAACATTAAGTCGTCTAGTAAAACAGACATAAGCTGCGCATCAGATGAACTAGAGGGTTATTTAGAGATATGGAGATCTGCTTTATCTCGAACCTTTTCTAGAGGTTCAACTTCCCTTTCCAAGAATCTTTAAAAACGTGTTTTGAAATTGGACTGGATGTGCTTTTTTTTCTTCTTTAGAAAGAAGAATTTGTCTTAGATCTTATACTTAATAGCTATTTTGATTTGTCAAAATGACTGTTTATCAAGGTGAAACAGAGGTGTCATAAGAATATTTGAGGCCCTGAGCAGAATTAATTGGGGGCCCAACTCCATGCAAAGCCTAACCTAGATTCTTCCTGCAAGGTTTTCCCCGCTCACGTCAGCAGCAGAATTATTAGAGCAGCTTCAGATTTCGAAATTTAATTTTAATGTAACTTAGTGCCTAACTTTTTGTCTAATTTAAATGGGTATCATTTTTTACAACTTTCTTTTTATTTGTGTTCTGACTTGTGTTTATATGAATGTTAGAAATCAAGGAAAATGTGAAGAAGTGAAAATGGCAAGAAAGGAGCGAAAGCTGAAAGTTGATTCAATATACAGAATGTGCGTTCATAGAGTGTTGAAGTAAATATCCAAGTTAAAGAAATAACCTTTTGGTAGCCTTCTGCAGCATCATGTTGACACATGCTCACATCATCACTCCCTTTTCTTAAATTAACTTTGTGACCGGAATCATTTCTGTGAATAAGCTCCGGAGTGACGGCAGCAATAAAGGGAAGCAGCTGAAAGTCTACACATGACCAGTCCACATTTTACTTGGGAGGCTAAAATAATTATTGCTCCTTTTGGTCTATACGTTTTTTTGTTGTTGTTTTTTTAAACTCTGCCACAGATGACTGTCGTCGTTCATACTGTCGAATCATAAACCATTTGTAACTTTTCGAGACTGATAGATGCCATTGATTTTGATTCTCATCTGCTCTTGAATTAGAGCAGATGCAGCATAATGTGTCGCTTTTGGTATCTTTTAGTCTACTTCAAATGACCAGGTGCATGGTGGCATAGTTGGTAGCACTGTGTCACTTAGAGCAGGAAGGTCCTGGGTTCAGTTATTGGCCTGGGATTTGTGTGCTCTCTCTGGGTACTCTGGTTTACTCCCACAGTCCAAAATCATGACTCATATATGACAATTGGTCTCTCTAAGCGATCCTTAGGCGTGTGTGTGTGCGTGTGTGTGTGTGTGCATGGTTGTTTCCCCTTTGTGTGATAGAGTGGGCAGGGTGTACTCTGCCTATTGGCCAATGACCAGTTGAGATAGGTGGCAGCCCCCCATCACCCTGCCACCCTACAAGAACAGGTGGGTATAGATGATGGATGTTGTCAGGAAGGTCCTATTTTTGATTTTAGAGGTCTGGCAGTAATCAGGCCTGAGAAAGGTTAATGAAATTGAATCACAGAAATCACTGTGAACTTAAGAATTAACAAAAGAACTACTTACCATTTTACATAGAACCAAGTTGGTTTAGATTGCTTTCTCCATCACTTTAGAACCGCTTCTTTATTTCTTGTACTCAGTTGCTTTTCTAGAGCCCTGTGCTTTTTATTTTTCTCCATTTTACCAACTCGGCTTTAAAAGTTGTTGTGCAACCTTCCCATATACAACACAGATCTGTTGTGTGGTGGTGTTCTTTGCAATCTTTGAGGATGTGGTCAAGGTTTAGTTGAGGTAGTTGCAACCCAAACAATCAAAGTGAAAAAAGAGACATCAAGATGGAAGCAGTCAGCAGACGGATGGAAAAGTGTCCCGCAGGTTCACTCTGACTGAAAACACCACTGTGGAAATAAGTCATGTTTGGACAGAGAGTCTGTTGTCACTTTGAACCGACAGGTTCTTGGAACTGTCAATGTTTTTCATATGCTTCATTTGCATACTCTTATCTGATTTGGTGGTGTTATCTTCTGAGAGAGGAAAAAAAAAACACATTCTTTATTAGTTGACAGTAAAATTTGCAGGTTTATTTTTAAACTTATCATCTAACTGTCACTCCAGTCATAAACAAGATCCACTCATTTGATCCAACCACCATGGCAGTCAGCTGTAATCTTTCTGGAATATACTTCAACATTCAGCCGTTTGCTTAGAAACATGAAACAGCCCTCTGATCAGAATATGGAAAGTTGGTTGCAGGCATAAAGTGTTACAAACCTGTTGAGCAGGATATCAAATATTTGCTCAACTCATCTTTACATTGGTTAGCTGGATGTTTTCTGCTCTCACAACCAGGAATTAAAAGTCATGTTTGTTATACCTACACAGCTGTATGGACATCCGGTGTGTCAATCAATACACTGAGCTCGCGTTGACACAGAATTGTTGCTTTGCAGAAAACAGAGAAGTAATGCTGAGCCATTATCATGAGCCCAAATATGAAAGCATGAGCTTGATGACAACCTGCCTCCATGTTCGAGACTCTTACTTTGATGTTAGATACTTGACATCAAAGCCTAGAAGATGCTTCTCCCTACTTCTAATTTTATTGTGTGGGAGCATTTTTAGCACCTGGTAGAAAAAAACAAATGGTGACAGAGTGAAAATCAAGATAAAAAGGATTTTTAGGATACTGTTTACAACAGGTGCATTTCGATTGACCATATAGTTGGTCATTTTTAAAATAATTTTACTTAATGGAAACATGCCAATTAAAAAAATAAAACTTGAGTTTTTGATTAAAAGTTTTGGTGCTAGGATGAAGTGGATTTTCAGCCATATCAAAATTAGTATATTTTACAGAACCGCATCACACATAAAATCAACTGGATGTTACTACTGGCACAAACCACAAAGAAGAAGATGACAGGAAGTAGTTAGAGGATCATGGCATGGCATGTTTTTTAATTACTTATGTGAGCAAACTTGTTCACATGATTTCCATAGCTTTATTTATTTATTGGAAACACCCCAATTGCAACAAAAAATTGTGTCTTTTTTTTTTTACTTTAGAAGAATATTGAGTTTTCTCATGTTTGTCATGGAAACACAGCTGTAGTTAAAGTTAACTTCTGTTCTTGAGCTTCCAGTTAGCTAAAGGTATATTTTAAAAATCTTCACTGTGTGTCATCTCTTGTTCAAAATGTCGGTTATTCTGTTTCTTTAAAACAGATTTTTTTAAAAATTAATGAAACCTCTTTTCAGTTGGCAACAATTCACGTGTTCACACGCAACATTTCATTTATGACCTACAAAGTATGAAGCAGCTCAGTTAAAGTTTACAGCTGCTCCACAGCTCTCATTCACTTCCATCATATAAACACAGGTCTGATCTCATAACATTATACTGTCACTGTGAGCAATCAGTGTGGCTGAGCATAACATCTAATCCCACAGATCCTGTGTGGGCTCACACTCGGTTAGGTTTAGGCTGAACTGAGCAGTCCTCCTTCATAATACAAATTTTTACCAAGTATTCTTGGTCTAGTTTATAGTGCAAATATCTCAGTACACTTTAAAGAAGACAAAACTAACTTACAAGTAACTTTTCAGCAAGAGGTTGCGTTAAGTCAAAAAAAAAAAAAAATCAGTAAAATTGATTAAAAAAAAGTATTAGTTCCACTTGCAGATAATTTCACTTATAACAAAACATGTTCCCTCTAAGTCAAATAATCTGCCAATCTGAAATATTATGGAATTATTGGCTTAAAACAAGCTCCTTGTTGAAAAGTTACTTGTAAGTTAGTTTTGTCTTATTTGAAATGTAAGATATTTAGTAGACTAAATAGCTTAGTGTAATATTTATTAAGACTAAATATTTTAGGATAGATATTTATATTTATTATAAATATCTATTTGGTATAGATATTTAGTATTTAGTGTACTAAATATCTTAACATACTAAGATGTTACTAAGATATTTAGTATCTTAACATCTTAGTATCACATTATCCAATTTGCCGACAAATTGGATAATGTGTCGGCAAGCTTAAAACATTTTATTTCTCATGCTTTGGGCAATATACTCTTTTTACTTTCTGAAATTATGAAGTGCTGAATATTTGTTCTTGAAAGGGCATAGCTGGATGACATTTTTGTGAAAATTGTTAAACTAATGGAAGATCCTGTATGGGTCTTGCCACCAGTGATGTCAGAGTGATTAATATCTGTGTGTGGACTGCTAGAGGTCTGACTCAGTGCTTCCTGCTTTACTCACAGATGCGTTTTTAGGATTGCAAAATAATTTTAGACAGTCATTTTAACCAGAATGACATGGTACAATAACAGTGTGTGTTTTCATGTGGAACCCTACATTTATTTTAATGATACCGCTGTGATCTCACATGGAGTTCTGCTTCTGGACTGATGAGCAGAAGTGATTTGGTTTAATGTGACGAGAGTCTCTGACCCAGTTCACAGAAACGCATGTTTCTGCGGATGCTCTGAACCTGGACACAAACAAAACAACTTTCAAGCCTCAGCGTCTTAAAAAGAACCACTCTCGAATCTGTTTTTTTTTTTTTTTTCAGTAGTTTTATCTTCAAAGTGAGTAAAGTCATGTTGAATTGTTCGGTTTGACAATGTGGGAGTCCCTATGATTTGCTTGATGTGAGGTTTCAACATGACTGAAGATTCGTTTCAAAAAATAGGTTGTTTGTGGTAGATTTCTTGAAACTACAGAAATCTAGTTCCTGGAAGGTGGACAGTAACCAGATTTGTTTCTCTATGCAATAACCTTTAAGGTCAGGTAGCGACCTCAAAGGTTTAATGTATAGGAGGACCAGTAGTGCAATAGTAGAAGTAGTTTGCAGGTTTGCAGTCATGATTATACATTGCTTTTGCAAGAAATCACGTCCCATTGGTATTTTAAAGCTTGTAGAGAGAAAATCTCATCTGTTCAAATGAAAGTAAAATATATAATTTTAAAAAAAGGTGAAGTATTATGTAATGTTCAGGCAAATAGTATAATTTTATACCACAATTAAACAACTGTTACCTTCAGTTGTTGTGAAAAATGCTGTATGTATCAACTATGACAAACAAAATTGGACTTTGTAATTTAATGCCTTGAAAATGGGACTCTGTCTCTCTAAAAACTCCTCTGAAACTTCTCGTTTAGGAAGTAATCACTTATCGCTCCTCTATTAACCCTTTAACAGCATTTTTACCAGCGTTGCACTGAGAAGCAGCTCGTATCAGGAGTGCAGTGCAGTTCCACCAGCTGTTTGCTAATTGCTGCTGGCTAGTCTGAACAAGTCATCATACGAACTGCTTCTCAGTCTAATGCACCTAAGAACGGTTGTAAACGACATCATGGAGAAGCATTGTTGTTATGGTGAGCTAATGGAGAATGTCAGAACAATTGGGAGACTTTTTTAAAGAGACAGAGGCCAATTTCAAGACATCAGATGTGAAGTCAAATTTCTTTTAAGTCATATTTGATACAGCCTTTTTAAAACAACTTATAGTAACATGGTTACTTGACTGTGCTATGATATGGCCCTGTGTGCTTGGAAAGTACATAATACATTCCCTTTATAATTCTCATCATCCATCCATTATCTGACACCCTTATCCCATTGGGGTCACAAGGTGTTGCTGGTACCTATCTCCAACGGTCAACCTGACTGTCAACCTGACCCTGGACAGGTTGCCAGTCTATTGCAGAATTCTCATCATATCTAAGCCATTTTCTTTTGTAATCATTGTAATTACTTTTTAAAAATTGCTAGTTTTTGTTTCCTGCATCAAGTTTATAATTTCAGATAAATGAACAATTTTAAAGACCCATCTTTGACAGGTTACCTTTTTTTTTTATTTTTCATCTAAATATTTTTCTGCTTAGTACTGTCTTACTGTTGGGATGATAATCACGTCTTTTGACTCAGATTTTTGAAAATGTTTCCTTACTTGAGATTCAGGTGTTTGCAACTGTACAGTTATTATGCAAGACCTTATTGTGAAAGAACTTAAAACGGCAACAAAAGAAAGTACTTCCTTATTGTCACTCAGTTACAAAGCATCTTTACTTTTCTCAATTTCAACTATTTATATCGTGTTATATTTCCTCCTGAAAAAGTACCTTTTGAAATAATAGCTCTCTCTTCTACTTCTCCAGCAGAGGGCAGTACTGTGCTGGAATGTCTAGAAGATGTAGGTCAGGGCGTTGATGCTTGCTTTGTGTCTGTGTGAGTCTGTAGCTACAGGCAGATTCATTTTTGTTTATCCTTAGTGTAAGCGAAAATGAATCGTTTACACTGCAGTAAAAATGACTTCAAACAATTGGCTGTCCAGCCTGTTCTATGTTCAGTTTAAGGATCTTCAAAAAAAAGACACTGAACCTGTACATATCCTGATGTTCCTCTGATGTGAGACGGTGAGCATGGCAGAAAAGAAGAAGACTTCTACTTGTGAATATCTACATCAGGCATTCTAATTTCCTGAAACGACTTGGACTGTTTCTTAGAGCTCCAAAAGCCTCTGATCAAACGTGTTGTTACTAGGGATGGGGATTTATCACATCTTACATCTTTAGCATTTATCCTGATAAAGTCCTTATGATAAGAATTTAAATGTATCGTTGTCAAAATGAATTCCAATTAATGATGTTTAAAAAAGGAGCATTGGATAGTTTTGATCTCCACTTTTATCATAATCACAGTAAAACAATAAAAGTTTAAGCCCATAATCGCCCACTTATAGTTGTTACTACTTTGCTGTTTTAGCTCTTCATCTTTGTACTTTTCCAATGCTGTCACACTGTACAGACTCACCTTCTTATCAAATTCTGCTGCTGAGAAGTTCAAATGATTTCCATCTTACTCCAACACACATTTAGCTGTAGTTCAAAAAGAGTTTGAACTTCTACAACATTTGTTTGGTTCTCATCTTGTTTCATTTCTGCAGCACGAAATGGTGACACAGAAAGAGGAAGGTAACCAATGTCAGAGGGAACAGTTGGAACGTTTTCATTTAGAGACAAGTGCTAAACGAGCCGGCCTGTCTGTTGCCTGTGGGGACGGTTGGCATTTACTCTCTGAGCTGCAGCCAAGCGGAAGAACGTTACTGGGTCAGTGCCTTCTGAAATCCCACTGCTGCTGCAAACGTGACTGTCTACTTTATAATGGGAGTACTGTAGTACTCCCATTATAAAGTATAATGGGAGTACTATATATATATATACTTTTTTTTTCCAAGCAAAAATGAAAAAAAAAAAAACTACAATATGACTCAAACTCTGAACTTCATATTTTGTTACACTGCAACCACAAACATTCATGTATGTTAGAGTTAGTACATACACAGATTAATTCATGGAAGGCGCTTGGTGAGCAGTTTTCAGCTTTAATGAGCGAACTCGATGGAGGCTAACACTTTGACATCATATGTGTCTTTGTCATAAATTAGCATTTATGATGAATTTAAGGAAAATTGTACATAGGCTTTAAGGCTTGGTGTGAAAATGAAGCATGTTTGTGGAGAAGGACCTCTTGCCTACAGCTGATGATGTGTGATGCTCCGGGGCCTTTTTGTTTTCCAAAGCCACTGAGAACCATGTTAGAGTGTTTGACTTTATGAAACCCTGAAAATATCAGCAGATTTTTTTAAGAAAGAAGTTGGCCTCTGTCACAAAACTGAAAATAGACGTTCAGCTGCCTGATTAAAATCCTGCCGAAGAAAAGGGAACATAAGACAGGACGTCAGACTCTGGAGAGATGGTGGAGGACCATCACTTATTACTCTTTGTATGAACTATTTATGAATACACAATGTTAGAAAAACATGTAATAAAACATATGTGTGCAATAGAATAAGCAGTGAATAAGAAGTCAGCTAAATAAAGTTGTTATATTCTTTCTCCTCTCAAATTCTCTCTACCTTGGCCTGAGAATGAGCTCAGGGTCAACAGGGACAAATACATAACAGATTTTGCCTCATTTGAGAATGTATGTTTTTCTAATTTTAGGATAAAAGAGCTGGTTCCTGGAATGAAGTAATCAAACACAGCAGCTTGTTCCCAGAGTCAAACCTACGCTCCCGTTTTACCAGATTGATATTCCAGGACAATAAATATTCTGGCCTAGTGACATCTCACTGCAACAGTGTCAATTAAAGTGATCTCTGAATCAGATAGACAGCTGAAGCCTTGCCTTGCCTTAATATATTTATGCATGGGAGTCTTTCTGGGTTCATACTTCAAAAGCCTTTGTGTACCACAGAGGAAAAACTCCCAATTCCAAAGCAAATAACTTTCCTGTGAGTAGATAAAGGAGCTGGTGGGAAGGACAAAACCCCGTGCTTATTAATATTACAATTCCCCACTCTGATCTCAGCAAGATGGAGATTTGGACCCCAAAAAAAGCCTGTGAGAACATTTCCATTGCTGGCCTCAGAACAACAAACAGTGAGACAGGAAGGTGCTGCCTCATATTAGAGCATTGTTTTGGGTAATGGCCTGGTTCCCCTTTCAGGACACTCCCACTTCTAATCATCCCATCATCAGCTGATATTAATCCACTCCCTGATACCTTCCCATCCAATCACAGCTTGAGTTAAAAGTAAATTCAGTTTTTGAATTTACTTTTTGAATTTACTTCCTCATATATCCTGTCACAGAAAGGCGAACAAGAACTTAATGTTATCTGTCAATGTGTCAGTGAAGCACTAATGAGATTCTAATTGGATTGTAGAGTTTGCTGACCATTCTGAACTTTCTAAACCTCCTGCTGATTACAGGAGAGTGGCTGACCAGACAGTAGAAGTTCAGGCAACGTGTCCCATTCATTTGGCTCTGCTGTTGTTGGGAAGGTCTCTTCCCAACAACAGCAATCCAATCATTTACATTTTTGTACTCAAAATCCTACACTCTAAAGAGCATTTAACTGAAATATTTTATATTGCATACATTGTAATTTTGTGCATATTGAAAAACCTTATTAAATGCTACAAAACCATAAAGAATTATATGGGATCACATTCCTGCCAAAACATCCCTAGCAGCTCATGAAGCAATCCCAGCAGTGCATATCTTACTCTTTCCACGGATGTACTTGTCAGTTGGCTCCAGTGACTTTTCTGATTGATCTTATTGGCAGGGGCAGTGCTAAGGAGTGGCAAGGGGCATAACTCACTGGCAGAGTACACTTCTGGAACAAGCAGTTCCTCTTCAAAACAGGTGGTGGCAGCGGTGAAATTTTAAAATGCCCCTATAGGCCTTCAAGGAAATGTTATGTCTGCAGCAAAACATCCATATATGGATGTTTTGCTGCAAAACAGACGATCGGTCCTTGGCCACCACTGAGTGAGCAGCAGAGTCAACAGACGGGTGGAGGGGTGCGTTTTACCACTTGTCATGCTGTGTTCATGGACTCAGAGTTATCTACTTTACTGAATAAATGCCTCATTGCAGTTGCCTAACAAGCTCCATAGAGCTTTTGACAGGAGTATCTGTTTTCCTGAATTAAATTTGAAGTCAATACTTCCTTTTATCCAGATAGGTGTTGATATCTGGGAAAAATTTAACATCGATACCAAGTGGATATTAGTATCAGATTGATACTAACAAAAGACTGATACTTTAGTTTCACATACCCTCTTGAAATGTTATTTTGTTTCATTGTAGTTATATGAAAATAGAAAAGGTTTATCTTTGATTCGCTCTCAAATGATAACTTTGGCACTTTTTAAATTTAAAACACAATGCTGACAATTTTTTTTGTATTTCTATTGTTTCTGTTTATCTTGTTAGCATATCACTAAAGTATTTAGTAGGCAACTGAAAACCTTATCCAAATCCTGTCCTGAGTTTTGACCAAAACACTTCAAAAGTTAAACAATGAAAACACCTAGATGTCAGAATATTGATGATATTTAACCTTAAATAAGCATCAGTATTTATATTGGGGATACATGGTAACAGACACTCCAAGACCTTCACCTGTCATGAATCGTGGTTTAGATGGTGAGGCAGAATGCAGGCAGGACCCAGGTAGAAGTGAAAGTAATGATTTAATGATGAAAATGTGGCTCAGACAGTCCAGGATACAGGCTGCACGGCAGAGCGGAAGCTAAGGCTGAGCACCGGTAGCTAACAGCATCAATAAACTGACTTACTAGAGCTAAAGCCAACACAGGACTTAACAGTACAACTGTGACGACTAACTGATACAACAAAACGTGACAAACAACACGACTGACTGACTGACACAAGACAAGGATCCGACAAGAGACAAAGCCAACAGGTGGACTTAAATACACAATCAGGGTAATCACAGCAGACGAGACACACCTGGGAACAATCAAAACAGGACAGCACAAACTCACAGAAACAGAATCTAAATAAACACAGAAAAACTCAAATCCTCACATCGCCATGTAGTTATTCCCTAAAGTACAGGCAGACTGCATTGCCTAAAATTGTTTTTCCTGCACCTAATTATGAATTTTAGTTTCATGAATTTGCTCCCATGTTACTCACTTACAACCCTTCTCCTCTAAACAAGACAACACAGGTTTTAATGTGAATGTCTTTATTCATTCCTACTCAGGGGTTTTTGGGTCATTAGTGTCTACTTATCATGGCTCATTAGTTTCCTCATTTTGTGAGGGAAGAAAACAATAACCCTGTTTGCTGCTGACAACATGACATACAGTTCATTTAGTACTTCCTACTTGTTTTTCTCTAACCCTGGACAGTGGCTGGTGTCATATTGCTGTTCTTACAAGTTCCAGCACAGGTGAGCAGTTTTTTTTTTTTTTCCCTCCAGAGGATTATGTAGACCAGGAGAACTCCTCCCACCCTGTGGGACTGCTCAGTGGGACGGACACTGAGGCCAATCTGCTGATGTGCTGCCTCAGCGCTAGACTTATAAGAGGCTTTGGGAGACAGGCTTAGCACTAGGCATGGATGCCTTTTTCAACTTTCCCTCTCTCCACTTCTCTCCTGCAAATTTTGTCTATTTACTAAACATCACAAGATCTATTTATCACAGAAAGAACTAAAGGTAGGAGACAGGATAAATATTTATTGATATTTTATTTGCATTTCAAAATGTGAATCTTTGTAATTGTGATTAATATGATGGAAACAGCCACACTACTCCAATTTGTGTGTTTCTATTTGCATCACAGTAAATGTTTGTGGTAAAAGTGAAAGAAACTACTGTTATTAATAATAATTCTATTTTTCTAAAGCTATAAATTAACTTATCAAAACACTTCTTGAGAACATATTGTGGTATATACGTTGTTTTCTATGTAAAACCTTAAATGTGTAGGTTTATTATTGTACCAAGTGTAGTTTAAAAAACAATTTTACATTTATCTTATTGATTTATTATGCAAATATTGCAGTTAATTATTTCAGCTTCACAGTTTGTCCATGGAATCTGGGTAATGATTCATTTTTTTTCCACCTATAACCAAAATGAGCTTTTATCATGTACCAGGTAAATGTTCTGCCTGGGGAATTTTCTGTGAGTTATTCTTTAACGTTCCAGTCAGTCATGTTGCTTATTTACAAGTTTTAGTAAAAATCACGTTTCATTTGATTTTACTGTAGATTTGAATGTATTCATCAGGCCACATTTCACCTTTACTTAATAGATTGATGCCATTTCTGATCGGGACGTATTGCGTGCTTCATGCTTTCCTTCTGCAAGGTTATCTGGTCAGAATACGTGGTTATCTAGTATAAAATACAGTATTCCTGGAATGCTTTGAATTCCGGTTTTGTCAAAATATAACATTTCTGACCCGTGAACTTTGGAAAATAACAATGGATGTTTTGTGGCAGACATAAATATAAAGCATATTTTACACTCAGACATTGTTTCTTGTGGTTGAACCATCCACAAATGAATTGGATTTTGTTGAGAAAAACTATATTTTAAAAGTTACTTCCAACGTTTTCATCCAAAACTGTGCTCCATTCGATTTCTTCTAAGCAAATTAAAAAATTATCAAAGAAAAGCATGATGGGAATGTTTCAGAAGGAAACATGAGGAATCTTTGGTTTTAATTAGTTCTCCACTTAATTTTTGCATGATTTTTTGTAAATGTTATTGCAACCTACGGGTGTGCCATTAGTAATAGTTTTTGTTAAAAGAAGGTGAAGCAGTGGAGCTGGTAGAATTGCTGAGTTAAGTTTCGCCCATTTTAAAAATACAAAGTTTAATCATGTTTTTTACAGTGTCTTCTTGGAATTCAGTCCTACTTACCTGTGTTTGGGTGAACAATCTAAAAATAGTTTATCACCTGTTTTGAATACATTATTTACATTGAACATGCCAAGTAACTTCTCTGTTCTAAGAGCAAAGCTTAATATTTTTGCTCAAATCTTTTTAATTTTGGTTCCACAAAGACCAAAAGATAAATCCTAAAAGATAGAGTTGAGTCTGAGTTTGAGTTATGCATTTAAACTAATTAATAACCAAAAGGTTCAGACTTTAAGATCAGAGTTTAACTCTGATCTTAACATCTTTCAGAACTGATATTGAAATCATATTACCCTGACAAGGAAACAACAAGAAGAATGTCTCAACTCCATGTATTCAGTTGTTCATTTTTGGTATAAACTTTGTCCAGGTCAGACTGGCATAGTCTTGGAGGTGATCCCAGTTAAAATGTTTCATCAAACATTCAGTCTACAGATTATACTGGCTATACCTTAACTATAGTCAGTATAAGTCAGTCTTTGGTCAGATGTTTTGCTATATGATCTTCAGTGGGCTACAATGTCTGTATCAGCCTCTTTGCACTTATTTGTCCTTGGTGGACGATGAGATTGAGTTAGTCCTTGAATTCTAGAAGAAGTTACATGTCTAAGACATAAGTTCATGTTTACATGGTGTATGTTTATTTGTTTGTTTGGTAATTTGTTGATTTTAGCCTAACTTCCGCTGTTTTCTCTCAACAGGATGCCATTACTTTGCCTGTTCACCTGGCTCTCTCTCCGTCTTCTACCACGTAACGTGGATAAACCTTTGAAGAGTCTTTAGCTCTGTACAACATCAGCTTTGAGCACTGTGGGTGCATGAGCTGTGCAGCAAAGGAAATAAAGAGCAGGAGAAGAAAAAACCGAGATGAACCCAACTGACGATTGGCAGGAGCAATATCCCCTCAACTTTTTGTCTCAGGGCTGCTAAACATAAAATAAATCTCTTTCCCATTCCGAGACCCTCACAGGACTTCCAAAGTACCCCTCAGAGGGGTGATGCCAGTGTTGCTTAATGCCGACGCCTCTTTTAGCTCCAGGCAGGAGCTCCTGGACCTTCAGGACTGTCCACTCAATGGGGGCCGCTCTTTGGACACCCCTAGTCCCGTGGACTCCCAGACAGGAAGCCCTCTCGGGTCTGGTCCTAGAAGCCCTGGCGGGCCAGGAGCTGATGACCTCACTGGAGCCCTTATTTTCACAAGGGCATCGATGCTGCCGGGGCAGTTATATGGAGAGAGCAGTCAGCCTGACACAGAGGTTCCTTCGGGGTCGACACTACAGCCCAATGACTCTGATCAACTGTGCGGTTGGGGGGCTCTGAAGCCTAAAATCATCCAAGTGTTCAACACCCCCCGTTGGGTGCTGTTCTTTCTTTGTGTGGCCTCTTTTCTCCAGGGAATGATAGTCAATGGCTTGATCAACACGGTGGTGACCTCCATCGAGCGACGCTTTGACCTGCCCAGCTACCAGGCCGGTCTCATTGCCAGCTCCTATGACATTGCTGCCTGTGTCTGCCTGGCCTTTGTCAGTTACTTTGGTGGTACTGGACACAAGCCCCGCTGGCTGGGATGGGGCGTACTCATTATGGGGCTGGGTTCCTTGGTGTTCAGCTTGCCTCATTTCACTGCTCCTCCCTACTTGGTCAGCATGCAGGAGCAAATAGGAATGTGTTCTGCCAACGGCACCAGCCAGTGCCAGAACAAGGAGGGAGGAGGACTGTCAAGTTATCGCTTTGTGTTCATGCTGGGACAGTTTCTGCACGGTATCGGCGCCACGCCTCTGTACACATTAGGGGTCACGTACCTGGACGAGAATGTCAGCTCCAACTATGGACCTGTTTACATGGGTGAGTGTCGTGTACAACCCTGTGCTGTTTGTGTGCAACAAATACACAGCGTATGTTTATTAAAACTGATCATAAAAAAGAAAAACAGTTTTGTGTAAAATGACAAACCAAAATAAATATGCTTTCATGATACTAGAAAAGCTATGTCATAAAAAGGAACGTCTTTTTCTGTCCATATGTAAAAAAAGCCTTTTTCTTTCTAAATGATACAAATTCTAATTTCTGAAAAATTTGCATGTTTTTTTATATTTATCTGTAGAAGTAACCTTTTCTACTTCACTGCATATTATTGATAATGATTTTGTGGTTATTAACAGTTGAATACACATAATTTAAAATTAATATATTGGTACTTTAATCCTTTTTGGCTTCTAAACCTTATTTATGGGCTCTAACCTAAGGTTATTGAACAGGACTTAACATGACGAAAGCACTGATCCTTTTTTGAGTTTTTGAAATTTGTAAAATAATTGTTTCGGTATGACTCAAACTTCTACAATTTGAGTTGTGTAATAAATTCATTCCTAAACACAGAATGCTCACTTTCATCTTAAAAGCAATTCCAGCGTTAGGACTCAGAATCACTTATGTATGTGCTTTCATAGCATCTCATTAGGTTTTCTGCAGCATTTGTACCTAAAATGATGTGCATCCATTTTTGTGTTTTCCTGTATTCATTCATTCATTCATTCATTCATTCATTCATTCATTCTAATTGCAGTGGTCTTACAGAAGGTGATCACTGAAGTCCATGAATGAATTTATTAGGTTCAAAGGATTTACACACTAACAAACTTGCACAATATTTATTCTCAGTATCTTGTTTCCAATAAGTGCCAAGTTGTCATAGTTTCATAGATCAGTCTGCCATCAAATATACAGAATCTGTTCCCATCAAACACAAACACACACAATGCAGAACGCCTTATATACCAAAATTGTTTTCTTTATTAAAAAAATGACCCCTCCTCTGATTCAGAGCTCATAAAAAGAACAATGGGGGCCTTTTAACCTGCGGGACAGGAGGTGAGTAGGGAACAGGAAGTAGTTGTACTGGCACGCCCTGACTCTGTCTTTGGTGTTTGTCTCACCAGGGATCTTCTACACAGCAGCTGTTGTGGGGCCCGCTGCAGGCTACCTGCTGGGAGGTTACTTCCTCACCATCTACACAGAGACTCATCTGGCGTGAGTTTATTTGAGTGACTAACAATATAACAGGGTTAAAATGATGAGGGGGGGAAAGAACAGAATTTTACTGACTATTTAATACTGGATTGTGTCTTATTGCAACATGTAACGTGGCCTAGCAAAAGTTGAAAAAAAAAAAAACAGATCTATTACACAGTATACTAGGAAGTATAATAAAGAGTAAGAACAAAACATTTACACATTTTCAGTTGCATTTGGGCTTAGTGGTCTCTTTTAATTAGGTGTTAAAGAAAGTAAGCATGCCTTAGGCTTCTGAAAATGATGATGTCCGAACTTGACTTACATTAACCAGTCAAAGTGGACAACAAAGTCTTCAAATTGAATTTGAGTTGGTAAAACAAAGCTTGGTACAGCAGTTTTTTTTTGTGGGGGTAAGGAGTTCAGAATGAATGCCTGCAGGCAATAGCTTGGAGACTTAATAGACAAACACCCTATGTAGGGATTAAAAGCACTCACCAACAAGCCCAGTCTGCCTATAATTCTCCACAGTGGTGAAAGTCTGCTTGTGGAAAAAAAACTGCAGTTCAAAAAGCTTAAACTCTAGCAGAGTTTAATACATTTCTGTTTCAGAACAGCATTGTTATTCTACATACACAATTGTGTTACCAGGTTACTTCATACAAGTAAGTCATAGTTGTGTAAAACCAGTGAAGGGAAGCAGCTAAAAATCTGTTTAAAAAAAAAACATAAAAAATAATAATCACTCCTCAACTTACCAGCAACTCTGCTCCAACTCTGTTGGCACAATGATGTAGCTGTCAAATTCTAAGGATGATCCACATTTTGCTTAAAGTCACTTTAAACAAATGTTGTGCTATATTTACATTATGTGAATTGGCCAACTGTGATTTATTTATTTTACAAACTTTCAGTATCCATGGTTTTCTGGCTTCAAAGTAGGATTTCATTTGATCTTTAAATTAAATATAAATTAAATTTAAATTTATTTAAATAACATGTATTTAATATACTTATTGCAAAAAACAATAAAGAAATATGATGCTAATCAACTTATCTGAACTTACATAAATAAAGCTGACCAGAGATCAAAATGCTCCTGTATATAATGAAAAAAAAAAAAAAAAACTATAATTTTGTATAAAACAAAGTTGTGTAAGACAAACTTGAAGTTTGGCATCTAGCTGTTAACATGGTCACAGTCAAATGGTAAGTAACATTTTATTTGCTACAGAACAGAGATGACTCCAGAAAACCCACACTGGGTTGGGGCTTGGTGGATTGGCTTCCTAGCAGGAGGAGCAGCTGCTTTACTGGTAGCTTTCCCCATCCTTGGCTACCCACAACAACTGCCAGGTACTACTCATACCCACTGCTTCATCACTCCTACTCCGGCTTTAGTATCCTAAACGGAAACTCTACGTCTCGCGCTGTATTATGACACGGTTTGGGAAGGCAAAAATATCAATCATAGCCTAATATGACTCGTTCTGGTTCCACGCAGGCTCCCAGGAGCATGTGGCGGGGCGGGTGTCTGAGGCCCACCAGCTGAAAGATGGAAGCCACAATACAGCTTCTGACCCTCAGTTTGGAAAATCAGTCAAAGACATGCCAAGGTAGGGGTCTAATTAAAGCAGGGGTCTGATTTGGATACAGCAGACTTTTTTGGCGTAATCTTCAAATCATGTGTGGGAACCTGACAGCTTTTAGCTTTTTATCCTGCATTAGAAAATGTTTTGGTTTCAGAAAAGATGGCCACATGACACAATGAAGACTCTCAGCATAAATAATAATTGCTATTGGTAGATGTTATCTCACTTCCTAGTGTGACTATATGATTTCTGATCAATAAAAGTGTTACATCTATTGTCCCAAAGTCTGAAGTTATAAAGTTTAGAGTAATAATTTTTAGCTAAGCATTGTTTTTGGTGTTTGGGATTATTTCCTGTTATACTACCTGGTTTCAGAAATGTTTTGGCTGCCAGACAGACAGACTTACAGAACATTTGAATCTAGAATAAATGCTGGTATTCAGAGGAATTCATGGTCAATTCAATTAAAAAAGGGTGCAGATATTATGAGTATATATTGACAATCGGCACAAAGTGTTTGTATTAATATGATGTTTGGCTTTGTCCAAACATGGCCACTTCCCAAACCCCATGTTCTCCTGCCATTTTGAGCACTCTTTTAAAAGTGTTGTTGTTTGGTCTTTTTCTAAATGTCATGAACTTTAACATCTCACATGCTAACTGGGGCCGATAGTTTAAGATGGAACCATATATTTTCTGAGCATTGCATTGCCTGAACTGATGAATTGTTGGTGACCCATCCATTCCTTTGGAGTCTGCAGGCTTTCAAATTCAAATCTAAAAATACTTTATAGATCCCACAGAAAAATTTAATAGATAAAATAAAAATAAAATAAGTAGACTTTCTTAAAGTAATATTTTCCACTTGTGACTAATCTGTCTTTGGAAATTGCATTTTCGCCTACATATTATTTTATAAGCCCATTGCTGTTTGGCGTTGTATGTTGTATGTAAGCATGTATGTTTTAACTTCTTTTGATCATGCTGATGTTACTCTCCCTCTTTGTTTTTCTTCCCATGGCTTTTTTCCCCCTCATTTACGATATGTTTAATAGATAACAGTTTTGAAATGTTATGCATTTTTGTGCATTTAAGGTTCGAAACACTCTCAGCACCTTCTAAAAACAAGATCTCTTTTGTTTAGTCCTGATGCATAAACCCCTGAAATAAGAGATTGATGGTGACAGGTTCCTTTTACTGCAAGTGGAAACTGTTTGAATTATTACAGTTTGAAAGATGTACTTCACACTCAAATATTTTCTCAAGTAAATGACAAATCTGTGTGAAAGTTTATCAGTCCTACATATAAATTCCAAACATTTATGTAAGAATGAGTAGGTTCTTATCAAAATGTTGCAACTAGCTGAAACATAGCAGTCATTAGAGCAGAGCGTCGCAGGTGAGTGACACTTCTGACTCTTTAGGTTACAACAGTGCTTACTATAAGCCCGTAGAATGACGTCATCTCTGACCGAGTCTCTTTCGGGATTTGCGAGGATTACCCAAAACATTACGTAACGTGATTATTTATCTTTAGGTCCAGTGCAGTGATTATCTGTCTACACCCTGGGGAGATTACTCCAGACTGTTTTAATTAAAAAAATAAAGCTCAGGCTTATTTACCCACAATGAGAATACACATACTGACGATCTTCTCTAACTTGTTTCAGGTCTGTGCTGCTTCTCTTGAAGAACCCTACTTTCCTCTTCCTGTGTTTGGCGGGAGCCACTGAGGCCACGCTGATCGCAGGCATGTCCACCTTTGGACCAAAGTTCTTGGAGTCCCAGTTCAGTCTCAGTGCATCTGAAGCTGCCACCTTGTTCGGTAGGTGACCGGATAATGAGGGTTGCAGACAGGACTGAACATCTATTTAATCTTTTTCTACAGGGTCATGCAGAGGAAAAAAAATGCTGAACATTTAACATATAGACAATTTATGTGATAATGTCTCTTAAAATATTACCAAGTTTTAAGAGACAACTTGGTAATGCAATTTACAATGCAACTATTTCAAAGTGGTAGCTTTTTTCCATGTATTATTGTTGTTGGAATTAATGCAATAAAGCAAAACAGCAATATCCTGGTCGCACAAGTGAAGCTTCTGAGACTACCATTTAATGTTGACCCAGCATTCAGTCTTCCTCAGTACTGGAGTTGCACAATATCAGGAAAATATGTAATTACGATACTGTGATCGAAAACTGTGACGATAATGTACAATCAACAAACATTTTCCTGGCACCTTTTTCTGTTGCCATTACACAAAATCCAGCACTCCCTGTGAGCTTCATCCTACCCAACATTACATCCAAGCAGTACTTTGCAGCTGGTGACAAAAACTTTGGAGATTGGTGGAGAGGACTCTTTCCATTTTTTCCGAGATGTTTAAACAAGATGCCTGCATCTTGTTTATTACAGTCATGAGTAGCATCAACATCTAGTGAAGGTTTTGCACAGCCTGGTTGATTGGCTTCACCGCAGTAAATGGAAACATGCCTGATTTGCATTTCCTCTTTTGAAGCATTTTAAAAGAGTGCTCAAAATTTCCAGAGCAGTTGGATGGAAACATAGCTAATCATGGTTTTTGACTGTCGGAGGAATCCAGAGTAGAAACCACGCATGCACAGGGAGAACATCCAATCTCCGTACAGTTTGCACATATGGAGCAAACTGTATGGAAGGACCCAAGACATTCTTGCTGCAAGGCAACAATGCAACTGCAACAAGGCAAATGTAGCCAGAGTTCATAACATCTCACAGAAGAGATATCCTCACAGGGGAACCTTTATGGGGTACAATCAAAATGTCGGATGCTCACAGGCATTTACCAAAGAAAACTGAAAGCAATAGGTGCTTCAATAAAGTATCAGTTTGAAGGTGTGCATAACCATGCAATCGGGTTATTGCATATTTTTTTTATTTTTTCCTTCTAACACATTTGCTTGTTTAAAAGCTGGATTTTTATAGGATAAATGCCAGTTAATACGCGAAAAAGATGTGGAAAGAGTTTTAAAATATGTGCCACTATCTCTGTTTCTCTCTCTCTCTTTTTCTCTCCCAGCCAGTGAGAAACAGGAATCAGATTTCAGATTGTATTTCTGTGCACTGTTCTTACCAAAAAGTGGACTTGATGCCTTCTTTCAGTTTTGTTTCTGTCTTTTACTTCGTCCTTTGTCTCTGTTCCCGGTCCTGGTTTCACTGTACACTCTAAGGAGACTCTGTTCATTGTCTTCTTCTCTTTCTTTGTCTACATCTTCTCATCTGAACTATCACTTTCTCCCTATCCAACCGTAACTAGGGCAAAAGCTAACTATATACTGTAATACTCACTCATAATGTTTCATATCTTTGATAAAATCTTTAAAGGACCAGTCAAAATTGTCAGCGCTCACTACTGACCATTAATATTTCCTATAACTTTAAAATATGTTGATGCCACAGCTTACTGTGTTTTTTTTTATTCAAAAGTGAATTTACCTCTAAGCCGAACTATGTTTTTTTTCTTTCTTTCTTTCTTTCTTTCTTTCTTTCTTTCTTTCTTTCTTTCTTTCTTTCTTTCTTTCTTTCTTTCTTTCTTTCTTTCTTTCTTTCTTTCTTTCTTTCTTTCTTTCTTTCTTTATTTATTTATTTCTGTCTATGTTTTTTTTCTGTGCCTCTTAAGGATACATGGTGGTACCAGCAGGGGGCGGTGGTACTTTTTTAGGCGGCTACATCGTGAAGAGGCTGAACTTGCGTTGCCGAGGCATCATACGCTTCTGCATGATGTGTGCTCTGGTCAGTCTGCTCGCCATCTTCATCTTCCTCGTCCACTGCCCCAACGTGCCCATGGCTGGGGTCACGGCCCCTTATCAGTTGGGGCTGATGGGGCAGGACCAACTGGACCACTACAAACATCTGTATGACAAACCCAAGAAACCGCGACTCAGAAACAGGTGGGGATTATTCTCTTTACATCTGGTAGGTAAAAAGCAACAAGACTGAAATTTTGATTTGTTCCAGGTGTCCATATTGGGCTGAAATCAGGTCTATATGTCCTTCAGCTTGGCTCTAGCTGGAAGTTTAGCATCCTTACACCTGTCCTCTGTTATCACTGTTTTATGTAATTACAAGATGGTTTTCGTAAGCTACCATCTCCATTAATCTGAATAATCCTCCATTCTAAATTAATTTCATTATTTTCATTTCATGTATTTCATTTCATTTATTACATTAATAAATCCCTGAAATGTTAATGACCTATAGTGTGCTATGTTGCAATGAAGTACTTTTTTAGGGTTAGGGTCACCTTCTTTTCTTAAATTTTGAGAAATATACATAAATGTGCTGTATGAACTTGTTGTCCTCTGGAAGAAAATGTTAAATCAGTCAAAATCCTAATTGGCAGACCAATTAACCAATAACAGTGAACTTTGCATCTAACAATTAATAACATGTTAAAGCTACATAAATATGTTCATCAGTTGATCTGTTGTAACAGCAGCTCTCCATATGCCTTATATAAAAGTTTAATCTGACTTTATTGTGTTTCAGTTTAAGAGGAATAATGCATTAAACTTTGAGAACAGAGCCCACCATGTCTGAAAGAACAACCTGATAAGAAGTAACCCAAGGAGTTATTGTTTCATTAATTTCAAAGGAAAGCAAGGTCACAGCCAGTAAAGCAGCAAAGATGTCTGTGTTGTGGTGCAATCAAAAGGAATAAGTGAGGAGGAGTCAGAGTTTGTTGCATTTAAAGCAAAGGCTGTAGAACAATGAAATGGAGAAGTAACTATAAGTTTAAAATGACATTTCCAGAGTCTTCTAGAGAAAGACTGTTTATTTTTATTAAGCTTATTTGAGTGAGTCTGAAATGATATATAAAAATAACAAAACAAGTAAATCAGGTAAAAGAATGTACTTCATTAAAGAAGCTAAAGGATGTAGTCAGCATTAGATACATAAGGTTATTATTTATATCTTTTTCAGACCCACCTACAGGAAATCCTTTTAATTCAGTGGCATGTTGACCTGTGACATTTATTTACTATGGAGTAATTTCATTGAAAGTTGGTTTTTACTTGTGTTTAAGGAAAATATGTTGAAGTAGTGCTGCTCCTATTTGATCAGAAGTACTGTAAGTGTGTACATGAAATCTCAATACTGATACATGATGTTAGGCTAATATCAGAGTGTGTTCAGAGAATCCAGTGCGCATCATTTTAAGATGCTACGCCTCATTTATTCTCCTCTTATCCACTAGCCAATGGCTAAAAATACATCACATAACAAAGTGGTTCTAGCCAAATTGAAACAGACCAAATTCCTTCTTTGGGCCCCTGCTTCCACCTGTTTCTCACTGTCTGTCTCTTCTTGTCTTTCTTCCTTTGCTTCTCTCTGCAGCTCTTCTCTGGACATGAACCTCACAGTGAGTTGTAATGCAGCTTGTAACTGTGCCAGAGAAGTCTACAACCCAGTGTGTGGGGCGGACGGGGTGATGTATTACTCCCCGTGCCACGCTGGCTGCACCTCCATCAACCACACTGAACCGTCCACAGGCAGACAGGTACAGCACACACTGCTGGTTTTACTTCAGTAAGACTGGAAGAACATGACCCGGGCGATAACTGAGGCAGTTCAGAATGATCTGCAGGTTCCTGAATGTCTATTGTGTTTAGACATTCAGATGTGGCAGAGTTAATTAGAAGACTAAGAAGTTGTAACTTTCCAATGTGTGCAAGAGAGCTCGTCAGCACCTATACCTGGGGAAAAACGGCAATGTTCATTTTTTAAGTTATATGTTTTGCTTTGACTTTCTACCGTCAGAGAAATTGTACTCCACAGTGACATATTTCTGACAAATTTACCCATAACCCATTTTTGAACAAGGAACACGGTCAATAAGGAATCTACGTATTTATTAAAGACATGTAGCGATCCTTCCAAGAGCAAGAGAGCTCTTTGAAACAGAACACAAAGCTCTGCCACAGAATCCACATATGGGGAAATGCAAATGTTAATTTATTTATTTAAATTTAGTTAAATGTGAAGTCAGATCAACACATTTAACTTCACATTTTCATAGAACTTCTCAGTTGTCATATTTAGTTAGCAAAATATTGCTCCACAGTTACTTGTTTCTAACTAAATTGCCCATAACCTAATTTTGAGAAACACAGGAACAATAAGGAACCTGTTTTTTATTATTTTTTATAAAAGACATGTAGAAAAAACCTTATTGAAAAATAAATATATTTTCTCAAAATCCAAACGTTAAAAAAAAAAAGCTCAGTGATGAACACTATAACCAAGCATACCTGTGTCGGTGTTTCAGGTGTACTCTGGGTGTGGCTGTGTGGTGGGGAACGTATCGTGGGGTGAGGAGGGCTTCGCTCTGACAGGGAAGTGCAGCAGCACCTGCCACCACATGCCAGTCTTCCTCTCCTTGCTCTTCGTCATCATCTGTTTCACCTTTCTCTGTAGCATCCCAGCTCTCACTGCCACTCTCAGGTATGTGTCACGACAACAGAAGGATGTCTTTGTTAAGCAGATGCTAAATTCAGTCGAAGTGGTTTACTTGATATATAGCACAGCCAATAAATACAAATGTGGATCTTCAGAGTGAAAATGAGATAAAAAGCAAATGTAATTTGCCATAATTCTGACACTAGATGGCAGCAAAGAGCTTCCAGTGTAAATCCTGGTGTGTGTAGTAAATGCATCAGGCAGCATTAGAGAAAACTAAAGGGCTCTGTGTGGTTAAGCCGAACTGCTGAAATCAGTTCTCATTGTTGCAGGTACATGTTGAAAATCACATCATTTTGTCACCTGCCCTCGCTTGTCAAACCTCCCATGGGTAACTTGTAACAGTCCCCTCTCTAAACACATGGTAAAACATTTACAGGAGCTTGACTCCTGTGAAACCCCTCCCGCTGCAGTAAACCCCTTTGTGCACCGTGAAGCGAACATCCGAAAATGATGTGACCATCATGAGAGCAGCAGTTCGGCCATGCTGAGCCCTTAAGAAAGCGAGTTAGAAGTAAACTTAAGGGAATAGTTTACAAGTGTTTAAGCCTAAAAGTCACAACCTTGGATTTGTGTTTCCAAAAAGCAGAATTTTACTCAGGCAGCCATGGACTAGACTTTGAGTTGAAGTCTGTCTTTATATCTGTCCAACCCTGTTCTGTACAGGTGTGTACCAGATAGTCAGAGATCGTTTGCTCTTGGCATCCAGTGGATATTGGTGCGCACACTTGGTAGGCCCAAGTCTTTCTCTGATTATGCTTTAAGTCTCAAAATTGCAACCAAAACAACTGTAATTCTTCCTTCCTCCTGTTCCACTGCTTTCCATACAGGGAGTATTCCAGGACCGATTGCATTTGGCTCAGTGATTGATATTTCCTGCTTATTGTGGCAAGACCAGTGCGGTGATCAAGGCTCCTGCTACATCTATCACAACTCAGCCATGAGTCAGTACACACTTGTTGCTGGAATCATCTTCAAGGTAATATTCCTAGTGAGACACCATTTCACTTTGAAGATGATAAAAATGAAAGCAAGTGGCACAGAACAAAAAAATAGTTCCTCACTATGGTCCTGGAGGGATTCCTCCCATTGTATAATCGATTTACATTTCCAGCACAATTTGTCTGTGCTGATCATCAGCCATCATAGTTCAGGTGAGCTTCTACATGAGAGGACAGCAGCTGCAGAGTCTCTGTGTCAAATTGTGTTCACACTTGAGGAGATGAGGACAGCTCAGTTTTGACAACTGAATGTTTTTTTGTTTTGTTTTTTTCAAAAGGAATATTGATTACAATGAAATATAGATTATTTAGGCAAACTTTTAATAAAAAAAAAATTATAATTTTAAGGAAGATAATGATAGACATTACAGTGGACCTGTGCCTTTTTGTGGGTGAAATTCAGAGACGTAATCCTACTCAATAAACCATTGGCTAGCATTCGCAAAACCAGCCAATCCAGAAGCCCCATTCGTTTTCCTTGGCACTCATTGGATGCAAACCCAAGAGCAGAGATAAGGAAGACTGTGGATGTTAGCTTCTGCAGTACCACAAGATGGCTTCTTCTGCATGTATTAATGCAAATTAAGGAATGTTTGGTGTGTAACTCTCTCTGATTAAGAAGGTCCACTTCAATTTGTCATGATTTGGGAGAAAAAGAAAGTGGTGCTCTTAGATATCTCTCAAATGCTGCAGGTGTGTTTTTTGTCGTGTGTGTGATATTGTTTTGCTGAAAGATGGTTATTAACACTTGTATTCGGTTTCAGCTTTTGGGTACCATCTTTTTCCTCATAGCCAGCGTTCTCTACCAGCCACCTCCGGAGTCTCCTCAAACCAGCTGCGAGAGCACGGACCAGGGAACGGAGCACGCAAGCGACCTGCCAATCAAAGACCTGCCAGAAGATGGCGTCATTATCAACCTGCATGCCAGGTTATGACATCTTAGACCCTCCATTCCAAATACAGAGTCTCTGTTTGTGTGATTATAAAAAATACCCAGGATGCCTTCACGCACAAATGCACATACACCCAGACAGGGTGTGTAGCACTTCTAACATGCTGCTCTTCTAGAATGAAATCATGCTTTGACTGCATGTGTTTCTGACATGTATGTTTGACTCAGCAAAAGCCTCACAACGTTATTTCTCTTAACGTTTCATCTCTAAAAATAACTCAAATCTGATCAGCTAAATAACTTCAAGTCCAGGTGCGATGGTGTGTGTATCATTTTGACTATGTCCAGCTTGACACCATCTTTCAAAGATCGATTAGACTCTTCACAGAAACATTTTACGGTTTTGAAAGAATTAAAAAAAAAAGGAATCTCCTATTCGTCTGTTGTTTTACAGTGACTGACTGGAAGATACGATTGGTCTTCTGAGAACAGATAAAGCCATGTTTAAGATGCTGTAACAAACCTCAAGGCCAGTGAAAATGTAGCCAAATATTCTTCTTATCACAAGAAGTAAAGCAGAGTCCTGAACGACCTTTACATCAGAGGAAGTATTGAGCCACTATTATGGTTTCAACACTTTAATGCAAAATTCATATTCTTACCATTTTCCTAGTTAGCTAACAGAAAATGTCCCTTTTTGAAGGCTGCTAGACAGTTTTTCCTAAAAAGCAAACAAACAAAAAAAAGTTAGTCCGTAGTGTCTGATCTTGGAAATGTCTCTAGAAACTGCGCACATCTGGATATTGACAACGGATTCCAGTCTTCCTGGCAGATTCTGCCACACTCTTATTGAGTTGGTTGGTGACATGAGATCCTGTTGATGATCTGTTATGTTTAACTCTGAACTTTTAATGGACTCTTACTACTCAGGAGCATTCTTGGACATGCCTTGTCTCCAGCTCTGTCTTGAGTGTGGAATCTGTTGAGGCCTCGACACAAAGGAGATGACATCACTCCCTCTCCATTCATCTCCTATGGAGCTTAGGGCACCATTAACTTGCCTTTCTCCTGGCAAGTTAATGGCAAAATTTGCTCATGGGAAATTTTGAGCTTATATGTGTGAACCTGCGCACATGAGCTTGTGACATGACATAAAAAAGATAATAATGTTCAACTTTTCTTGCAGTCGTCGCTACTGTGTCCCATGTGTTGGGTTTTGCCACGAGTGGCGGAAACTTTTGTCTTTCGCTGTTGTTTGTCACTCCTCGTGTGTTGAACCATTACACTACAGTGTCTCTTGTCTTGTTTATATTCGTAGTCTGAGGTAATTTAGCTTCAAGAATCTTTACAAATGATTATGACAATTCTGCCCTCTGCTATGAACTCTGTGTCCCAAAGGAACCCCAGAGCAAACGTCTGCCATCACCTTGCTTCATTCTTGGGATGATAACATCAGGGGATATTTGTTGGTTAGGATCCATCAGAAGCAATTGATGTGTTGTTGAGGCAAATCAAGGATCTCAGCTTTCCATGCTCTTAGGGTGCCTTCAGGGAGAACAGTAAATTTCAAGGATGTGAAAATTCAACTAGATTGTGGATGGTCTCGTTAAGAGAGACCATCCACAATATATGGAAAGGTATTAAAAACACAGTTTGCTCCCCGTTATGCATGATGGAGTCTGAGTGTTTTCTAAAGGTATTGGTCATGCATAAAACATTTGAATCAAGGGAGCCTGGGTAGTGGAGCATAAAAACAGCTGTGGCAGCGCTGCCATGTTGGTCTCATTCAAACTCCAACCTCATCACAATGGTAGTGTTACCACATTATCTTGTAGCACTTAGCTTAATGCTAACAGCACAGTTCTACAGAGTCTCTGCTGTTGTGACGTGATGCTGTTGGAGACCCGGCTGTGCTCTCCAAGAACTACTTCTTGGAGAGCACAGCCGGGTCTTCCTCCAGTGTGAAGGTTTCTGGAAATCTCCCAACAGGCTGCCATGTGCCTTTTAATCCAGTGTGGCTTCAGTCAAACGTTTGTACCAGTCATTCTCTTAAAAGAAATTCGAGTTGTGTAGTTGTGAGCATTTTTCTTTGTCAGTCTTTGCACTTTCGCTTTTGGAAATATTGGAAGAGAATTTAGTGGTTTTTCAATGTGATGGCTTCCTTTTTTTGTCCTGATAGGCTGCGGGGTTTCAGAAACCATCCGTCCATGTCAGGCTTCGAGTTTCTTTGCTTAAGTTAATCTGTGAAATCTGCTCAAGAGGTCTGTCTTTCGATAGCAAACGTATATTGATGTGCACGTCGATTATCACCACAGATGAATAGCACAAACGCATTTTCACCTTGAGAAGCACATGAATACTTTTGAAAGCTGCTGTACAGGAGATGTTTGATTCAAAGGTAGTGATATTTTGGCTTCTGCTGATGCAGAATTATGACGGCTGTCATTCATCAATGACATAAAAGTGAACATGACTGTTTGGACTGCAGATCCTTTGAAAACAATCGGGTTCGTATCCGATATGTCCGATATGGTTCACATAGGGAAGTGGCACAAGTATAATTTTTTGTGAGGTAAAAAGATTTGAACTTTCCAGTTAAGACTGCCTTCAAAAAGTCGGATGAAAGTCGCATCTTTGCAAAACAAGTGGATTCGATCACATCTGCCTGCTGTGTTAACGTACCTACGTTGCTCTATTTACCAGTTGACAGTGCTCTTTAGTGCAATCATGTTTTAAAAAGATTGTGCAATGGTGTGTTGAGAAATACCAACAGCAAAAAGATGGATTTAAACAAGAACAAAATACTAATCAAACTTCACCAGAAATTCCCAAACATCAAATTGATATTTTGTAACAATAGCTTATCACGATAAGGTAATAAATGTTAGAGTATATGTGATTTAACAATGAACAGCATGTATCAAAACATGTATGATTAGCCTTGCCAAGGCTGGATGGAAATACCTAAATATGTATACGGTTTATTCTTCAGGCTACAAACATTTGGAATCGCCTGCAGCCTGACTATCTTTGCATAATTCTATGAATTTAAGCGCTCTGTATTTATGTTAGATATGGGACGTTAATACCACACCTCTGGAGGAAAGGTGGTAACTTTCTGTGATTAAGTTTATTTGACAGTGTCCCACCAGATGGCACTCTTTACCCTATAGTGTTTCTTTGATGGATCTGAATACAGTGGCAGATGAATGTCTGGGCTGAAGAGAATGAACCCAAAATCTAACAGGCATATTAACATGCTGGTCGATGTTATTTAAAATAAAATGAAAACATGCATATATTTTTAAAAAACTGTCATCTACAGCTGATTCCTTTCAGTAAACTGTATTTATTTAGACATAGGAACTAAAAGGTTATGGGAAAAATTTACATATTTTTTAATCTATAGCCTTATCTTTTTGGTTCTGTAGGAAGATAAAGATTTTTCTAAGCAACAAATTAAATACAAATAAAATATTTTCTGAACCCAAATTAGTAAAAATTCAGATTCCTGTGACTTTCTAAATAAATGTGTTTAGCCAAACATAAGACAATATCTGATAATAGAACATCTTCACAATAATTCAGCTTGAACATTCAGCATGGTAAAGTTGCTAGCAATTTTTTAAAAGTTATCTGTAGCAAACTGCAAACATTTGCATTCATGTACCTGAACCCAAATGGAATGATGTGACTTTGCTTCAGTGTTTGGCTGTCTAGTTATTTGATATGACACAGCCTCACTCATTTAAAAACTCAAAAAGATCACTCCTCATCAATAGGTTAAGTGAAACCAAAGTGAAACCAAAGTCGATCAAATATAATATCCAAAAGTAGGCAGGTAGACACATGAAAATCCAGTTTGAGTAATCCCAAGGTATCCATCTTTTAGTTCATAAAAGGAAATTGTTTTGCATGGTGACTGAATGATGTGTTAGACCTGAAAAAGATGATTCACATTGGTAACATACCTTAAATTCTACAGTGCATTTTACATTTGGACCTAATTATTTCAGTACTGTAACTCTCCGATCGTGCCAAAGCAGCTTTGCAAATTAACTGTTGTACTTTATTTTGTATCTACATATTTATGCAAATAATTTATTCACGATATCTTGCACTTAAATTTTTAATCAGCGGTGTAATTTTAAAAGTACTGAACGTCTTTGCTGTCATTCTCCTGTTTGTGATGTCAGATCCAACCCACTGTGCTGATCTGTATCGTTATGGTGTTCGATCCTCATGTTATGAGTGACCTTGACACATTTCAACTGATGGCGAACAATTATTTTCACCTGCATCTGTAAATCATTTTATCTGTGCTTTTCTCTGTCTCCTAACTCAGAATAACAAATGTATAAAACCCTTTTGTTAAACTGCATATTAATTTGGTTTTGTGGAGTATGTTATTAATGGAAGCTGTGAATTTAAATTTTTTTATTGAATGACTCAAAATGTGAACTGTTTTTATAATTACAAAATTTGAACAGCACGACATTGCATCTGACATTTTTTTTCTGTCAGTTTGATTATTTGTTCATATTATTTTTTGTGCCACGATCACTTACCTTCTGAAGACTGGTGTGAATGTTGGTGACTAAAGCAATACCACTCTAAAACAACTGCCTTTTTTAGTAATGCAAACAAAGAATATAAAACGTATTAATAAACACAATGAAAAAACTTCTTAGCAGTACGGCGAAACGCATCATTCAAGATCTTGTTTATCTTCGCTCTTGAGTCAGTCAGGGCCAGAAAAGTGAATCGCACTCCTGGTGTTGCTTTGCAAACACCAGTTGGCAGTGTGTGAAGCTTAATTGTGCTTATTTCAGCTAAGCTACGTTTTCTTTCAATATTTTTCACATGCTCTGCAGAGAAGTCTGGTAGAGTTGGGAGGTACGTTCCACAGAAAATCTGTAAATACTACACATATTACTACTAATATTACAATACAAAATATGCAGGAGATCAATACTAAATATGTTAGAGTTAGTGTCGATGTAAGTCAGGAAAAAAAGTTACTTCATGACTTTTACTTTACTAAAAAGAAGTCATGAAACGGTTTGAAGATAACAAAATGGATGTCAGGGATTGGCCCAGTCAAAGCCCAGAACAGTCTTATAGGGAATATCTGGCTGGGCTACACAATCCTCATCTAACCTGACAGAGTCTGAATATTTTAGCAGAAAGTCTGCAGTCCAGATGCACAGCCTGATTGAGAACTATCAACACAGACTTGCTGTTGTGACTGCAGCCAAAGGTCCATCTGCTGAATGCTGATTGGGAGTGATGTTAGTATTTACACAAGCTCTTATTTTATGATTCATTGTTTTATTTCATTGTCATTATTTAGTAGAAATCAGTTTTCACTTTGACAATAAAGAGTTTTTTTGTACTTCTTTTATTTATTTATTTTTTTTTAAGCCATATTTTGTTTATCTGGATTGATTTGGGAAAGCAATGAAAAGGCTAAAACATCAAGAGATTAAGGTAAATGCTTGTTATGTTCCAATGATTAATTTTGGTCCAGCTGGATAAAGACTGATGGCAATAAAAATATGATTTTACTTGATGAAAAATATTGACAGGACAAAATAACTAAGAAAAAATACTCCAAAGAATCCCTGTGACATGCTTGCTTGAGATCTTTTATTTCTCCTGTAGGAAACAGTCACAGTCCTGCTGTTATTTTGACCACCAGGTGGCAGTAAATAAGTTATTTAGAAAGTGTTCAATGTTAAGTACAGACTCAGATCAACCCTGATTTTTCTGTATCGTAACATCAGAGGAAACATACAAATAATTTTTTAATGGAATTATGTAATTACTCCTTTGCTATCATTGATCTGAAGTGACTAATACAGAAAAACTTTTAACAAACCAACTAATTTAGCCTTGTGACCAGACTCTGAGCAACGTTTTCATTCTTAAAAATGATAAAGAATGTCTTAAAGGTTTTCTCTAAGACATCACAGACACAAATTGGCCATCAGCTGTGTCTCTGTTTCAACCGCTTCTCTCTGCTGTGCACCTATGATGTGGAAACTCAATGCTCACTGATGACACACCGCTCATAACAATATCGAATGGCAGTAGAAAATGTCGCCTTAATATTGATTTATGCCTCCATGTATGACGGATCCAGAGATGTACACTCCTGACCACGACGCATGTTGTTTTTTCAGTTTTTACTTCCATGGCTCCGTCAGTTCACGTTTATGCACGCCGTGTCCTGTGCCTTATCTGAGCGTCTGCTGTTTATCAGAGCAGGAGATGGATTCAGTTTCTTTTGTTTTTATTTTCCTTGTTTCAAATACAGACATGCAGGTTTCCTCCACTGGCTCAATAGAAATAAATATATTTTTGTACAAGTGAACAAGGAAGACCACCCTAAGAGTAAAAAAAAAAGAAAACCTGGATATTTCCCATGTTTTCTAATTTACATTGACCCTTAATGTCTCATGTTTCAACACATACATTTGAAACCAAAAGTTTTTATAACTTTTGTGTGCCTGAATATAAAGGCACATAAAACTTTTTTTTTTCTCAATAGCTGCATTTCCTTTTCGAAAAATAAATTTGCTCACTGGAAGCAACAAGAAAAAAAAATCTTGTTTTTTAATAATCAGACCAAACTTAGAATTAATTTAATTATTTCTATTTGCTAAATGGCACAGTAATACGAGAACGAAGAATGTACTACTCTGCAAGAGGAAGACATTCCTCCACAAGAAGCATAAAGAAGCCAGAATGCACATTTTTCTTCTGTCTGATGAAACTAAAGTGCAACTGTTTGGTCATAAGGATCAATGTTACATTTGGATAAAAAAAAAATCAGGGAAGCTTGCTACCCTGAGAATACCGTCCCGACTGTGAATCCTGCACTCAATGTGAACGTCTTACCTCGTACTGTCAAGTTGCATTACTAATTTTGATGTGTTATTTCAGTGCAATGGCAATAAAAGTTTTCTATTTATAAAGACTTCTTCAACTGATCTGAAATGGCGTCTGCAAACGATCCCAACTGTGAATTATGGTTTCTGTGAAATGCTGTCAAAAAGTATTTTGCCTGCTTACTGATTGCTATTGTTTTTTTTTTTAGCTCAAAGAGTAATTTTCAAATGATTTTTCATTTAGTCAAGGGTAAACAGCTATGCTAACCAAACAGACCTCATTTGAAATAATAATTAATTTGAAGTTTAGAGTAAATTAAAAAAATGACATACTGCTGTTTAGCTGCCGGTGGTAGACTGACCTGTTCTGCAGCAACAGTGAAGACTCTAGAAAATTCATTTACAGAGTCTTATGCTTTTCGAACTTCTTTTGCATGCTGATGGTCCTAATATATCATGTCTGGTTGGAGTCAGAAAGTAAACAAGTCACTCTGTCACTGCAGTGTTGATAAAACCTTCTAGGAAGCTTTAGTTCTCAGACATCAGGCAGCAGCTCTAATGCGATAGAGGCTGTGTGTGTGCACGTGCGTGCATGTGTGTGTGTGTGTGTGTGTGTGTGTGTGTGTGTGTGTGTGTGTGTGTACTTGTTGAGGTATGTTGTAAAGACTTACTCTTGGGAAACAACCAACATTGTGAGAACATTTGAAGTTATAAGGCCATTTTTCATGTCCAGACAACATAAAAACATAACTATGCAATTATCTATTAAGTTTTGCATAAGATTATGGACAAGTAATGGTTACGGTCAGGAAAAGTGTCTGTGTTAGAAATTTAGGTAACACTTTATTTGAAGGGGGTTGAATAAGACTGTCATGACACTGTCATAAACATGACATAACACATGTCATGAACATGAATAAGCCTTCATGAATATTTATGACTGTTGTCATAAAGTGTCATTCGGTAAATTATGACACTTTTAATACAAAGTTGACATTATTCAAAATGTCTTTGTTATGACAACTTGAAATTAACCAAGAATCATTACTGTTTAAACTTTACATTTAATAACATAAAGTTACCTAATTTTTAAAGTGCAATCAGTAATACTTTTATAACAAATTTATATCAGTATCAGTAACAAAAAGTCCTCAGTTTGTATAGAAGTACAAAGATTTCTGTCTGTGTGTCTTTTTAAAATTCTTTTAACTTCACATTTTATGCTAATGAGCCAAAGGTATTTTTCTACCGGGGTGAACAATCAAGATCTATTCTATTCTATGCTGTCGCTGCAATCTGCTTCTTCTCAGCATTCGGTTCCAAAATCAAAAAATGTATTACATACCAACACAAACACACATATCAAGGTCAGCCAGTGTGAGTATGTCAGGCTCTGTTTTTGTGTGTGTGTGTGTGTGTGTGTCATGTTGCACTTATCCTTGCTCTAAATGTGGTTTCCTGCTGAAAAATAAACTAGTGCAGACATGACAAAGAGAGACAGAAAAAAAAATTCCCTTGGTGAGAATATGTGTCTGAATCCTGGATGCATCGTGTTCAGAATGTTGAAAATAAAACGCTCGCTTTTGAAATGTGTTTTTCATGCACAGCTGCAGACTGTAAAGGATATTGGATTTTAAAAAAATTACTCAAGGATTACATGAATTATTCATTTATAAATGAATTACATTGCACATCCCTTACATGTAGTTAATGCAGTTATCCACAGTGGTACATAACTTCTGTATACATTGTATTGTTTTCAGTTAATAGGTGAAAGGGGTTTATTATTTAAGGTTGTGGCTACCAGGCGTTTACTCTCTCCTTACAGCATCAGGTCTTCTGTTGCCCTCAGCATGACGGTTTAACGGTACACTTCAAACATGTACTATAATTTTCTACTAGAATTCTTCTAGAAGTTTTAAAACATACTTTGTGATTGGGGAATCCTTTATTTGATTTGCAAACACACTAATATGGTCCTTTTATTTATATTTTTTTAAGTGCTTCAGCATGACCTGTGGTGGGAATATGTCACTGTACAATTAAACTTAACTGAATTCAATTTTTGTCCAGCATTCTAAATAAAAGAAAACTTTACTTGAGATCAATACTGATTACCTGAATAGACAATTTCCCAATTAAAATTGTGTTTTTTGTTTTACTTTTTCTTTAATGCTGACATTTTTCACCGGTCAGCCGCTTCTTGCTTTGGTAGCAGTAAATGAGTATACTATTTTCAGCCCCAGTGTCTACATGATCACACACAATTTCACCCTGTCTCTTTAAGTCTAACTTTTGGCAGCCCTGAAATGTTACGTCAGCATGAGCCTTCTGTAAGCTGTTAGATACCGGCTTGCCCTCTGCACAGCCTCAGTCGCAGGCACATTTCAGTTGTTTTATTGTCCCCATTGAGATGAACTGAAACACGGTAACAGTTTTGATTCAGTGAGTCTTTATTTCACATAGCAGGTGTCAGGACTGGTTTGTGCAGCCTTTATTCATCGCTGACAAACAGGGCTAACTGGAGGACTGTAATTAAACAGATGTTAATTTAGGATGGTCCTAATGCCATTACAAATGTGTTTTTCTCTGAGATCTGGTGATCAGGTACAGTTTGATCATGTCCCTTCCAAAGCCAAATACTGAATCGCAGCATAAGAACTGTGTTAACTATGTTTCACATACATTTCAGTAAACCAAATTTCCACTATGGCTTCAATCATCTGATGTATATAGATATATACTATCAGAAGTGCAGAAGTGTAACATGTTTTATACGCGGGGTAGCCGTGTTGGACTTCTACACTGGTCCTGCTGAGGAATGTCTGTCTTGGAAAGTTTGACAGGTGAAAGTAGTAGCCATTGTGCATAGCTGCCGTTGTTTGCAAAAAACATACCGCCTGAGCTCAGTCAGTGACTGACAATGAAACTCAAAGTTGTACTCTCTAAATGATCTGATGAATAGGAAGATAGTTAGTTCCATAGACAAAAACCAGATGCCAATTGAAACTGAGGGCTTTGCTATTTGCGGATCTCACACCAGTTTTCAAAGCTGAGCACCTGCTACTCGGCTGTATCAGTAGTATAGCTCAAACAGGCTGTCCTCAGCAGGTTGTGCAGAGTACATGCTGTGACCCGGTGCACTTGGCGAGTCCTTGCAAATCCTGGTGACATTCGAAGCTGTTAGAAATGAGTCACCTGTCCTAACCCTTAGTAATGTTCCTATTGATCTCAGTCCTGCAAACTCAATGTGTAGGCTGCCAAACACTAGCACAAACTTATTTTTACCACAGGACTCAGGCCAGTTCCACTGAATCTGCTTTGCTATGGTATGCACTGGCTGAACAGCAGCAATATGAGGGACCTCTCCTGGGTTCAGGAAATATGAACTTCTGGAGAGCAACCTGTCTGAAGAGGACAATGATTATTGTTTAAGAGACAGCCAGGGCACATGTTGGTGAAAAAGTCAGGAAGCTCTGGAATGGTTAACTGTTTGTGGTCCAAAAGTCAGATTTCCACACTCTTCACCTCCTTTCTTGGCCTTTGTTGAATGTTTAAAGCAAAGATCCTAGTACCTTGGAATGAAGTACTGTAGTTGCTGTTGTAAGTGAAGGATTGTGGTTCAATGTTGTCCATGGCTGCTGTTGAGTCGTTTAGCATTAATGAAGCTAAGATTTTTGTTTAGCAGATTAGTGGATTGAGAACCTAACATTTTGGTTTGCTGTGGTCATCACCAGCAATAACTTCAAACAAATTTAGTGCAAACATATATTTTTCATTACAATCAGGGTGGCCTTTTTGAAAAATAAATACAAGAAAAGAAAACACAAGATCAAGAAAATGCAAATGATTTCTATGGTTCAAAATATGTATGATTTAACACCAGACAAAACTTGATTGGCAAGTTTAGTGAACAAATTAATTTTCTATCATAACCATGGTGGGCATTTAGAAAAATGACCACCAAAATACATTAAGATGGTTAACTTATGTATGATTTGGCACAATCAATTTTAAATTCTAGTGCAAAAATAATTTTTTCTTGATCAAGACTAATGGTCGCCATATTTAAATTTTCAGTGGCTAAAGCTTTTCTCTCTCTCTCTTTTTTTTTTTCTTCATTTTTTTCAAAAAATAGTTTTTTCAGGAATATCAGTGCCAAGTTAGGTCTCTTGATCTGCATTTGAAAGATTTTTTCCTAAGTTATCTGCTCCACTAGTTAAAGAACTGGCCCAGTTGAATTCCAGCTTCACACTGAAGGAACATAAAACAGATTAGTAAAAATGTAAAAGATGTAAAAATGTAAAAAACCAGTGAAGAAACCCAAGGAGTAGAAAACCAAGATTTTACATGACCCCCATATTATACACAATAAAAACATTAAAAGCTTTTCAATCTGTAGAGACTCACATGGAGAGAGAAAACAGCAGTTAGACACTTTATTGGGCCGAGAATTTGGCGCTCAGACACCGGCAGAAGACGTGCAAGCTGAGAATCGCTGCAAGCTTGGATGATCAGCTCAGGGTCATCTTCCCCCAGGCCTGAACACTGGCGTTGGAGCACAGCCTTGAGAGGAAGGAGCCTGCAGGGAGCCTGGAAGAAGCCTGGCAGGATGCGGGTGGAGACGGGGAGGAGGTGGGTCGAAGCACAGCTGCAGCTGGTGAATCCATGGTTGACTGGCCTTTTGAAGGAGCTTTTGCAAGGTGATTGGCTGGAGCAGAGCGACGATCTGGTCCTGGCTGGCAAGGGCGTGGTAATCGATGATGCCAGGAAACTGAAGAGAGTCTCCCAGGTTGAATTTACGCCTAGGCTTCATAACATAACATACAACAGAGTTTCATAGAATCAAACTCTTATGCAAAGCAAGTCTTTCCTGTCTTTGCTAAATCAAATCCTTTAACTCCAACTGCAGAAACACTTTGCCTGGTTTCTGTTTTTCAAAAACCGCCATTGCTGATTTCAAATAAACTGCTAGATTTAGATGTGATTGTCCTTCATTTAAAATAATCAAAATAGCAACCACAAGAAATGCTATGCCAAATTGATTTCCCACAGCTCATTGCTTACATTTTTACCCTTTCCTAATCAGAATATCTGAATCTGCTTCATGGAGAACAAATGAATGACTGTTTCATCTTTGTGTCATCATTTCTTCCAGATCCTTATTCTCTAACTCTGTTACAGGGTTTTCTTTTCAAAAATACTTTGTGTCCATTTCCAGAACCAGAACCTGTTCCAAGAACCATTAGTGTTCGAGGGTTATCACCCCACACACACACTCTGTTCCAACTACTTTCACCAGATTAAAAACAAATTACCAGGGTGGAAATTAACCCCAGAAAAAGGTCCTGTGTGGGAGGTAGTACTTTTTTCATTTACCAACAATTGAATAATTGGATGGAAACATGGCTGTAGTCAAAATACACTGTTAGACTTCACAGGTTGCAATTTTTGTCCAGGTTAACTTATTTTGCAACATATAATGCATGTTTTTCACTTTCATCAGATAACAATGGTTATAAACTACAGTAAGTGAACTAGAAACTGTTATTGTTTCACATCAGGATAAATTAGAATTTAAACTTATGATGGCATAATATTATCATTCAGAGTGCTGACATGCTAACATGGCATGTAACTGTGAAGACTAAATGAAAAGGAAACGTTGAGGCTGCAAAAGGCATTTAAGGAGAAACATTTGCAGAGACGGATTAGTAAGCAAAGGAGTTTATTCAACAACATGACATGAATGTAAAACAATAACTGCAGTCACTGCAGATCAATACATGATGTTTGAATTCTTAGAACAAAATACTTCAATGAGAGAAAGAATGATGCTGAATCAGTTAGAGTGAAATCCAAACATTGATACAGGCACATTGTCTTTACATGGGAAATTCAGTCCTGTCTCTGGTTAAAGCACACAAACATGAAAAAACAATCCACTCTATGATAACACCTAGAGACTGGAATCATGTAAAGTCACATAGGAATATAAAGAGCAAGTGGTTGGGAAGAAAAGCTGCAGAGTGTAGTCTTAAAAAAAAGGTCCTCTAAAAGTCATGATCAGCAGCAGGTTAACACTGAACTTATGTTGGATTTGATAAATACTGATTTAAATCTCCTCAGTGACTTTGAAATCGGTCTTGTGGAAATGATTTATATCTCACAGAGTTTTCACTTTGTTTTTACCTACTTTATAAATCCAGAGTTGTGTATGCCAGTAAATCAATTTGGGGAAATCAACAAGTAAAACAAAAACTTGATTATTCAGGAAGGCCTTAAGCTGGTTTTAGAAGAAAAGGATGACAGAAAGTTTGAAAGTCTGAACATCAATTTAAAACCTCTGAGATTCAATAGAGCGCAGGTGTCAAACTCCAGTCCTGGAGGGCCACTGCCCTGCAACATTTAGATGTGTCTCTGCTGCACCACACCTGAAAAGAATAATTAGGTCATTAGGAAGGCTCTGGAGAACTTATCTACACAAAGAATGAGGTAATTAAGCCATTTCATTCCAGCGTTTTTTGTACCTGTGGCACATCTAAAAACTGCAGGACATGGCCCTGGAGGACTGGAGTTTCACACCCCTGCAATAGAGCACAAGACATCAAAGGAGTCTGTTGTGGAAGTTTAGTGCAAACTAATCCTTACCAAGGCGTTGATTTCTTTACTGGCAGACAAACAATGCTAACTTACTGCTTAGCTGTTTCTATTCTTTTACAGAACCTGTTGTCATTTTGTTGCTCGTTTATTTTTGGGCAACACCAAGAAAGAAAAAAGGGAACCATATCAACCAAGTCATATCATCTTGTTTCATAGTACAGAATCTTTACAATGTGCTTCTGGTTTGCTGTCATTCATGTCAGATATGTTAGCTCCTCGTACACCCTGTTCTTTATCTTCTATCAATTCTGCAAACGCTCTTGGATCTCACCATTAAGAGAAATAAATTATGTTTTTTATTTTGTTTCTAACAAATGTTCTGTTTGATGGAAACAGCCCTTCATCAAGACAGTTCAGGCATGGAAACCCTAAGAACTCAAAGCTTTTTGAAAATGGTCAATAAATGGAACCTTCACTCATCTGTTCAGAACCTTTTTCTTAAAAAAAAAATAGTGAACTAGCCAATCATGCCTCAGCAACCAAATGACACTGTTTACAAATGGCACCCCATAAAATATGTCATAACAAACCCTATTCTCTCTTTCTTGCTATTTGGTTGGTAGATAATATCTTTTTTTCTTTAATTCTACTGACATTTACTGATAATAAATCTCAAACTGAAGTTTTTAATAAATAAAAATCATGTTGTTATTATTTCATGGTAAAATTCCAAAAAAACAATCAGACAGTAACTTTGCCATTACCACAAAGAAACATCAGCCAAAAGGCTACTGATGCCAGATTACTGGCTGATGCTGGAGAGATGAACAGCCAGAAAAACAACCCCAAATGAACCAGCTGGTCAAATGTCAGCTTGGTGGTTCAGAGGCTGAGTTCCTTTGGCAGAGAATATGAAGAAATACTTGCAGTGAACCAAAAAAAAAGACAGCTCGTCATGAATTCAATCTGTGAATGTGGGAGAGGGGGGAAAGGCTCAGATTAGAAGCAAAGAAGCACCTCTGACATGTTCAGAGGGAGGAGACAGTTGACCCCCAAGTTTGAGCAACCAAGAAATGAATTAGCCCATATTTAAAAGTAGGGGTGCAATGCTAAATCTGCCAGCCAAAAAAATCGGCCCCAATTTCCTTAATTCTGGGCAATCAGTAATTGACAATATTTAAATGTAAAACCCAATCTTATCTTCCTCAGCCACTGTCCACGTTTGCTCTTCTGTGAGAGAGGTTTGGCTGTTGGCCCCGCTCACCAGGTCATGTCTGTTAGAGAATTTTCGGTATTATCATTTTGTCATTACTTTAGTTCACATTCAGTCTATAGATCGTTGTAATTTTCTGTTTAAAGTGTTCTCTTCCTTATGTGTGTATGAACTGACCTGGAGGTCAGGACTGTCTGTTCATCTTCATGTGAAACAGTTAACTCTGTGTTTCCCAGACCTTAATTCTTATCAATCAGAATACCTCCTAACTGCCTGTGAGCAGTTGTATTTTGTTTTGTTAACAGCTTGACCGAGATTTGAACTGGGCTCAGACCGTAGATCAGATATCACACCTGGCTGGTTTGTTTAGGTTAGAAGTTTTACGACCTCTGTTGTTTTCCTGACTGCTTCCTGTGGCTGTTCTGCTTTGACAATAAAACAGGGGCTCACGCAGAAGCAGATCAGAACTCTCTGTCAGCAGCTCGGAGGAGAATGTTGATGGAGATTTCTCCTTTTGCAAAAGCCTTGTTATAAAATTCATATACGTTGTCTGTGGTCTTTTATATAGGTTCGAGAAAAAGTACCTATCAATGTCTGTATATTGCAGTTCATAATAGTCATCCAACTGTTACCAACTCTGTGACGATCTTGCTATATATAACAACATTTCAGATAAAATAAACTGGCATTGGCCAAAACTGGAATCGGCAGGTCAGGCTTTTTGAAGATCAGTAATCGGCGATCAGCCAAAAAGCTGCAACTGGTGCGACCCTACGCCTACAGCACACCGAGGTCAAAGGGAAAAGAAGTGTGAACTACTATGTTTAATCAATTAAGGACTAAAATATTATAAATAAAATATTATTTTACTTAAAAGTAAAAAAAAAAAACTTGCAGGTGTATTTGACGTTTCTATTTTCTATTTTATGAAAATAAATAAATCTCCAAAATTCCGTCCATTTCCATCTTTTCTCCATCAGTTTTTAATTGAACTCTTTTTTATTCTTTTGGTTTGTGAGTAAATTTGTACAAAATACCTTATCTATTTTTATGTAACCATCGTTTTTTTTAACATGTGCATTTGGCATTAGTATTAAAATGGTGCCATTCATGGAGAACCCGTTCCACACAATCCTGCTACGTGATCAATTCATGCAACATTAAGCGGGTTTGTCTTTCCAAGCTGTGAAAGACAAATCCATGGATCACTCAGGACGGCGCCGCAGCTGCACAAACCTCAGCTGCTTTATGAAAACGGACCACACAGCTGTCTGTACGATCTGCCGAGTGATTAACCGATGTGCATGTCACAGAGCAGCAGCTTCCAGTAGCGGCTGCACCGCGTCGGCGTCCAGCTCTTATTGAATCTGCTTCACTGACATTCCGGAGCGCCTAATGGAACCAGCCCATTGTGAATCCATCTGCGCCTTTTTGCAAATGGTGGCAAATCAAAAGTGTTTGCAATGAAAAGGGTTTTAACCCCAGCTAACACGGAGTGAAAAGATAATTACATTTTAACTATCTATTTTCGTGCTCTTATGGCTCATTAAATAAGACAGTTTTATATCTCGCCGTTTGTCTGGCATATACACTTAAGGGATTTTGAGAGCAACTTGTCCATTATATGATGCAATATAATGATAAATAAAAATATGCCATGACAGATGTGTTTGGAGCAATTTCAAAATGCAGAGAAGCGATGGGAATTGTCACGTAACATTTGATGAAAAATACAAAAGTTACTTAACAGGCGCCATAGGAGACAATATGGAGGAAGTTCAGGGAGGGAAATGTACAGAACTGATTACAGGGAGCTGACTACAGTTGTGGAAGGAGAGATCAAATGAATGCTAAATGCAAAAGAACAGAACAAAAACTCAAACGAGAAATAACTGAACTAACAGAGGGGGAAAAAACTAAGATAAGGGAAAATAATGAAACTAGGAAATAAACACAAGGAAATAACAGAAACAAAAGTCCATAACAAGAGGTCATTGCTGCTGAGTCTATTCTTTGACAAGATTCTTTTTTTTACCTTTTATATTACCCATCATGTAAGACAGACAGCAGAAACATGTAAAAACTTCTATTGTTTACACTCAAGATAAGATGTTTGTTCCCAAAGCGGTTCACCAGCTCTCTGTACTCTAGTCCATCTCTGATTCAAACGACTGCAGAATCATCTGAGTATTTCTGCACTGAAAGAAATAACTCTTTGGATTAATATAAAAAAATCATGGAAAGATTTTCCACCTGATTACTTTGCTTTATTTCAGCACTATGTAATTATGTTACTCCAATTTAAAGAAAATGTGTTGGCTCAACTTAATTTATTAAGGTTATTCCAATTTAAAGCAAATGTGTTGGTTCAACTTAATTTTTGTGGTTGATTCAACTTATTTACTTTAGTTGGACCCAATGTAATTTAATAGAGCCAGCCTAACTAATTTTACACTGATACCTTCACACTACTTAATTAAGTTGATCCAACCCATGAAAATTAAGTTAGCTGAACAAACATGCTTCATGCTGAAAGAAAGCTATACAATCGTGTGGAAAATCTTTCCATGATTGAATTATGTTAATTCAAAGACATTTTCTTAAGTGCTATTAAATGAAGTGTTTTAAGACCACACTGAAAGAAGAAAGAACACTCAACAATGAGAAAAAGTACAAGATGAACTTTATTTTCAAAATTGTTATCCATTTTCTTTTTACACAGCACAAAAAACAGCTGAGTTGAAAGTTGAAATAAACAACAAAAGGTCAGTTTTGTTTTTCCAGAAAAAAACTGGGCTGTGTTTAGCATAGATCAAATTCTTAACAACATAAAAAGTGTGAGTAAATTCGCTCAACTTTGCGAACTGTAACAATTAAAATTTAGTTTTCGACTGCAGTCTTTGGAAAAAAATTTAAAGACACATTGCTCAAGTTGTTCATCACTTCCACCCCATCCAGGAGAATCCCAACATCCTCAATGGCATCGCCAGGCTCTGCACTCTCCGGTCGGATAACAGATTCCACAGACGGTCTCGGCCATTTGTGCACCTTGATGATGGGAACATGGGTGGGGTTTTGGGGGGGAGAGATTTCACATCTCATTAAATAAAAAAATAACTTTACACTTATTTGGCTGACTCAACAACAGCTAAGGTCCATCAAAGACCTGTCTGTGTTAATTGTGAGTCCAGTGGTAAGATTTTCCATTTAGAAAAGGTACCATATTTTCTACATTTTCACAAAAATCGTCTTATAATCCGGTGCACCTTGTGGTGCGGAAAATACGGTATATTGTCTCATATGGAAAAACATGAAGAGAAGGGATGAATCCCAAATAGGCCCCATATTCCATGGCCTGTTCTCCTCAATTGAAATGACAGTCTGAGGATCCACCACACAGACTGTCATTCCAAACCAGTCCTACTTATGTGCAAACAAAGCCCTGACTCTGTACACAAACCAAACATCTTATACATGAAGAACCTGTCTTGTTTTCTGGATGGAGGAAATGTCATGACTATGTGTGGTAGTTATTTCCAAATAGATCAGTACTAACATCTTAGGTAAAGTTACTTAATATGTTTGTCTGCATATGAAACAATGCTGTTAGAAAAAAAGGCTAAATAAAACAGGCCAAAGATCTTTTTGTGGAGTTTAACTCACCTAAAAATCCTCATTTTAAACCCACTTAACAATAACTGTAATTATATCAATCTTACTAATGATTATCCTTTTCTGTGGGAGAAATCTACAAGCATTTCAAAAGTCAAATTAAAATTGAATGTACCCAAGTGAAAAAAAAGAAGAGTTTTAATGATCTTCTCTTATTTTAAATTTATTGGTAATTCACAGGAAGTCCAATTAACTCCAACTATCATCACCTCTTTTGTGGACACAAAGATAAATTAACATACCATGTACTCTTTCTCCAGCTTCTCTGGATCTTCATCCAGGTATGCACACAGACCTTTTAGGATCCACTCTCGTCTGACTTCAGCCGTGTTTTCCTAAATATGCAGATCAGAAAACAATGAGAACAACCGCCAAAATCCAGCAGTATACTATAGGGTCACATACTTGAAAACTTAAATTCAAATGAAGTCACAACGAAAGTGATCAGTGGCTTGCAGCCTATTTGAAAGATCTTTAAAATTGTTATTCTCCTTTCATTATGCCATGACTAAAATTAAGTTTAACATTTTATTTAAACTTCTAACTGAAGCTGTCACCTAAGAAATATTTATGTCTGAAACAAGGGTACAGTATAGGGGGATATACTGTGAAAAATCTATTTCCTCTGCCTTCTCCCAGTGCTAGAAACAACCAGTCAGTGGCAGGAGAGTTTTAGTGCTGTCAATCACAATCTCATGTTGCTGCTCATCCTTCTTCCCCCTTGCTCTGTACTCTTCTGTAGCTAGCATAGGGCTGATAGCAGCTCATATCTACTAGACAGAGAGAGACAACACTCCTTACAGTTCCACATCCCCACGCAAATAAAGACAAATAAAACAGACTTACCAAATACAAGTTTAGCTGAACCCTAGCTTTATAAGTGCTCCAACACTAGATTCAGTCACTTTAGATCTGGCAAAACTTACCATTAGCCACTGCAATCTAAAACTTGATGGCCGATGACCCCCTTCACCAGTGCTTATGTAGGTGGATAACAGACAGGTGATGTTCTGAAAGAGATCAGATTTTCAAACATTAAAATATGTAATTCACCCTGAGCAGAGTTGTATCTGAACATTCAAACTTTTAGTTAAAGTCTCTTGAATGGATCATGAATCAATCAATCAAATTTTATTTGTACAGCACATTTCAGCAGAAAGACATTTCAAAGGGCTTTACATAATTAAAAACAGAAACACAGAGTCATGCAACATTTAATAAACAGTGAAACAGATAAAAAGTAAAGCCAAAAACATTAAAAACATTGAAGACATTAAAACCGCACTAAGCCTAATTTAGCTATAAGCAACTCTAAACAGGTGGGTTTTAAGTTGAGATTTAAAGGCACCCAGTGTTTCAGCTGTTCTGAAACTGAATATAACCACTGGGCACATGCAAGCATGTATGTGCAGAACAGTGGTGAATTGAACATGGTAGAAAGCAATAAAAATATAAAACATAAAAATCAAAACAAAAACCTCAACATTTCAAAATTAAACCGATAAACTTAAAAATTGTTTTTGAACTACAATTATTTGTGGAAAAACAAGTACAATAACAAAATACATCTTTAGAGCAGAGGAATATATGCATTTAAAAAAAAAGAAAGCCTGTTCATGGACTAATAGGAATAATGGACAATCCTCTGAGTGTTTCAGCCAGAAAACAATACTAGAAATCCATAGCTAGCAGGTGGACATTTATGTGGACATTGCAAGCACATTTAAAGCTCTAACAGCAAAGGTTTCTGCAGGTTCCTGACTCAAATTTAATACTTTTTATTATTAATAAATGAAGAATCTGTATTACCATAGAAAGCCACAAAAGTGTGTGTGCATCCGATGTCCACTCTGCATTTACTTACATAATAACAGTACTGAAATAAAATAATAATAATAAAAAAAAACATTTAAATAGACTTATGTTTGGCCCCTGTGTTTAAAATCCCCTAAACCTCAGACTTCAGAGTTTGTATGGCACCAGATGCTGAATTTACATCAGTCTAACTATTTTCCAGGGAGTTTTAACAACCTCAGGAGGAGCAAAACTGTGACATTTATGGGGTCCGTTTTTTGTCTTGACAGCAGCTTTGTGTCCCTTACACTGCTTCATGTGATGTTAGCATGATTTGAGTACATCAATTGCATAGAAACGTGACCAAACAGAAAAAAATGTTATTTTAAAAAGTCTGATGGTTTTAATTTGCATCTTTTTATTTCGATTTTTATTTTTGATTTAGACGGATGAAAATAGACTGAATCTTACCTTTTTCAAAGTAAGCAGATCCAAAGCAGGAATCTTCCCGCTTCTCTTGAAAGAACCGTTTGAAGTTTTCCCAGACACAAGATCTCGCGTGATCTCGCGTGATCTTCCGTAATTTCGCTAGCATCTCGCGTGATCCTCCATAATTTCGCTAGCATCTCGCGTGATCTTCCGTAATCTCGCTAGTGTCTCGCGTGATCTCCGGGTCTCGCTAGACCGTCTTCGGCGGGAGATTAGTCTGACTAAATTGAATCACGTTGTCTCAACTTGAATACATTTTATTAACGCTAGGTTGTTGAATTTTATGTTTATTTGACGTGATTTTGTCATATTTGCCTTTGAAACATGAAATAATTCTGTTAAACATGTTATTTTTTATAAATGCAATGACCACTTCAATTCAGTTGTGCTTTGACACAAGCATGGAGGAAGCAGGAAATGGTGCAAATGTTAGAAAAACGCTGATTAATTACCAGCTAACCATCACTTCATGTGATGTTAACACATGTTAGCCACTGACATGAGAAATTTGATTTTTTTTTTTTATTTCGAACATGATACAAATATAAAAAGTAATATAGTACACAATAAGAAAAGTGAATAGAAAAGAAGAAAAGTACATCAATTACATAGAAACGTAACCAAACATAGCAACACTGATATGTGCACAATACTGCCAGGAAAATTTAGTATTCTCTAAACTGCAGCTGGCGTTTTCCTGGCACGAAAAACAATCATCTCGCAGGACCTCGTGTGATTTCCCATGATCTCGCGGGATCTGCCATGATCTCGCTCGTCGCCTCCAGCACAAGATCAGTCTGACTATAATGAATCGTGTTATCTCAACATGATTCAATTTCATAAACATTAAGTTGATGAATTTCTTGTTTGTTCAACATGATTTTATCACGTTTTTGTTTAAAACATGAAATTATTGTGTTAAAAGTACATGATATTCTTTTATTAATGTAATAACCCCCTAAGTTCATTTTTTTGAGTGTGCAGGTGACAGGAGTAGAACTAGTAGTCTGAAGTTATGCTTATGCAAAAAATACAATCCAGAATTCATTCAGGCCACAAATGAGAGGTACAAAGCTAACGCTACTAGTAAATGGCTTCACTGTCAGAACTTTCATAGTGGAGCACATACAAAAATTAAAACCAAATTACACAGACAGGAACAAATTTAATCTTAACCGAAACCAAAGCTGTATCAGATGACAACAGTGACAGGTCCTCTGAAGGGACAGTTATACTCTCTAAATTATTCATGCTAACCTGTAGCATCTAGGCTTGGTTGAAAGGTGCTGTGCGATGTGATGTTGCAGTGACACTTTCCTACTAGTGCTGATATTATTACAAGACTTTCACTCATCTTTACCAAAGGTACTAATAAGGGTGGAAGATATCAACTTGTTTTGATACAGAATATTCGTGCATCCATAGTTATCTTTCCAAGGTATGGAAGGAAATGTTTCCTATGTCCTGCGAGTGACAGCCTGGGAAATTCTCTTCTCTATTTCAAATCTCAGAACGTAACCAGCTCTCATTTCATTCTTCTATATTTTTAGGGGGTGTTAAGGAAGAAATTCTAAATAAGTTAACTTTGGAAAAAAGTTTGGCTCTCTCTTCCTCTGGATCCCAGGTCCTCTCGGCGAGCCACGTGTAGCCACAAGGAAAACAACAATGTGTGTTGACGTCACAGAATTACAGAGTTTAATCCAATATAAACTTACACCAGAAACTGCAGAACAACGGAGACATACATTCATTTACCTCACAGACTTGGAAAAGAAGGAAAGAAAGAAAAGCAAAACTTCTGTGTAGAACGTCTTATCCTCTTGTATTTAATTTATTCAAATAAGGCGTATCTTTCCTCATCCAACCAGGAGCTATCTCTGACCCTCTATCTGAAGCCAGAAACCCCTGCCATGTTTACAGCCTTTCATAGATGAGTGTGAAAAGCTACAACTTCCACTGTATTGTTTTCCCACACAGACAAAAGGCAGTTCAAACGATCCTAACAAACCATCCGCTGTAACTACAGGTAAAATAAAGGTCAAAAAGTCAGAATACATTACTGATTTTAAAACCACAATTGGGCCATTTGAATCTAGACATGTTAAGTTTCAAAACTAGCTCATTTTAAATTTATTTTCTCAACAGGGGTTAATGCCCCTAAAATACTTTTTGTCTGTGGAATTAATTAGTTTTTGGTGGAAACAAAGCACAAGTCACATGAACAATAATTCTGACCCTTTAAAACTTCAGAGAAAAGTCAGATTCATGACATTTCAGATTTTATGTGCTCCCCTTTCATTCCTTTCCCACTAACTTTAACAGTAGCTATGTCTCCATTGACTGTAAAATTGTCTGCTATGAATTAAGAAAATAAATTTGCTTAAAGCCAATTTAGAAAAAAACTTGTGGTCTGCAGTAGGATGAGGTGGGTTTTTTGGCTGTATCAGCATAATGTATTTCACAAAACTGCAATGGGAACATTTTTTTTTCTATATTACTACTGGTGAAAACCATCGAGAAGATGAGAGGAAGATAACTGTTTTTAAATGACTTACCTCATTTTCTTTCTTATTTAATGGAAATGCCACAATTGCAAAATAGTTTTTTCAACATTAGGGGACTATCATCAAAGTTTTATAATGGAAACTCAGCTAACAACTACAGAAAGACTGAGAATTCAGATAGACAGTGCAAGATGAAGTGAATAAATACCTTTAGGACAAGGAGAAAATTGCTTAATTCGTCCCTACAAAGCAAACTTAGGGACGAAGATTGATCTGTTTTAAAACAGATGGCAACAAAATCAAGATGATATTCAAACAACAGAGATTCAAGATTATTAGATGGTTGGAAGACAGTGCCTTTTTTGTAAACAGAAAAAAGATAGCCTGTTAGGATGTTTTCTCCACAGCACAAAATTTACGCGAAGCCGTTAATAGTGAGGCATTGAAAATCTTTTTCCTCTGTGTTTTATTAGTTGATACAGTGAAAAACTCACCACTAAAACAGTTGACGTGTTTCTTAGGCAGTAAAATTTTTGTGCTGTTTTGTGCATGAAAATTAATTTCAAAGTATTTCAGTGTTTCAGTCACATTAAAATTGTTTTAAAATCAGCAAAATTGTTGCAGTTGCGGTTTAGAGACGCAGTTTGTCGTCACACTTTGTAGTCCGGTAGACTTGGTTCAATTGGCTGCCAAAATTGCAACATTTGCTACACATAAAACAAACCAAACCTTTTGAAAAACCCTTGAAACAATTCGAAAACCTATGAAAAAGACATGAGAGCAACTTCCTCCTTTGCTAAATGTAAACGGAAATAGAGTTTGCTTCAACAGAACCGAGACTGAGGTTTGTAGGCGGACCTGGTTTTGCTTCTTTGGTTTGTATTTGAGTTGGTTGTAATCAACAAATTACAAAAGAAACAAAATATAAATAGCAAGAACAATACATGAAGTGCAACTCAGAGCAGATGTCTGCATTTTGCAGCAAATCCACCCTTGATTTTCCCCTTCTGCCAACCATCTAATTCACTAGATTTGCATTGTAATCTTGCTGTACACTTACCATTCTTTTCAACATAAAAATCTCATTTCAAACCAGACCATCTGGGTGCTTAAGCTCCATCTTGTGTTACAAACGACGTCCTGATAAGTAAATTTAAACAAGCCTGATGTAACAATGGCCTCAACAAGCACTGGGCAAGATATTTTTGGGTGTATTGTAGCAGTGGCTCTCAGTAGGTCCAGGTTTACAGTCCATCAAGCAAATTATCAGGAGTGCAGAAGAAAAAAAAAATCACTATATTCTGAATACCTACTGGACACCACGGCTCGTGACCTTTAAAATATCCTGTCTACATCATCCAGTTCCCACTGGATCACCCATCCTTAGTCACTGCTGCAGCTCAATAAGCTTCTTCCCAAAAACAAGCTTTTATGAGGAGAAAGTCAATCGCTTTAGCTGAATACCCCAGCAGAATCAAGTTTTATCCGCTGATTGGCTTTTGTGTCTTAATAATGGAAAGTTTTCATCCGACAGACATTGTCTTCATATGGCTCGATCCTGTGCAGACACAAATAGGTTTTCAAATAAAAATACAAACGTTAATATTGCTAAATAAAATAATGTAAAAAAAGTCTGATACAAGGCAGTGATGGGAAGTTTGGCTTAGATCCCACATTTTATGACCTTCTTTTGCCTCATATTTTCACTCAACTTGGTGAATATGAATGTTTTGTATGATAATAAAGCTGTTATATATATATATATATATATATATATATATATATATATATATATATATATATATATATATATGAATGTTTAGGTCCTTCAAGGAATGTCAATATTGCCCACGTCAATAGCAACTGCCCACGTCCTGCCCTGATTTTTAATAAGGTGCAGCCTTACTAAAAATTAGGAGGAATGCGACAGATGTAACTTGCTGTCAGTCAAGACAACAAAGGGTTATCTAGGGTTTGATAGCCAGGTCTCTTCTTTGAGCAATTGACCGCAGCCGGGGAAGTTTGCTCTTTTGGATGATTGACCAAATTGTCCCCAAGGACAGGTCTCTCTTGGGTCCGGTCAACCTTGCTGCCACAGGTCATGTGGGCTTCAAAGTAATGATTTTTAGTAAAGCCTTACTAAAAATCAGGAGGAGCGCAACAGATGCAACATGCTGTCAGTCAAGATAACCGACAGCAGGGTGCTGTGGTGGCCCAGGGGCAAAGCACAACCCACATATTGAGGCCTTGGTCCTCATAGCAGTGGTCGCAGGTTTGATTCCCAGCCTGGTGGCATTTGCTGCATGTCTTCCCCCTCCTTCCTGTTGAACTACTTTCAAATAAAGGCCACTAGAGCCAACAAAACCTTGAAAGAAAACAAAAAAAAAAGATAACCAATAGCAAGTGTATTTAGCGGGATGTTTTCGCTGATATTTTTTCTTTTCAGCGCAAGCTCTGCTGGCGATGACTTCTACGAATTCTTTATTGGTAGGTCTTCGAACACCGCAGATATTTTCTTCTCTTGCTCTTTTCTGCAACACACTAGTAAGGGTTTGGTAGTCAGGTCTCTTCTTCTCAGAGCAAACGACCTCAGCCGGGGAAGTTTGCTTTTTTGGACGATTGACTAAGTCGTCCCCAATGACAGATCTCTTTTAGGTCCGGACTTCCCATGCCACTTTTGTCAGCGCAGAAGTTGAGCTTATAGACTCAGCGGTCTGTTTTTCATGAGTTCGACATGTATTTGATCATTGATGTTCATTTCATTTGCATTTGGTGGAGGTAAAAACAGATAGGGCACCCCACGCCTCCATGGCGTTGGATTGAAATCACAATGTTTCTGTAATGAAGGTCTTCATTACTTGGCGGCACAACACTTAAAATGTGTTAAATGATAAAAGAAATGCATGATGAATGAAATGAAACGGATACAAACAGATTGAAATGTTTTATTGATTGTGTGTTTTATTCAGTTGCATCTCAGCTGGAACTGATGGTGTCCTGTTAAAATACAAACAAAAGGATAAAATAAGTATTGTGATTGTTTGAAGGCTTTGTGTGGGTGTGGCTTACCTCTCTCTTCCTCTGCAGGGTGTTCAGGCTAAAAGATTCCCTGGGGGCCTGAGCACCTTTTAAAGGTTCCAGAAGAGACCAAAGCAGATGAAAGAGAGCTAGGCATTTTATAAATTTAATGTTGGATTTATATTTATATTGATAAAAATGTATTTTCGAGATGCTTAAAATTAATAGTATTTGGCAATATATATTATTCTGAGGATTTAGTTAGTTTGTCAAACTTGGTGTGTATGTATTTTGTTTTACCCTGTTTCTTGGTGGGTTTGTGAATTGGAACAGCCAGCGACTATAAAAGGCTGCATGTTGGCCACAGTGTGTGTTGCTGCTCAGACCCTAGGCCACTGTAAGCAGGGTTGTTTGTCTGTTAAAAGTTGGTGAATAAACACCCAGTGGGTTTGCACAGTTTCTCTACCTCAAGTCTCCTACTTCCTCCAGCCGCTAAGGGGCATCCTAACAGTTTCCTTTACAATTCTAATGAAGAATATGTAAAGAAATAAAATGTTAAAAGATGTTAAAATGTTAAAGAAGAAAATATGTGAAAGTTAATAAACCATAAAATGTTAAGATAATATTTAAAAGTTAATAAACCATAGAAAGGATGCATTGTTAACAAATGAAATGAAATGTTAAGAAAATCTTAGAGGTAATGAGTAGCATAATATAAAACGAATACAATGATGTGGATGAAAGAACATTCATGGGACTGAAGTGCAGTGCAGTTCTTGAAGGTCAACTTAAAGAAGACAAATTATGGACCACAGGCCTTTTTTTCTTTCTTTTTTTCTTGAATCTATACATTGGCCTGTCTGAAGTACTGTTGTTTATAGGATATCAATCAATCAAAAGTGCTTTACATCATTAAAAACAAAAACACAGAGTCATGTGACATTGAATGAACAATCAAAATAATAAATAAATACAAAATAAAAATAAATAAATAAATAAATAAATAAATAAATAAAAAACATTAAAACCCGCACCCCTTTTTAGAACTTTAGTTAAAACGCCGTTTAAATGGGACTCTAACCCTCAGGACTTTATAGTAACAATCCTCTAAAGATACTAACAAAAAACTGAGCCCTGACAGTCAGGGAGAGCATTTGGGATTTCAGTGGTTCCAGTTGGCAAGGGCAAGATTTGGTTTAATTATTAGCAGATAAGATTGACGTTTATGTGCATATAAAAAGGCATTGGTGAAACAACTGTCCTCGCTTCTTCATTCAGCAATGTACTGTTCTTTGATTTAAAAAAAGGGGCCACCAGTACCTTTGCAAACAGAGTTCGTCTGCACTGCATGTTACCTGCAGTGAAGGAGAGAAAGAAGATATGGAGGACATTGTTGCTCTTATATGGACAGAATTAGTGCAAGAAAAGGAAAAATGTGCACAATCCACACATTGACACATGCACACACACACACATTCATAATTTGCTGAGGCAACCTTTCAAGTGACGTTTTGGCGAATCAAAAAGAAATTACTGTTTTTATTATTTTTTTATTTTTTATTTCTTGGCTACATCAGGTGACTTGACTTTAAGTAGTATGTCTGGAGGTTTAGCAAGACTTTCAGAGCATCTTTGAAGGTCATGGTGGGGAGTTCTGTAGGGAGTCAGTGTTACCACTTGAGTGTGATAAAATGAAACAAAATAGCATCTGAGACACTCATGGAGCATAACATCAAAGGAACACAATATTGGTTTCTGTCAAAATAATTGAATTGAGAGGAGGAGGTCATTACCATAGTGGGTTGGGTGGAGGACGTGTGGAGATGGAGGAACAGCTCTGAACCTAAGTTAGCAAAGTCTGACAGATGTTCCTCAATAAAATGTATTTTACAAACTCAATCTTGATGTTTTTGCAGTTTTATCATTACATATTTCATACATTTTTGAAGCATATTCAGTCTATATATGGACACAGATTTTAGTCATATAAATTGTGGTGCTTGTAAATCAGACTGTATAGTTGTAAATAAAGCTTTGTAAAATAAAATGGCTGAGGATTTCTGCTTCGTGCATGTGTGGATGGGATGAGTGTAAATGTAAATAAAAAAATGTAAAAATCCATGAAATATAAATATGCTCATAAATCACAATGTGCAGTTGTGAGTTGAGTTTTTTAATATTGTAAAAATGAAATGGCTGACATTTTCATGTTTGTGTATTCATAAATGAGGGTGCATGTGTATAGGAAGATTTGCATGTGTAAAATCTTAATTAAAGAAGTTACAACATATTTTTAAGATTTGTTTCTTGATACAAAGCAAGAAGCTCTGGACACAACTGTGCTTTCAAGCAATGTTAAAAGGCAGCATAAGCATTTAACAAATCTACCACTCTTACAGAGTAAGAATGATTGGCTGTTATCCCTAGTGGGACCAACAGGGGTGCAGGAGCCTTTCTCCAACGATCAA